>NC_083232.1:89943609-90243609 GCF_032191835.1 Heteronotia binoei | reverse complement strand
AATCCGGGGGCATTCTTCATTCCATGCCGGGGGAAAATCCCCATTTAGGAAGCAGGTTTACCAAGTACGCCTGCACTGTAACTATGATTAGCTCAGTCCAGCAGCTGAGACAATCTGAAGTGGGAAGGCAGAACCGTCAAGCTGGACAACCCACAGAGATCATCATATTAAAGGATTCTAAGCTGCTTTATGGAATTTTTAAAAAGTCTCCCATGCAGCAATCCCCCAGAATGCTATGAAGCTTCTAGCTCTATTTACTGCCTGGAGCCTTAAAAATAAGCTTTGCACGGTGCTGTCTGAGCTGTGATTAGTGTCCAGGACGTAGACCAAAAGTAGGAGAATATTTTCGATTGTGATGAAATTTGCCCAGCTGTGCAATGAAAGGCTCCAACCAAATCTTGACAGGAAAAAAGAGAGAGAATCACAGCAGTTCAGCTCATCTCTATAGACAAAGCTGATAACCTCAGTTTCTCCTGAGCTGTATCACAGGTGATATCGGTTATATTACATGCTGCAGTTCCTGACCCAGATTCCCAGATGTTTAGATCCAGAGGGGGGAAAACATGGGAAAAATTTGGGGGGGTGGGATGGAGCAGGAGGCAGGTCTTCCTCCCATTTCTTCCCTGAGGCCTTTGTTTGAATTTTTTAATGGAAAAATCAAAAATTTTGGGGAGTACTGAAAACAGCTCCTGTGAAATGTTTTCTCTTTTAGAATAAACCACACCCTTTGAAAGACAAGGCGGGCATGTTGCAGAAAATAATGCACTTCCAATCCGTTTTCAGTGCACTTTCCAACTTGATTTTGCGAGTTTACAAATAAAATCCAGTTTAAATGTGTCTTGAGAGTGGATTGCAAGTGCATTATTTAGTGTGTGTGATCACGGCCACACAACTCTTAAACCCAAGATGCATTTCTACACCTGAGGACAGGAGAACCAGCAGGTCTAACCAGCAGCCATAGAAGCGTCTAACTGGAACTACATCTAGGTGTAGATATTATTATTGAAAGCTAACATATTCAATGTATTGTAAATTCAATATAATTTAATATAAAAATGTATTCAGTTCAATTACTGTAGCTTGCTAATATAGTTTATGTTATTTACCAGAACATTTGTGTTTTCTGCTGTAATTCCTATTTTTATACTTTTTATGTAGCAAAAATTAAGCAATATGTATCAAAGTAGCATCAGGTGCATCAGAGCTTGTAGTTTTCTCTCATAATGGCTATATTTGCAGTTTTGCTTATAGAAAACTGGGGCCGTTAATAACTATTATATGCCATAAAAAATCTAATATTGCACTTTTATATCCTAAATTAGAAATGATGTACTTCATTAGGGTTCATAGAATCTTTCGGGCTCAAGTGCCGTGTTCTACTGGAGAAAGTTTTTCTTCCAAGAAAAAAACTTTTGTGGAAGAAAAACTTTCTCCAGTAGAACACGGCACTTGAGCCCGAAAGTTTCTACAGACCCTAATGATGTTACCAGCCGTGAAAACCTGAAATCTTTGATGTACTTTATGTTGTGAAAGCAGAAAAATGACTTTAGGTTTGACAGTACATATATTTCAACCACCCCACACAACTTTTTTTTTTTAAATCTAGAAAATAAACAAAGAATTTATTATCAGTTGCTTCAAAATTTCTGGAAATGTTACATCTCTAACTTTATTGTTCTATTGTCTTGGTTTTTATTGTATTGTTTTTAAATTTAAATTGTAGGTTTTTATTGTTCAATTGTAGGTTTTTATTGTTCAATTTATGTTGCAATCCGCCCTGAGCCCGTTATGGGAAAGGACGGAATATAAGCCTACTAAATAAATAAATAAATAAAAATACAGTTGCCAGCTCTGGGTTAGGAAATACCTGTAGATTTGTGGAGGGGGGGGGGGCAAAGCCTGGGGATGGCAGGTTTGGGGAGGGGAGGGACCTCTCAGCAAGTTATAATACCATAGAGTCCGCCCTCCAAAGCAGCCATTTTCTCCAAGGGAACTGATCTCATTCATCTGAGGGATCCCCAGGTCCCACCTGGAGGCTGGCATCCCTGGCTCTAACACTGCTGCCTTTCAACACCACAGAAAGTGGTGTTATTGACATAAAGGTTTTTAATCTCTCTATAATAAAACTTTGAGTGAAGCTTTATGAGTGAATTAATCCCTGTTTGTGCAACACAAATACAGCCGCTATTAATCATTTTATATGCATATGGACAGAAATATAGCTAATATGTGTCAGGAAAAGAAGAGAGAGTGAAAGATAGAGCATTTCTTCATAATCTCTGCCTGGGCCTAGCTACATGAGACAAGGGATGTGTGTCAGGTTGGGAGGAGGACTGCCAGGTCCCTCTGGTCACTGGCGGGGGATGGAGGGGTAGGGCTGTCAGATTTGGGGTGGGAAACTCCTGGAGATATGGGGATGGAGCCTGGGGTAGACAGGGACCTCAGTGGGACCTCAGTAAAATGTCATAGCATCCTTTTTTTTTAGGGGAACTGATCTCTGTACTCTGGAGATAAGCTATAATTCGGGGGGGCAGAGCTGCAAGATTCCAGGTGGGAAACTCCTGGAGATTTGGGAATGGAGCCTGGAGAGGACACGGACCTCAGTGAAGTACAATGTCATAGAGTCCATCTCCAAAGCATCCATTTTTTTCAAAGGGAACTGATCTCTGGAGATGACCTATAATTCTGGGGAATCCTCAGATCCCACCTGGAGGTTGGCATCCTTAGTTGGGAGTCAATTTAGAAAACACACCATTACTTGATGCAGCAGGGGAGCACAAGGAGGAAAGGAGGAGTTTCTGCCTTCCCTCCTTGCCATTTTCTGTAGTAAGAATGGCCGTGGCACGGCTGTTTGCCCTTCTGTCAGTCTCCTTATGTCCTCAGTCACATGACTCCAGGATTTGCGAAGCCAGATTAAGGGGCAAAGATAACTCCTCTGTAGCCATTTCCACTTGGAAAAATGTCATGAGATGGAAGGCAAAAGCCTCTCTTTCATCCTCACAGTGTTCCTAGTCTGCAATGAGAGATGGAATGGAGGTGAGTCCTCCAACAGTACACATGACTTGTGAGTTGGGGTGAGGGTCTCCAGCCTGACTCACATTATGTTTTCCTAGACAGGTAGACCACACTGAAAGTGGGGTTCGTCTCTGCAGGGCCTTCATGAAACATCCTCCCAGTTTTGAGATGCAGTTTTGACTCGCTGACAATCACACAGTCAGGGCTTTTTTTTTTAGCAGGAACTCCTTTGCATATTAGGCTACACACACTCTGTTGTAGCCAATCCTCCAAGAGCTTACAGGGCTGTTATTAAAGGGCCTAATGTAAGCTCTTGGAGGACTGGCTACATCAGGGGCGTGTGTCCTAATATGCAAAGGAATTCCTGCTACACAAAAAGCCCTGCACGCAGTAACATTCTAGAACAATTACTCAAGTAGAATGGTTCAAAAACTGCATTGCTCTAGTGACCTCTGTTTAGATTATGCTAAATTGCCCCCTTTCGCAGACAGTCTCCCGTTTTCACGTGCTACCAAACCATTGGCAAGCAGTCAAACTATATCATTTGCTTGTTTATCTTCTGGCTGACACTGATTTGCTTATATTTCCCCCTCCTATAAATCTCCCCGTTTGCTTAATGCGTATTTACCTTACCCAGCAATGACAAGTGACAGCAAGCCAAAATGCTGGTATCAAAGGAAAATTGCTGAAGCCACCTCGTTCCGTTTAATTTTAACCTGTCATGCAACCGAGCAAACTCGTCTTAACGAGCACAATGCTGCAAAAGGTTGTTTTCAAATAAATATTTAAAAATTTAAATGGACCCTGCCTTTGGAATGCCTTAATTTTGGAGGAGTCAGACAAATTCTCTCTCCTCTTCTCAGCAAGAATAAACAAATAGCGCTCTTGCTTACCAATGAAATTCGTCTTATTTAAGAATTCCTACAGAGCTCTTTACAGTACAGTCAACTTTTAGATACTGCAAACCCATGCTAGCAATGTTCCTCCTCCTTCCCTGGTCACTGGCAGCGGAGGGGGGGCGGGGGGAGGTATGGCTGCTATCTCCGGATTGGTAAATTCCTGGAGATTTGAGGATGGAATCTAGGGAGGACAGTGACCTCAGTGGGGTACCATGCCATAGAGCCTATCCTCCAAAGCATCCATTCTCTCCAGGAGAGCTGATCTCTGTCGTCTGGAGGCGAGCTGTAATTCCAGGGGATCCCCAGGTCCCACCTGGAGACTGGTCTCCCTATTAACATGAGTCTTTTCCAGCTATAATTAAAAAGCATTGATACATAAACTTTAAAAATTATGTATCAATGCTTTTAAATGACAGATATACCCAGGGGTGGAATTCTAGCAGGAGCGCCTTTGTATATTAGGCCACACCCCCTTGATGTAGCCAATCCTCCAAGAGCCTACAAAAAAGAGCCTTGTAAGCTCTTGGAGGATTGGCTACATCAGGGAGCACATTTGCCTAATGTGCAAAGGAGCTCCTGTTAGAATTCCACCCCGGGATGCACCCACTTTATTTTTTCTTGGGGGAATGGGCTGTTTCATGGGCTGTTACACCATGCTACACAGCCTTATTCTCTGTGGTTCACACGGGTGATGATCTGACAGCCTTTTAATCTACATTCTACACAGCTAGAATGGAGACCAACAAAGTTTTCAGAGAATGAAATGGCAAGACTCAAAGCTCCCTTCATCAGACATCTGACAAATATCTGATATCTGACAAAGGGAGCTTTGATTGTCAAAAGCTTAATGTAAGAGCTACACAGAATAAATGTCAGATGTTTGAGAGCTGCAAAACACGAACATCAGGTATTTGAGAGCCCCGAGGCAGGGAGGGAGGAAAATAGATGAGAGGAGGGAGGAGGTGGTGGAAAGAAAGCAGCTTTAACTGTAAATGTGTTTGTCAAGCTGCTGGCTGGTTTGGCTTGGAGAAGGGATTTAAAGAGACAAATGCCTTCTCCAGCCCGCTGACGGGGCAGCGGGGGCTTCAAGAGCCACACAATGTGTGTGAAAGAGCCGCATGTGGCTCCCGAGCCACAGTTTGGCCACCCCTGGTTTATACTCTGAAGATCTATTTTGTCTCTAAAGCACCCGTGGGGACTTAAATCTAGCTGTTCTACTGCAGACCAACAGGCTACCCTGTGAACCTATCACCATTCCACATGCTGGCGTCTAGACTGCCAACAGCCTTATCCTCTGTGGTTCACATGGGTGATGATCTGACAGCCTCTTAATCGTTGTACAAACAGAAAGAAGTGCTCTCTTTCCCCTCATTCGATATTCATGGTTATGGCAAATAATAATGCTCATCTACACAACCTGAAGAATCATCCAAGCCAGATTCGGGCCACTGACCAAGCCTTGTGTGTTGCCAGGAGTTATTTCCCAGCCTAACATAGTCTGAGGCAGGCAGCAAAACCAGGAGGTTTTTACTGAGATTGTTGTGGGCAACCGTTCATGGCATTTGAGCTGTGTTTGGCTTGGCAAGTCACAGAAAGGGGAAAAGCTCTGCCCAAAATCCATTGTGAGAAAGAAAAAAATGAATGTCTCAACAGCATAAGAGGGGGAAAAAAAATCAAATGAGCACATTGCCACAGACACTGGAGAACATAACCACTCCAAAACAAAGAGTGATGCTGAATGCAACTGGAGTCCAGTAGAAGCTCAAAGACCAGCAATGGTCTGGTTTCAGTATGAGACAGCTCCATGTTTTCCAGTTGCTGGTCTTTGAGCTTCCACGGGACTCCAGTTTCATTCAGCATCACTGTGATAAAGAAAAAATGAATGTCTCACCAGCATAAGAGAAAAAAAAATGACCACTGAGGTCAGCACTGGAGTTATTACAGAAAGCCTACATTTCCCAGGATCCCTTCTGTCCCTCTGATCGGATGGCAAGGTTTTGGAGGGAAACTAGCCCAGAGAGGGGTGGGAACTAAGGGGAAAGCATAAAAGGGCCAAGCACAGGCAGGGTGTGTTCTTTTCTAAAGAGGCTGCAGGCGGGGAGGTTCTCTCTGAAAGGCTAAGCTGGAGGCAGGCTGTAGTCTAGAGAGTTTGCAGCTGGGAAGAGATCCCTCGCCTAAGGGAGGTGGTGAATTTTGGTATTAGAGCAAGGAATGTCTAGCTAAACATGTCAGGGCTTCTGTTTATTTGCACCAACCTTTACTGTTTTAATATTCACTATAGCACTACTAAATCTTTATCACCTAGTACTTACTGTTTTAGAGCACTAATAATAAACTTCTTTTTGTTGTTATCCTGCCTGGGTCCTCACGTCTCCTTAGTCATAGTTAAGAGGTATTTACTAACAAGGAAGACAGGGGTGGTCGGATGCTCTGGGCCCTCTCATGCAGACCCTTATCAGAGTGGTGGCAGCCAGCAGAAGGCCCTCCTAGGCCCCTGCTGTGTGACAGGGTCTCAGGCAGAGGACTTTCACATCACCTTCTACCACATCTGTTTAGCTAGAGATGCTGGAGATTGAACCTGGGACCTTCAAAATTCCAAACAGACGCTCTACCAGAGCCCCTCCCTCTATATTTTTTCTAGTGCATGCACCCACCAAGTTGATTTGTAAACACACCAGAAAGGTGCATGTGTGTTTCGGAAGGAGGGGAAATGATACCAAGAGATCAAAACAAAGATCCAATCCAAACAGGAATCGGTTCAGTTAGAAGGGATGTGAGACGCTCCCGAATGTGGTTAGAGAGGCAAAATGCAGGTTGAGATGAGAATAAGATACAAGAGGGAGTGACAAGAGGTATCGAAACTGTTTTCTGTGAACCATGTAAATGACTGAAGAACTTACGTGATGGTGTCAATCATATCCAATCCCATTTCGACACAACAGTGGGCATGATCCGTTTTGGGCTGCGTCAGTCCTGATACACAGTAGTAACAGTCACCTAGGATTTTTATCCTTCTGCAGTGGTTCTCCTTTAATTAAAAAAAAAAAAGAGGATACACATAAAACAAAAAAAATCTGTTTTACTGTGGGCAAGGTTTGTTTCTACACTTTTGCATACCGTCCAAAGGATACCTGTTTTCAAAACTGTATGAAAACTCACCTCTCTTGTGAAGCTTTTGGGTTTATGATACCAAACTCTACACTCCTGTAGGAATGAGCAACCCAGTCTTAAAATATGTGAACTAAAAATTAAGAAGGCACAGGATTGCAGTGTGAGTAGAAAGGAGGGGTGGCCAAACTGCAGCTCAGGAGCCACATGTGGCTCTTTCACACATATTGTGTGGTTCTTGAAGCCCCTACCACCTCATTGGCTGGCTTGGAGAAGGCATTTCTCTCTTTAAATCTCTTCTCCAAGCCAATGCATTTAAAGTTAAAATTTCCTTCCTTCCTTGCTATCATTCCTGCTATCCTTGTCTCTCTCTTTCTCTTCCCTGTTGTTTCCTTGTTTCAGTCATAAGCTCCATGGGCTAGAGACCAGTCTTCTAAGCTTGGGGTACTCTGCAAAACCCATTTATGCATTTCCAGAGTGTGTTACTTTATCAAGTACTAAATAAACAAGCTGAGATCTATGAAACTGTCTTGGACAGATGATGCATGAAAACAAGTTGAAAACAACTTATTTAATTGTATTTAAAATCTGGTTTCTGCTTTTTCCATATCACATTCTCAACCAGGCAACCAAAAGCATTAAAAAACAAAGGCCAAATCAGCAATGTTTCTCCTCCTCCCAAAGCACTAAAACTTGAGGGCATCCAATGAAACTGATGGAGAGTAGGTTCAGAAAAGGCAAAAGGAAAGACCACTTTACACAGAAAGTGATTAAAATGTGGAATTTGCTGCAGAGGATGCAATGATGGTCACAGGAAGAAACAACTTTAAGAGAATATTAGATTGATTCATGAAGGATAAGTCTACCAATGGCTTCTAATGATGGTCACTGAGGGGAACCTCTACATTCAGAGGCACTAATCCTCAGAATCCCAGAGTCAGGAGGCAACATGAGGTGACGGCCTCAACTCTCTGCGTCCTGTTGTTGGTCCTCCAGAGGTACTGTTGACTGCTGGAGTAGATGGACTACTGGCCCAATCCAGCAGGGCCTCTGTTCTTAAAACAGGTTGCAGCAGCAGCAGCAAAAACAACGAAACCAGGCAATTAGTAAGACAAAAATATCGAAATCATAAAGCAGCTGCGCTTTGCACAGAAACTATCCATAAACTCTAAAAATGAAAGGAGCATAAATAAAAGCACTTCAAGACAGCTGGGGCGGGGGTGGAAAGAACCAATTCTTCCAGAATGGATGGTGATAAAGAGTGTTTCACCCTGGTACAAAAATGGGGAGCATTTTAATCATTGAGGCATGGAGCTGAGAGTGGCATAGGGTTGCAAACTCTTGTTTGGGAGATTCCTGGAGATTTGGGGGTGGAGCCTGGGAAGGGACCCTCAGCAGGATAAAATGCCATAGAGTCCACCCTCCAAAGCAGGCATTTTCTCCAGGGGAAACTAATTTCTGTAGTCTGAAGATTAGTTCTAATTCCAGGAGATCTCAAGGCCTCACATAGTAGTTGGCAAACCTAGAATGGTAGCAGTTTGAAGAGGTGCGTGGGTGCAATTTTGTGATGCAGTGGAATGGTTAGAGTGTTCGACTAGGATCCGGGAGACCCATCTTCGCATTCCCATTCTGCCACAGAAACTTGCTAGGTGTCCTTCAGCCAGTCAAACTCTCTCAACCTCACCTACTTTCAAGGGTTGTTGTATGGATAACAGGGCTTTTTTTTTGTAGCAGGAACTCCTTTGCATGTAAGGCCACACCCTGCTGATGTAGCCAATCCTCCAAGAGCTTACAGGGCTTTTTTATACAGGGACTATTGTAAGCTCCGGGACTGGCTACATCAGGGGTGTGTGGCCTAATATGCAAAGGAGTTCCTGCTACAAAAAAAGCCCTGGCAGATAAAATGGAGAAGAAGGGAACGATGCAAGCCGCTTTGGTCCCCACTGCAGAGGAAGGCAGGGTATAAATCAAGCAAATGATATTATACTAAATAACTTGCAGATAGCGGCAGTGCCTTGAGACGTTTCTTGAGCAGTTGCCTATTCAGAAAGAGACAAGACTTTGATGTCAGCTGTAAATGTGCTATATGAAGGATTTGTGTGAGTATGTTAGGTGGTGGTTATAGTTAAGGGAGGCAGGGTGAGTAGAGGTGTAGTAATGGTTTATATTATGTTTCAATAGAAAAACTGAAGGACCTGA
Organism: Heteronotia binoei; assembly: GCF_032191835.1. Classification (NCBI taxonomy): domain Eukaryota; kingdom Metazoa; phylum Chordata; class Lepidosauria; order Squamata; family Gekkonidae; genus Heteronotia; species Heteronotia binoei. The sequence continues at coordinate 90,234,388 of NC_083232.1, read as the reverse complement.
AGTTGTCTTTCATTTGGATTGTGCTTTAAATTACTGGAGTAGTGTAAGTAAATATAAATATGACAATTTTGTATTAATGTAAATCTCAATAATTGTATCACCTTGTGATTGTAAATCTCATGAATTGTTTGGACACAACTTCCTTTACAGCTCCATGGGAAAAAGGATTGTGGAGTGTGCCTTGCTGGAAGGAACTTTGAAGCAGGATATGAAGTCGACCTGCTGTGACAATGGGACTCTACTTTGTATTGTGAACTTTTAGTGCACTGAGATATTTTTGAGAGCATTCCATAATCTAATGTGTGTGTGTGTGTTGTATTTCACCTATAAATTTGGAAGTATAGTGCATGAAATATTAGTAATTGTGGTCACTATAACCCTGTGGGTTGTTTCTAATTTGCCATCACTTGGAAGTTGGCAACTCTAAATTGCGCCCGAATCCTGTATGAGTAGGATGCTGGCCTCCAATGCGTCTCTTCCCTTCCTTCATGGGTTCCCTTCCCCTTTTCTTTCTTATCCATACTCTATTGTTCAGAGTTCGGATTGCACAGTGAGATGCCGTCGAGTACTCTGTGCAGTTGCACAAAACTTTTCTCTCCTAAAGATTTGAACTCAGAAGGTAAGATTGGTGTACGTGTGTATTTTAGGATTTTTTGGAACCAGCATCTTGGTTTAGTTTAAGCCCCTAGAAATTTTATTCTAAGAAGAGAAGTGCTTCTAAGAAGAGAAAGAGAGGAGTTCACTATGGAGTCAACAAGGCTCTCCAGATTTCTGTTGCTGTTCCCTTTGAAAGAGTCAGATGGCTAGCTTTCTTTGAGAATTTTTATGCGTTCGACAGGGATTGTTTTGTGAGAAGTTCAGCGCAACCGCTGAGTATCAGAAAGTCTGAATGCTTGTGGATGACCCTTTCAGAAGGAAGCTGCAAGACAACCCAATGCTACACCTAGCCATGGGACGATCACAGTGCACTCCTAAACTGAGTTACACCCATCTAATCGTTTTGCTTTAGAGGAGCATAACTCTGTTTAGGATGGTGATGCTGATCTCACAGCCTGCCTTCTTGCTAGTTCCAAGCCCAGCATTATGAAGTGAGCCATGAGGTCAGCGCAGTCTCTGAGTAACAAATGAAGACAAGTCAGCATATCTGTGCAGCTTCAGTGGCTTTCTCCTTGGCTGATGCAAAACGCTCTCTGAATGATGGGAATTAGGAAGACAATTCAAACATTCTCAATCAGTTGAAAAGGGCAGAACTTAAAGAGGAGCCAGAAGAGGGTAAGCGTTCCCAACAATAGTTTATTTTATTTTTTATTTATTTTATGTAAATTTATATCCCGCCCTCCCCTGATGGGCTCAGGGCGGCTTTATTCATTTACTTTATTATATCTTGCCTTTCTCCCCAGTGGGAACCAAATAAAGGTTATATTGTTTTCCTTTCATCCATTTTACTGTCACAACAGTCACCCTGTTGAGGTGGTTTCGACAGAGAGATTCATCCAACCAGCTTGCATGGAAGAGGGGAGATTCAGTCCTGTGTATCCCAGATCCTACTCCAATATTTTAACCAGTACACCATGCTGGAGCTACACTCATTCCATAGCAGTCTTAAGTGTACAAAATGCTACACATCTGTCTGACTGGTAGGCCAGCACTATCATCCCCTTATCGCGCACAGGCAGCACAGAATAACGCTTTCGCGCATGCTGAATAATGCCCTTAAAATCCACTTTCAATGCGCTTTGCAAAAGGATTCTACTGCAAATGGAAGCAGCAAATGGCCTGGAGATCGCCTGCTTTTACAGTTGCTCCAGCTGGCAGAGATCAGCTCCCCTGGAGAAAAAGGCTGCTTGGAAGGGTGGATACCATAGAGTCCACCCTTGTACCGTGTATTGTACCACGCTGAGGCCGTTCCCCTCCCCAAATCCCACCCTCTCCTGGATCCACCCCCAAAGTCTCCAGATATTTTCCAATACAGATCTGGCAACCCTTACTATTCAGCATGTGTCAAAGTGCAAAGAGAATATTTAAGATCACTAAGTTGGTCCACAACCCCATCTCTTTACCACACCAACTTTGTGAATTAAACAACCAAGACAAGGATTCCCAACATGGTATCTGCCAGATGTTTTTAGAAAGTGAGTGGGACCAGGTAGAACTATTGGCACTTGGAGATTTGACTGGCTGTGCAGATGTCTAAAAATGCAGCTTTGGAAGCAGCTGCCACCACAGCACAAGGATCTTCACTGCATGACTGAAAGTAAGCTGCAGCAGCTGTTTTGTGGCTGGTTCTGTCTCCTGTAGCAGCCATTATGTGCCTGTGCTCACCATGTAGGCTTGCCAGTCCCCAGGTCCCAGCAGGGGATCCCCTGGTTTTTTAGGCTCTTCCCCACTGCCAACCAGCTGGCTGGTGGGGGAAGTCCCATCTCAGCAGCCACCATTTGCCCTTAAACCTTGTCAGGCTTATAAGGCAGTTGCAACTGTGTTTCTGAATGTGTATGCCTTTAAATCTTAAGAAGAAAGCTGCAGCGGGGCAGGGTGAGCAGACAGAGCCATGTGGCTCTCAGTCTTTCTGTTTGTTTGTAGTACAACGCCACCTGTTCTTTTGTTTTCCAGAAGTTGGCTGAAATACAGCAGATGATTACATTCAGCAATGTGAGTAAACTGCCCTAGTGATATCACAAAAGTGTGTGCTTGCTGTTTATTTTAACTGCTTTGTGAGAGCATGTGAGTGTGTGTTCACTTTTTTTTAGTGAAAGTGTAGCTGCTGGGACACAAGGGAATGAAGACTGTATTCAGGGGAACTGCACTGCTGTATTTGTATTTATTTATTTTAGGGAATGGGAAATCTCCTGGCTCCACCCCCAAAGTCTCCAGATATTTTCTGAGTTGGATCTGGCAACCACACTGTCAGAATTCCAAAAGTATCCATGGGCGAAAAAAGGCTGGGGACCTCTGAACTAAGAGATAATCATAACAGAATCCCACAAACTAATCTGCAAGGATTTTTTGGTGGTGGGTGAGGGGACTCTTCCCCATCAGATGGATATTTAGTCTAGAAAACAGTATTCACCATCTGGCAAATATATACTAGTAGATTAACTATACGGCAGAGTAGAGGATATATACGCCTTACAGTAGAGGAGACACTGTTTATTAATTCAATGCAAGTGGCCAGAAAGTGACTCCACTCCACTCTAAAATGTCTCCAGTCTTTTGATTCCAAGTTTTTAGTAGGCAGACTATAAAAGCCTAGTAAAGATGCCTTGGCTCCCAACAAAACAGGCAGCCATGCTAATCTGTCTGTAGTAGTAGAAAAGAGCAAGAGTCCAGCATCTTGAAGACTAACAAAATTTGTGGCAGGGTATGAGCTTTCACGAGTCACTGCTCACCTCTTCAGATCTGAAGAAGTCAACAGTGACTCACAAAAGGTTATACCTGCTGCATATTTTGTTAGTGTTTAAGGTGTTACTTAGCTCTCAGCAGTCCCTCTTTTAACATATTCTGGGTTTTTTTAAAAAAATTCTTCCTGCAGGCTGGTGTACAAATTACACATATCATTAAACCCCTCTTCCTTCTCTGTTATTCTCACAATGCTTATGAGAAGCAAAGTACAGAAAATCACACCCACACAACCCAATGCCTGGCCCACTGAATATGGGATCCTTACAAGAAAAAATATCACCTGATATATATGCTGGGTAGCACAAGGTGGCAGCGATACACAGTGCCTTTCAGTAACCAAACTTCCACTTAGCAGTGAAGTCTTTGTGCCATTCCTTCTCCGCACTGAGGCAGAGATTACATTCACAGAGGTCAGATCTCGGGGACTGGAACCTGTCCTCCTCCCCCACCATGAATTTCTGGCAAAGGGACTGGAACCACCAAACATGCACTTCATTTAGAGAAGATCTGCCCTTTGAAAATATATAAAATAGATTATCTCCCCTGCTGCAAGAATTGTTGTTGGGGTCTGGATAAATCATGCTTCATTGCAACACGCGCCTGAACCATCTTGAATGGTGGGAATTCCTAGCTCTGCAGACACTGACGCCCCTTCCCACCTTTTCAGGTGACCATACCATTGTGAAAAACAGAATGGGTGACAGTGGGGGCGGGGAGGGAACTCCCCATGGCTGCAGTGCTGCTTGGCCCCATTCCAATGCCTTCACCATTCCCTTCAGGGCAGGGGTGTCAAACTAATTTGTTATGAGGGCCGGATCTGAAATAATTGAGATTTTGTAGGGCCATGCCATGTGTGTCACAAAGTGTAATGACAGGAAGCAGAGATATAAACTTTATAAAGCACAAACACAATTAAAGGTTTTTTTTTTTTAAAAAAACCCTTTAAATAAAACATGCTTAAAACATTAGCACTCATTGGTGCTTTCTTTGTATCTCTCCTGTGAGATCCAGGGAACTGGGGAAAGGAAGCCCTGGCTCGTTCCTTCCTTCCCCAAGGAGACCAGGAGGGGGAGCAGCCTCAGCCAACAGAAGGAAGAGAAGTTTGGCACAGTAGCTCTGCTGTGCGACTGAGAGACCCTGGCAAAGCAAGTTATCCCTCCCCCCCCCTCCACCCCAAGGGAAGAGCCTCAGCCAATGGAGAAAATAGAGGCTTTGCTCTGTGGCTCCTGTGCAATTGAGCAAGCCTGGCAAAGCAAACTGTGATGCAGAAGGAAAAAAGAGAGGGAGAAGGAAGCATATGATAGCCAGTTGCTTGGGGGGCTGAGAGAAGCCCTCCAGGGGCCTGATTCGGCCCCCAGGCCACATTTTTGACACCCCTGCTTTAGAGGCTAGAGGCTCTGAGGGCTGCAGTAGATGGGCCATAGGGGTGCCACCCCACTCTTAGCCGTGCCCTGTACCCAGCCAGCTGTGACAAGTGATGTGCCGTGTTTGCTCTGTCCCAGGAATCAATGCACTCAGACAACCAACTGTTGTGATGGGAAGGAGGCCACACAGGGTTGTTGGTGCTCCCCCTCCAAGAACTTTAGGGGGATACATTAAAATAGGAATTTAGTCAGCATCCTGTCTCATTGTGTGTCCTTTCCCAGCTTGTTAATGATTTATATAAATGCCAAATTGCAGTATGTTTGTTCCAATCTGCCAATTTTTTTGAAAATGTCATTGTAGTTGTATGTAATATACTTGTAATTGCTAACATTGTAAAAAATTACTTCTTGATAGTGTTCCTAATCATTGCTATTGTGGGCATATTATGATGTTTTTGTAATTTTGTAATTATAATAATAATCTATTCCACATTTTTGTTCTTGAATTACATACGCATCTTCAGTATTCCTTTCTATACATTCTATAATTATTCCTAGACCTCTGGTACTCAGTTCCTTTTTTTCTCATTCAGAATTTCCCTACCTTTTTTGTCATCCTTGTTTGAAACTGACAACACGGTTTCCAAGGCTAGATTCCACCCCCTGCCTGTTGCTCTGGTTTGGAAAACATTTTGTTTGAGCGGAGACAGTCTGTCTGTAAATGTATCCATTTACAAACTGACAAAAATCTTCATGAACTGCTTGAAAGTTTGTGGAAAGTCCGTGCCAGTTGACCTGCCATGAGCTTCAGTTCACAAAGCACAAACTGCTCAAAATTAATCACAAATTTCAGTTAGTGAGCCAGTTCATGCTCATCCCAATCCGGAACCTGCCACCCACTGCCTTCTACCACCCTGTGGTGTCCTGACCAATTTTGCCATGCTCCACAGGCAACTCAAAGAGTGGGGATGGTGTTGGGGGACATAAGAGAAGCCATGTTGGATCAGGCCAATGGTTCATCCAGTCCAACACTCTGCGTCACACAGTGGCCCAAAAAAACAGGTGCCATCAAGAGGTCCACCAGCTGGGCCAGGACACTAGAAGCCCTCCCACTGTGCTCCCTCCAAGCACCAAGAATACAGAGCATCACTGCCCCAGACAGAGACTTCCAACAATACCCTGTGGCTAATAGCCGCTAATGGACCTCTACTTCATTATCCAATCCCCTCTTGAAGCTCTGAGGTCCTCTGAGGTCACCAAGGTGGTCCAAAGACAAAGCAGCAGCCATAACAATTGTAGACATTCTCCAACTCAACTGGGGAGAGAGACTCCACCACTGTCATGTTCCCATCTCCGCAGCCAGGGTGCTCTCATGATACTCTCAGCACCTCATGCCAAGGTTTCTGGGCACATGTGTAGCCAAGAGGATCTGGAACTGAGCAGCAGGAGGAGGACAAAGGTAGCCAAGGATGACAGCCAAGGAAGGTGAGGTGCCTGTGGGGAGGTAATGGCACCTGCCTTGGAGCTCCCATGGACTGACTGCTGTGTTCTCCTCTTGTGCCAAGGTCCCTATTCTCTAACATTCAGTGCTGCTATCATAGAATCATAGAGTTGGAAGGGATCTCTAGGGTCATCTAGTCCAACCCCCTGCACAATGCAGGAAACTCACAAACACTTCCCCCTAAATTCACAGGATCTTCATTGCTGTCAGATGGCCATCTAGCCTCTGCTTAAAAACCTCCAAGGAAGGAGAACCCACCACTCTAATGGTCTAATGGTCAAGTTCACTCTAATGGTCAAGTTCTTCCTAATGTTGAGTCGGAAACTCTTTTGATTTAATTTCAACCCATTGGTTCTGGTCCTACCTTCCAGGGCCACAGAAAACAATTCCATGCCATCCTTAGGACAGCCCTTCAAGTATATAATAATATAATAATAATAAGTACTAATTATTATAATATAATAATAATAATATAATAATAATAATAATAAGTACTTGAAGATAGTGATCATATCACCTCTCAGCCGCCTCCTCTCCAGGCTAAACATCCCCAGCTCCTTCAACCTTTCCTCATAGGACTTGGTCTCCAGACCCCTCACCATCTTCGTTGCCCTTCTCTGGACCTGTTCCAGCTTGTCTATATCCTTCTTAAAATGTGCTACCCAAAACTGAACACAATACTCCAGGTGAGGTCTTACCAGAGCAGAGTAAAGCGATACCATCACATCATGTGATCTGGACACTATACTTCTGTTGATACAGCCCAAAATTTCATTTGCCTTTTTAGTCACCACATCACACTGTTGACTCATGTTCAGCGTATGATCCACTCATGTTCAGCGTATGATCCCTAGATCCTTTTCGCACATACTACTGCTAAGACAAGTCTCCCCCATTCTATAACCATGCATTGGATTTTTCCTACCTAAATGCAGAACTTTACATTTATCCCTGTTAAAATTCATTTTACTGATTTTAGCCCAGTTTTCCAGCCTGTCAAGGTCATCCTGGATCCTGTTTCTGTCTTCTTCTGTGTTTGCAACCCCTCCCAATTTAGTATCATCTGCAAATTTAATAAGCATTCTCTCTATTCCTTCATCCAAATCATTGATAACGATGTTGAACAAAACAGGTCCCAGGACAGATCCTTGAGGCACTCCACTTGTCACTCCTCTCCAAGAGGATGAGGAACCATTCACAAGCAATCTTTGGGTGCGATCTGTCAACCAGTTACAGATCCACCTAACGGTAACAGGATCCAAACCACATTTTATCAACTTGTCAACAAGGTTAGTATGTGAAACTTTATCAAAAGTCTTACTGAAATAAAGATAAACTATGTCTACAGCAATCCCCTGATCCAGCAAGGTAGTCACTTTCTCAAAAAAAGAGATCAGGTTAGTCTGACATGACTTGTTCTTGAGAAAACCATGCTGGCTCTTAGTAATCACATCCATTCTTTCAAAATGTTCCAGGACCGACTGTTTGATGATTTGTTCTAAAACTTTTCCAGGTATAGACGTCAAGCTGATGGGTCGGTAGTTACCCGGATCATCTTTTTTCCCCTTCTTGAAGATGGGGACATTTGCCCACCTCCAATCTTCTGGCACCTCTCCTGTTCTCCAAGAATTCTCAAAAATAATAGCCAGAGGCTCAGAAATTACATCCGCAAGCTCTTTTAGAACCCTTGGATGCAATTCATCTGGCCCTGAGGACTTAGTTTCATTTAAAGAAACTAGGTGTTTATGTACTACCCCTATGCTGATCCTAGGTTGGAACTTTATACCCTCCTTATATGTTCTGCTTTTGCCATGTTGAACACCGTTTCCCTCAGAAGAGAAGACTGAGGAAAAGTAGGAATTCAGCAGTTCCACACTCTCTTCATTACCTGTGACAATTTCACTTTTTTGCCCTCGCAATGGGCCTACCGTGTCCTTGCTCTTTTTTTTACTCTGAACATTAGAAAAGAACCCTTTTTTGTTGTTTTTAGCATCTTTGGGCAGCCTAAGGTCATACTGAGCTTAGCTTTCCTAACTTTTTCTCTACAAGCACTGGTGATTTGTTTATATTCATTCTTAGTTATAAGGCCCTCCTTCCAATTCCTAAAGGAATCTTTTTTATTTCTCAAGTCTTTAGAGAGCTGTTTATGGAGCCACTTTGGCTTCTTTAGGCTTTTTCCATTTTTTCTTCTCATAGGAATCGTCTGTGATTGCGCTTTCAGTATTTCGCTTTTAAGAAACTCCCACCCCTCCTGAACCCCCTTCCTTATAAGTATTTCTGACCATGGGATTTTACCCAGCATAGTTCTAAATTTATCAAAGTTTGCCTTTCTGAAGTCCAACCTATAAGTCTTGTCAGTGACTTGTAGCTTAAAAGTTACTGCATTCTAGATCATCTACTGTCAGAGTACTGTCAGTGTAATGAGGTCATGTAATGATCACAGGACAGGCTGATGCAATGCCTGGTAATCACTGTAGTCACAGTGAGTCTGTCCTAGACCCATGTCAGTCTGGTTTCCAGCCGGGCCATGGGACGGAGATGGTGTTAGTCGCCTTGGTGGATGACCTCCAACGGCAACTGGATCGAGGTGGCGTTGCGGTGCTGATGCTATTAAATCTGTCGGCTGCATTCGATACAGTCGACCATCGGCTACTGACGCGCCGCCTCGCCGACATTGGGGTTGAGGGGTCGGCCTTGCAATGGCTTTCCTCCTTTCTCCTGGGTCGGGGACAGAGGGTGGCTATCGGGAGTGAACGGTCCCGGAGGCGCACACTGGACTGTGGGGTGCCCCAGGGAGCAGTGCTCTCCCCGATGTTGTTCAACATCTATATGCGCCCCCTCGCCCAGATTGCCCGGCGGTTTGGGCTGGGTTGCCATCAATATGCGGATGACACCCAGCTCTATCTACTAATGGACGGCTGGCCCGACCCCGCACCAGGGAATCTCGACCGGGCCTTACAGGCTATTGCAACATGGCTCAGGCTGAGTGGGCTGAAGCTGAACCCAGCGAAGACAGAGGTCCTTTGCGTGGGTCACGGCGCTCTGGGAAGGGAAATAGCTCTCCCGGTCTTCGATGGCGCGCCATTGAAAGCAGCGCGCCAGGTAAAGAGCCTGGGTGTTTTACTGGAGCCTTCACTATCGATGGAGGCCCAGATAGCAGCCACTGCCAAGTCAGCATTCTTTCATCTGAAGCAGGCAAGGCAGTTGGCCCCTTTCCTTGAGCGCCGGGACCTCGCAACAGTGATCCATGCAACGGTCACCTCAAGATTGGACTACTGTAATGCCCTCTACTTGGGGCTACCTTTGTGCCGGACTCGGAGACTACAGCTAGTGCAGAATGCGGCGGCCAGGCTGTTGTTGGGACTCCCAAAACGGGAACATATACAGCCGGGGCTACGTGGACTGCACTGGCTGCCGATCATATACCGGGTCCAGTACAAAGTGTTGGTCATTACCTTTAAAGCCTTATATGGCCGAGGACCTACCTACCTGAGGGACCGTCTCTCCCCGTATGAACCCCAGAGGGCACTGAGATCAGTTGGGAAAAATCTAATGACCATCCCCGGGCCGAGGGAGACTAAATATCAGAATACTAGGGTACGGGCATTTTCAATCGCGGCCCCTACCCTATGGAACCGACTCCCCGAGGAGGTGCGGGCCCTGCGGAACCTTGATCAGTTCCGCAGGGCCTGCAAGACCGCCCTTTTTAAGCTCGCACACCTGGACTGTTAAGAAGATCGGCAATTAAGCATCCGCCAATGCGGTTTAAGACCATACCGCTGAATAACTGCACTTACTGGACTGTTTTAATGCTGCTAAGTTAATGTTTACTGTTTTATATTGTTAAATTTAAAGGCTTTTAACCATTGTATGTTTTTATGAAATGTTGTTAGCCGCCCTGAGCCTGCCGAGGTGGGGAGGGCGGGATAGAAATAAAAATTTATTATTATTAAAAATTTATTATTATTATAAATTCCCCTGATTGGCGGGCTGGAATATATAAGGAGCTGAGTGCTAGAGACTTTTTTCCTCTTTGTATGATTGATGGTCTGGCGTAGCACTTTGAAGCTCCATATTGTAAATATATTGCACTTTCTATATATATCTGTAAATACACTTATAGTTCTGGAAGAACTGGTGTGGAGTCTCTCCTTGTTGGCGTGTCTGCTATTATCAGTCTCTTCGGCTCAGTTTGCGATTATCTCTCACTATCCGTCAAGTCTGACTACGTTTAAGACTGTAAATTCCAAAATCACATGGTCACTACTGCCCAGGGTGCCCACGATTTCCACTTCTTCAATCAATTCTTCCTTGTTGGTGAGAATCAAATCCAAGATAGCAGATCCCCTTGTTTCTTTTTTCACTTTCTGGAAAAGGAAGTTGTCAGCAAGACAAGTCAGGAATCTATTTGACTTTTCATTTTTAGCAGAGTTGGACTTCCAACAGATTTCCGGGTAATTGAAATCTCCCATGATCACTGTATCCCTTCTCTTGGAGAACTTTGCAATCTGCTGTAGAAGTATCTCATCCAAGTCCTCTGACTGACTTGGTGGTCAACAGCAGACCCCCACAATAATATCATTGTTATTTCTTACTCCTTTTATTTTTACCCAAAGACACTCAACTGAGCTGCCATGCTCAGATTCACATATTTCCTCACAAAGACAATACTGACTTTGATGGACCAAGTGTCTGATTCAGTATAAGGCAGCTTCATATGTTCAAGTATATACCTCCTTCACATATACTGCTACGCCTCCGCCCTTTCTCATTTGCCTGTCCCCTTTTAAATAAGTTGTACCCCTGAATCTTAATATTCTAGTTGTGAGTGTCATCCCATCAAGTTTCCGTAAGGCCTATTATGTCATAGTCTCCTTCCTTTATTAGGACTTCCAGTTCCTCCTGTTTGTTTCCCATACTCTGTGCATTAGTGTAGAGACATCAGAATCCACATTTTATGCATCCTGAGGGTTTGGTTTCCGTACAAGCATGCAAGTTAACATTACCTAGCGTACGCACCACTCTTTGCAAATCTTTAATGTTCTTATCCCCAGTTTCTGGCATCATACGAGGCTTTGAATTATTGTCTCGCTCCCCCATACAATTTAGTTTAATGTCCTCCTTATTAGGTTAGCAAGGCTGCTACCAAACACCCTTTCCCCTACTGCCGTAAGGTGCAAACCATCTCCCGATAGAAGACCACCATCTCGAAAGCATAAACCATGGTCCAGAAATCCAAATCCTTCCTGACAGCACCATCAATGTAGCCAGTCGTTTATTTGAAGTATTCTTCTTTCTCATCCTAAGCTACAGCCTTCAACAGGAAGCACTGACGAGAACACAACCTTTGCGCCCAGCTCCTTCACCTTTGTGGACTACCTATGTGGCCTGACCCAGAGGAGGCTCACAGCAATGGCAGCCTCCATGATCTCCATGACATCATGGAGTCTTCGGGCCTGATGGCTGGAGGGGAGGCACAGCAGGGGCAAATCTGACATCTTTGGATAGCAGTGGCCCTGCCCTGCCAGATGAGGGGCAGGGATGGTAGTGGCAAAGGAGTTCCCCCTGGGCCAGGTTTCATGGCTGCTGATACCCTGGAGGAGGGGAGATTCTGGCTCCTTGCCAAGTCCCCCAGTATAGGGCCCTCATCCAGCACAGCCCATCCCATCCTCCCTTTCCTTCATACTGAGTGTGAGTTGCTGGAGAGCCATTGTGAGCTACTGTGGAGAGCCACAGTACTTTTCTCCCTTTCTCACAATATGAGAACTTGTGGGCACTCAATGAAATTGCTGAGCAGTTGGGTTAGAATGGATAAAAGGAAGTACTTCTTCACCCAAAGGGTTATTATCACGAGGAATTCATTCCCACAGGAGGTGGTGGCAGCCACAAGCATAGCTTCAAGAGGGGACTGGATAAACATATGGAGCAGAGGTTCATCAGTGGCTATTAGCCACAGCGGTTTCTTGGAACTCTCTGTTTGGGGCAAGTGATGCTCTGTATTCTTGGTGCTTGGGAGGGGCAACAGGGTGAAGGCTTCTGGTTTCCTGGCCCCACTGATGGACCTCCTGATGGCACCTGGGTTTCTTTGGCCACTGTGTGACACAGAGTGTTGGACTGGATGGGCCATTGGCCTGATCCAACATAGCTTCTCTTATGTTCTTATGAGTGGCAGGAAGCCTTTTCCAGGGGGCAACAATGGGTAGAGGGGACAACGGACAGAACAATGTGACAACTGCTGCCAGACACCTGGAGAGCTTCTTTCCATCATGAGGGGTGTGGGTGAGGAACAGAGGTGCATCAAGCAACTGCTTGGGGGCCTCTCAGCGGTTCTCTGGCACCTCGAACCACTGGGAACTGCACTTGCATATTCATGTTCTTGTTCATCATGGCCTTCAGGTGCACTGTGCGCACTGTCTATGTGGTGTCCCTGTGGGACAGGTGGTTGATGCTGGGGCTTTGGGTGGAAGCTGGTCCCTTTGAGGGGCATGTGCTGCAGGGGAAAAGCAAGGCTCCTGTGTCCTGCCCTTCTCCACTCCCTGCCAGCGATAGATGCTTGATTTGGAGCCCTCGACTCATGGATCTGATTGATCCTGCTTGCTCCGTCTATCATGCTGCCCCTGCCTAGCTACAACGCTAGGATGGAATGCTGTAGCAGAAATGTCAGAAACAGCATCACGGCACTGCCTACCAACACTGAGGGAGCACCTTTCCCCTCATTTGGTTACCACATAGCTTTCCCCTTAGGAGGCTAACTAGTGGTGCCACTGTTGAGCCACAGCCATTGTTGTGGGTGTAGCTTGGGCACAACAGAGGATTGTTCTATGAGTATCCCATTTTGTTGGTTTTATTGACTCAATCATAACAGTCCCGTGGCACAGAGTGGTAAAGCTGCAGTACTGCAGTCCGAGCTCTCTGCTCAGGACCTGAGTTTGATCCCACGGTTCAGGAAGCTGGCACAAGGTTGACTAAGCCTTCCATCCTTCCGAAGTTGGTAAAATGAGGACCCACCTTACTGGGGTGGGGGGGGGGAAGTGTAGATGACTGGGGAAGGCAATGGCAAACCACTCTGTAAAAAGTCTGCCATGAAAACATCGTGATGCGACGTCACCCCAGAGTCGGAAACGACTGGTGCTTGCACAGGGGACAGCCTTTACTTTTATTGACTCAATGTACGTAATCCGCCTTGAGTCTTGGGAAGGAAGATGGACTATAAATAACCTAAATAATTTTCTGCTTTCTTGAACACCAATGATTCACGTTCAGGATACTTGTTTGCAAAAGTTGATGCACTGTTAGGCCTAGCACGTACATTATTATCTGCACAGCGCAAGCATATTTGCTGAGAGTATAATTCCTAGCCGAATCACTGGAAATGAAATTGAAAATTAAAGAGTCTTTTATGTATCTAGTCAGGGTTTTTTCCCCCCTCGCAAATCTGATGGTAATATTGTGGTGTCTGATGATGGTTTGCAACATTTATTGATGAAAGGTAATATCATTTTTGTGAAAAAATCAGTATTTATTCCCCGAACATAACACTTTTCCATATTTTTGCCACTGCTGTCCATGACAGATGTGCCTTGCAGATAATCTCATGACGGGAGCCTATTCTAAACCTACTCAAGACAATATGAAATTAGCCTTTGATTTCAGTAGCTATCACCCTACATGACTCAATAGGGAAATCTCCACTTTCCACAGTCAGCAGTTTTCTTCTTCCATATCTATTTATAGCAGCTAATGCCTTAACAATTTGTTTGATTGTGTTCTTGTTTCTTTTTCTCTGCGCAGCTGATTATCAGTTCTGAGCTGACTAACAATAAAATCTCTGCAAGGGGGGGGGGGGGAATCCTGATTTGTTATGCAAATTAACAATTTGTTTTCTGAATGAGTTCTTGCTTATAATCCCCAGAAAACATATGAATAAACAAAATTCACCCAAACAATGGGAGTTGTAAATTCAAGTCAGACTTGACGAGAGCAGCTTCTATAGGGAAAAATAAATGTTTATTATCTCATCACAGAATTTGTGCAGGTACATTAAAAGGAAACATGCCCTTTCTAAGCAGCGTCTTCGTCTCTCAGGGAAAAAAAAGGTTAATCATCCGATATGCATTGTGAAGTAACAGTGCCAAAAGAAATCACAAAGGTTTTGGCCCTGTGAATTCATTTTACTAGTGGAGGCAAGTTCTTCTGGCAGAAGAAGCTGTCCTTTGAAGCCAGAGCCTCAGGTCCAACCCTAAGGCTTTCTTGCAAAAAAAAGCAGTATCAAGCACCTCCATGGGTTTCTGCCCCCCCCCCCAAGCCATCTTGGCACTGTGACCAGCTTTTTTTTCTAGACCCATATAGGGTTCCCAGGTCCCTTCTGGCAACTGGTGGGTTGGACTTAGTGACAGCAGGGAGAGGCCTAGGTTGATGATGCAGCAATGTTGCCAGTGATGTCACTTCTGCGATGCACTGGAAGTGATGTCAGTCTGTTGCTGGTGACATGGGATGCTCCGATATTTGGGCAAAAACACTATGGTTTTTACGAAAGCAATTCACTTTCAACATGCACCAGAAGTGATATCAGTGTGTCACTAGCACACAGTAGATGCTCTAGTATTCAGGCAAAAGCTCATTCCTGGGTTTGGTTGCCCAACCTTCTGCTATGGAGAAAGAACGCCAGCAACTTCAGCTACATTGCAACATCACTTCGGGTGATTCCTAGAGCTACTCTACATCTCTTCTGGATTTCCCCAGGAAATGACTTTGCAATGTAGCTTTCCCCCCATTTCCTCACCCCCAGCCCTCCTACTGGATTCCAGGCTTGGAAAAAGTGAGGTGATGTTAGAAGGGCTCCGGAACCCGAAGGTCTATACGGAACCCTAATCATGTGCAGGGAGGGATGGAGTGATTATGGCTGTGGAAATTCTAGTCCATGTATGGTTTACCTGGGTAGGATCAGGCCTTCTAGAAGCAGCCCACTCCTGCTTAATGTTATCCTTTACCCAGGGCTTCTTTTTGGTAGAAAAAGACCAGCAGGAACTCATTTGCATATTAGGCCACACCTCCTGACATCACCATTGTTTACACAGGGCTTTTTGTAGAAAAAGCCCAGCAGGAACTTATTTGCATATTAGGCCACACCACCAATGCCAAGCCAGCCCAAACTGTGTTCCTGCTCAAAGAAAGCCGTGCCTTTACCTCCTCGAAGCACCCTGCTGTGCTCAAAGTCGGTATCACTTAAATATCGCAAGGGTAACTGTGAAACATCCACAGGGGTCTGGAGAGGCAGAGCTTAAGTGGGAAAAGTGGAGGAGTCTGGCTTTTATTTTTACCAGAAATTTTATTTTTACCAGAAATATGTTCCTTTCCATACAACCACAGTATCCTGGGTGAGGGTAAACACAAGACTAGCACAAGAGATATTGGACATTTAGTTACCAGGAGGAGAGAAAGGCAGGACTGGGGATCCTGACAGCTCTGAAAGACAGGGCCAAAGACTGCCAGTAAAGGTCTCCTCTAGGCTAAAGGCTATCTTAGAAGCAGAGAACTCCAAGCCTAACCTTATGGTAAGTGTGGCTAAAGGAGCAATAAAGCAACTCAGAGCAGGTACTTGACGGTAAGGTTGTCAACTGCCAGTTGGAAAATTCCTGGAGATCTGGGGGTACAGCCTGGGGGCGGTAGAACTCGGGGAAGGACCACATGGTGTATAATGCTATAGAGCCCTTTCTCCAGAGCACCTGTTTCCTCCAGAGGAACTCATCTGTGTAGTCTGGAGATCCATTTTAATTCCAGATCTCCAGGTCCTCCTGAGAAGCCAGCAATCCTACTTGAGAGAGACATTAAGGAACAGACACAACACATTAGACCAAGGGTGGGCAAACTGTGGCTCGGGAGCCACATGTGGCTCTTTAACACATATTGTGAGGCTCTCGGAGCCCCCACCGCCCTATCCCTAGAAGGCATGTCTATCTTTAAATCACTTCTCCAAACTAAGCCAGCTAGCAGCTTGGCGAATGAATTTAAAGTTAAAGTTGCTTTCTTTCCACCTCTCCTTCCCTCAATGTATTTGCCTTCTTTCCTTCCCTCCTGTGGCTCTCAAACATCTGATGTTCATGCCTTGTGGCTCTCAAACCTCTGACATTTATTCTACATGGCTCTTACATTAAGCAAGTTTGGCCAGCCCTGCACTAGACTGCGATTTGGCATTTAAACCAGGGACTCTGTTATTGCAAACAAACTGTGCAGTGGACAAGAACCTGGTCTCTGCCTTTCATTTAAGAGGCTGGAAAGTGGTCAAACGCTTTGGCAGTCCCCTTGTAAAAACACGCTCTGTGTTTAACTTGAATCTTTTGTAATTTAAAATGCTTGCAGGTTTTGTTGATTCGTTCAATATTTATTAGGAGTGAACCAGCAGTGCTGTCACTGGCCCCCACCCCAGGTGCAAATTTGACATTTCTTTTCCGAAGCTGTAAATTTAGCACAGATTACCCGTGGAATACGGTATCTGACCACACTCGTCTTGAGCAGAAAGCAGGCAAGCATAGACAGAGCCCAGCAGGCCATTACAGGGAAAGTTTTCTTCATCAGTAATGCACAAAATTACCCGGTGATCCTCCCCCACCAAGAAGAGCGTCTCTAAAATTATTTTTCAAGCCGCTCAGTTAATAAGATGTAAAGCTCAAAGGATGTAAATCCATTTATCTCTGAATTCAAAGGAAAACCATCAGGGTGGTCAGCTGACTGCTGAATTTTTAGTGGATTAATATTTTGCTCTTGAACCAGTTCAGACTCTAATTAAATATAAACAAATCCGTAGCAATATGGGTAACTTTTTTTGAAAACAGAAGAAAGTCTGCGACATAATTAGCAACGGTATGTCATTAATATCCCCCCCCCCCCCCCCCCCGTGATTCAGTAACACAGAGGCACTCCCAATCGGTGACAATTTTCTCTTTAAAACTGTTGCACATTGATCAATCAGCTACAAGGGCTGCCCTAACACAAGCCTAACCAACTCAATGGACCTGTCAGTTTTGTGCGCTGTTAATAAGGCACCATCCTGGTTGGGCAACCTTAGTTAGAAAGAAATTCCAATTAGACAAAGACAAATAGTTTTATGATTATTCTAGAGGAGAGGGATTGCAACGAAGCAACAGCAACACAAAACAGGAGCCCAGCAGCATCTTAAAGACACCGTTCTTTCCAAAGATTAGGATCCCATGAAAAAAGATTATGTGTTAGGCCAGCTTTGGGTTAGGAAATTTGGGGGAAGGGGGTTGGGGAGGGGAGAAACTTCAGCAGAGCATGCCATAGAGCCCACCCTTGGAAGCAGCCATTTTCTCCTGGGGGGAACTGATCACTGCCATCTGGAAATCAGCTGCAATTCCAGGAGAGCTCCAGGCCTTGGGTTGCCAACTGCCAGGTGGTGGCTGGAGATCTCCTGGGATTACAACTGATCTTCAGGCTACAGAGATCAGTTCACTTACAGACAGGGCTGGCCCTGCCACTAGACAAACTAGGCAGTTGCCTAGGGCGCTGGCCTTTTGGGGCCCCAATGTGACTCGGTGATGTTATCAGTGCGGGGGGGGGGGTGCCAGAAGTTAACCTTGCTTAGGGTGCCAGACAAGCTAGGGCTGGCCCTGCTTGCAGCAAATGGCCACGTTGGAAGATGGACCCTATTGCATGATGCCCGACTGAAGTCTCTTCCCTCCCCTAACCTTGCCTTCTCAAGCTCCACCTGCGAAATCTCCAGGTGTTTTCCAACTCTGAACTGGGAGTCCTATGACCAGACACAGCCATTGTATGCCCTTGGCCGAAGAATGGTACACTCCATCTATCTGGGATGGTCGTCCTCTTCCCCAGAGCACGCAGCTTCGGGAGGGACGCACATGGAGCAGTGAGGGAGGTAGGGGACACCCGCCTAGCCAGCCAGATCAGCCGAATCAACCCTGGCAATCAATGGGGTGACAAATGTCGCAGCCAGATCACCCTCATATCCCTATGACCAGGCCCTACCTGGAGGTTGGAAACCCTATGAGTGTGTCACTGAGGTTTTGCAGGTCAAATGTTCGCTGTAAAATCCTCAGGCTATGCATTCTGCAGGCATCTGCAGGGGATGTAAAAGGAAGATACAAATGATCTTAAGGGACCCTTCACATCCGGGCCACTTGCTATTTGAGATCTTACCGTCAGGTAGGCGATATAGAGTGTTGAAGGCTAAGACAAATAGATTCAAGGGCAGCTTCTATCCAAGTGCCGTGGTTAGGCTAAATGCAGGGTTATGAATGGTTATTTGTTTTTAGATGCATTTAAATGGTCTATGTATATGTCCTTTTTGGGGGGTGTTGATGTGTTGGTATGTTTGTGGAAGAGCACCTCACTTCGTTGCTCTCATTTTCTTTTTTGAGAACAATGACAATAAATTTATCTATCTATCTATCTATCTATCTATCTATCTATCTATCTATCTATCTATCTATCTATCTATCTATCTATCTATCTATCTATCTATCTATCTATCTTCCCTCCCACCCAAGAATGTGCTGTTTGCAGGAACATTAAACACACACGCACACACACACACACACATTTAAGACTAGCTTCCTTTTGTGCTCTATTTCCCATGCATATAACAAGCTTCCGGCTGAACTCCCTGCCGAATGCCACCAAGTTCAATTTAGCTGGGTAATGGAGGGATGATCGGAGCAATACTCTTGAGCATGGGCTTCTAGAGAAGAAGCGTTTATGGCAATGAAATGACTAATAGGGAAAAAAAACCCAACAAATTTGATTCCTGTATAAAATATTCCACTGCCAATGGCCAGGAATCCAACAGTTCTGGTGCCTACAAGCTACCTAGCCAAGCTATGAAAATATGCCTGCGCTGATCGGGGAGTCAAATCTTTTATAGGAACTGTAACATAATTATTTTAACTAAATTCGAGTCCAGTAGTACTTTAGAAATCAACAATATTTTTGGAGTATAAGCTTTTGAGAATCTGACCAAGGGAGTGTTGCTTCTCGAAAATCCTGCTGGTCTTTAGGGTACTATTGGATGCAAATGTAACGTTTAGGGTTGCCAACTTCTAGGTGACACCTGGAGATCTCCTGCTATTACAATTTATCTCCAGATGACAGAGTAGTTGGAGAGTTTTCTCCAGGGCGAGTGCTATGTCAAGTGTTTCGTGATGTTGTGAACGATGTATATTTCTGCTTGCAGATGAGTGGGATACGTCTCTTTGACAAAGGTATACGCGGAAACAGTAATATAGGCGAGCTTTATTGTCAGAGGCTGTTGGCTACCCACTTTCAAAAAAAGCTTTCAGAAATTGTGAAGCCTTTAGCTTGACAACTTTGAAAATGAAGAAACATCAATGAAAAACCAGAACTGACTGCACACGGAATATCTTTAGCACCGGCGCTTTAATTTACCCGCGGATGTGGGCGAATGGTTTAACAAGCGCTTGAAGTCAGAAATTGACACGGTGAACGAGAAATAACTTTGTAACTTTATTCTTCGCACAATGGATTTTTGATTCTGTGACATTTTTTTATCTTGCTAAGTGATACGTATTTTGTAATAGGTGTTTTTGAATGATTGGTTTACATTTATAAACTCACCTTCAATATTTATTCGTTAATTTTCCACAGGGTTTTTTTGGTGTTTCTATAATCTGTTCTGTACTTTAGGCTTTACTGCAACTTCTAGGTGACACCTGGAGATCTCTTGCTGTTACAATTGATCTCCAGATGACAGAGCAGTTCCCCTGGAGAAAATGGCTGGAAGGTGAACTTACAGCATTACATCCTGCTGACGCCCCTCCTCTCCCCAAACCCCACCCTCCCCAGGCACCATGCCCCAAATCTCCAGGTATTTCTCAACCCAGAGTTAGCAACCCCAGCTCTACCGCAGAGACCACCATCTTGAACTACTGCAGAGATTTTTAAAAACCACCAATGACAAAACAGTATAATTTCTTGCAATATTACCCCAAATAAAATCAAAAGCCCACCTGAACCTTAACATATTTCAGATTTTACCTGTACAGGCATAATAAGGATACATTGGTATGATTAAAAAAAAGTAGATCTTTTGAAGAATAACCATCAAGGGATAATCAGCACAAAAAAAATTGCACACAATCCATGGGCTCAAGGATTTAGAGCCCTTCAACTCTCTCCAAAGATAACTTTAAAAAAAAAAATCTTATTGTATGAAATATCCCTGTCTTGTCCATTGTGAGAAGAAAAGCAGACCGGAAGGGCAGTTTTGAGGAAGGGAAAAGGATGGGGAGTATGCAGTGTCTCTTGGCTTAAAAGGGGGGGGGGGGGGTGAACAAATGAAGCTGCCTTATACTGAACAGACCCTGGGTCCATCAAAATCAGTATTGTCTACTCAGACTGGCAGCGGCTATCCAGGGTCTCGACACGAGGTTTTTCACACCTACTTGCCTGGAGCCTTTTTAGTTGGAGATGCCAGGGATTGAAACTGGGACCTTCTGCTTACCAAGCAGATGGTCCACCACTGAGCCACTGTGCCTCCCCAATGAACAAATGCAATGGGTAAAAATACACACAACTTGCATATCCCACTTAACTTGAGACTTTGTGGCCTCAGGGTCACAGAAGAATAAAATCTGAGCGCAGTAGCAGCTTAAAACCCAACTAAATTTGTCAGAGTAGAAGCTTTAGCAGCTGGAACTGCCCAAACTAGCCTGAGCTTATCAGACTTTAGAAGCAGAGCAATGCTGGCCCCTGATTAGTATGTGGATGTGAGACCACCAAGGAAGACATGAGTTACTATGCAGAGGAGGGCAAAATCACATGCTGAACAGGTAAGGGGACCTGGAAGTCCTATAGAAGCAATAGGTCTATGTGGCCCCTCCACTACAGAAGAGCAACACAACCATCTGAAAATGTCCGTTTCCTTTACAAGTTTCTTGGAATTGTTTCATGTTTGCTACAGAAATGCAAGAAACAAATGGTATCGACATCTGGGTTCGTTTCCCACAAAAACAATGAATTTTATGTTGGGTGCTCAGAGGACAGTTAGGAGGTGCCAATAGAAACGGTCACTGGTACATAACCTTGTCTTTTCTGATGAGCTAGCATGCCCTCCCCCCTCCCACAGACAACTATTAAAGTAGTTTTAGGCCAACAGCATAATAATTTGTAGATGCTGTATGTTTCTGGGTTAGGGTCGCCAGGTCTGTGTTGGAAAATACCTGGAGACTTTGGGGGTGGATCTAGGAGAGGGTAGGTTTGGGGAAAGGGGTCAAAACATGATACAGTGCCATAGAGTCCATCTTTCAAAGCAGCCATTGTCTCCAGGGGTAATAAAAGGAAATCACCAGAAACAATGTAACTTTCACAAAACAGCGTACAAATATATTTACTGCAAACTGAATTGAACAAAAAGAACAGAACACTGAGTATGTAATATAAATAATGTCCCCACAAAGTCTTTCCACAGTCTGAAAGTCGGTTTCTTCTGACAGACACCAGGGTGGACAAAATCCTTTGAACTCAGCGTTCAACTCCAAACGGCACGGAGAAAGTAAGGAGGAACCGCTTATTGCAGGACTCCTCGCAATTTCGATAGAATATACCAGGGGTGGCCAACGGTAGCTCTCCAGATTTTTTTTTGCCTACAGCTCCCATCAGCCCCAGCCAGCATGGCCAGTGGCTGGGGCTGATGGGAGTTGTAGGCAAAAAACATCTGGAGAGCTACTGTTGGCCACCCCTGGAATATACTTCATCAGCCTCCTTCTCTCGACGTTATGCAGCGCCTTAACGAAATGTTCTTTACACATGGATTAACGCATGCTCTGCTACAGGTGCTGCCGGCTCCAGTTGTGTTTATCACTGTCTCCAGGGGAGCTGATTTCTGCCACCTGGAGATCAGTTGTAAAAGCGGGAGATCTCCAGGCCCCACTGGCAGTTCTATGAGTGCTAGAACAATCTAACATTACAGAAGGGCATTACACTCTGGAGAAAAGAACCTCCTGGTGATCCCAGGCCCTCCAAAAAATCTAACTGTCTTTGACCAGAGCCAGGGCCTTTTTGGCCATGGCACTGGCCTGGTGGAACTCTCTGCCTAATGACATCCATGCCCTGCAGGGCTTAGTACAGTTCTGCAGGGCATACAAGACAGATGTTCTGTCAGGCCTATGGTTGAGGACAGCAATGATTGCCATTGAGCCTGGCCTGTTCCATCTCTCCTCTCCCCTCTTAGGGAAGAACACAAACGATCCTTTTGAGAGCCAGTTTGGTGTAGTGGTTAAGTGTGCAGACTCTTATCTGAGAGAACCGGGTTTGATTCCCCACTCCTCCACTTGCAGCTGCTAGCATGGCCTTGGGTCAGCCATAGCTCTGGCAGAGGTTGGCCTTGAAAGGGCAGCTGCTGGGAGAGCCCTCTCCAGCCCCACCCACCTCACAGGATGTCTGTTGTGGGGGAGGAAGGTAAAAGAGATTGTGAGCCGCTCTGAGACTCTTCGGAGTGGAGGGCGAGATATAAATCCAGTATCTTCATCTTCTTCCTTTAACACCATCTGGAATAGTTTTTCCAGGGCAGATTTCTTGGTGTTTTAATTGTCCACAGTTTTAACTTGATCATAAAATGATTTATATGTATTTACTGATATGTTGTTCACGGCCCCGAATCCTACACACAGAGGAGGGCGGTCTAGAAATCAAACCAATAAATAAAGCTTGGCAAAGAGCAGACAGGAAGCGAGGAGGCAGAATGACTGTTACTGTGGAAATTGCCACTGCATCTCCACTGCAACGGAGATACCTGTGATTTTCCTGTCTTCTATCCATGCTATCCTGTGCTAGATAGGTGCATCTGGTCAACCTCTGGCCTAACTTAGTAACAAATGCACCTTCTTGGAAGATATTACCAGCATTTGGGAAGCCACACTAAAATATTTATAAAAACAATTTTTTTTTGCCATTCCTAGGGGTGTTAGTTCAGTTAATGTTAAACCTGATGAGACTTACGACAATGCCCAAGAATGGATTATGATTTTAAAAAGTCATATACCGAGCACCAAACATTTATCAAAACACAGGAAGAAAACCCCACACGTACCTAGAGTACTTCGTGATGCAAAATGAATGAGAAGCAGTGCAGAATGGAACTGTTATATGGTTCGCAGCGCTGTCAATCCCAATCCAAATTTACTTAATAGATACTGTTTGAGAATACTAAAATTTGCAGAGCTTCAATTTAGCAAGGCGCTCGCATCACTATTTCTACAGGAAGGAGAGTTTATTGCGGATGGAAAAAAATGTCCTTATCTCGCTAATCATGATTCACAAAGCTGAGCAACCTGTTTTAGTGCAACATCATTTCAGAAACAGACCCTAAGGGGGGCTCCCATTAAGTGGCCTGGGTAGGGTTGCCAGGTCCAATTCGAGAAATATCTGGGGACTTTGGGGGGGCGGAGCCAGAAGCAAGGTTGTGACAAGCATGACTGAACTCCAAAGGGAGTTCTGGCCATCACATTTAAAGGGACGGCATACCTTTTAAACCCCTTCCCTCCATTGGAAATTATGAAGCCCTTCTTTGGGGGCTCATAAAATTGGACCCCCTGGTCCGATCTTTTTGAACCTTGGGCGGTGTTTACAGAACAGGCACCAGATGCTATGCGTAATAATTGGTGCCTCTATCTCAAAAGGCAGCCCCCCCCCCGAACCCCAGATACCCACAGATCAATTCTCCATTATCTCCTATGGAAATCAGTCTCCACAGAGAATAATCCCCCCCGCCCCACTTTCTGATGACCCTGAAGCAGGGGGAGAGCCTCCAACCCTGGGGATCCCCTGCCCCACCTCGGGATTGGCAACCGTAGGCTCAGGGGGGCAGGGTGCACAATAGCAACCTCATGTTGACACACTGACCAACTCCCCAGGAGGCTGGCAATGGGTAGCAATGGTGGGCTCCACTGCTTTCCAGCCCTAATATCAGCCCTTTTCTTGTACCCCTTGGTGGGATTGCAACAAAGCCCATCCTGCTCCAAGGAACGCATAATCATAAACTTGTGGCCTTAATTCTCCCCAGCACAGTGCATCTGTGTCGTCCTTCTCTCCCCCCCACCCTCCAATTGCTCCGGCCACAAGAACTGATGTGTGTGTAAAGTGCTGACAAGTTGCAGCCAATCTACGGTGACCCCAGCAAAAAACTTTCAAGGCAAGTGAGAAGGAGACGTGGTTGGCCATTGCTTTTTCTGCAGAATCCTCCTTGGTGGTCGCCCTTCCAACTACTGGCATTAAGCTTATGAAATCTGATGAAATTGGGCTATACCACACTGCCTTCCCTTCTACAGGAACAGATAACCATGAACTTTTCCAGATCTCATTTTTATCTCTGCAAACATCCTCATAACTAACCGTGATTCTGTTTACTTAGTAAATTCTCCCCCCTGCCCCATCTTCATGGCAATGGATTTATGATAACAATCACTGGTGGGGGGAGCGGGGGGATGAATTAAATAACTGAGAAGCTTGCATGAAATGCTGCCATTTAGCATGAGAAACGTTCCAATTTTAGGATTGTTCTCCGACTGCATCTCACAGTGCAGTTTTCCCCGGAGTGTTTGAAATTGCCAAGTGAACTACTTACCACCTTCCCTTAGTGGCTTCGGCAGGCAGCAGGGAATCTGACCGAGAAAATGTTGCCTACCACTCAGAGGGAAGGAAATGAATGCAAGGTCAGAGATCTGTGGCTTGCGTCAAGGTCAGAAGGAGTCAACCCGCTGCATTCTGCTGGCAGCTAGAGCAGGCAACAGAGGTTGTGGATCGATCATTGCTGCTGCCTTTTCCCTGCACCCAAGGATGGGGAAGGAAGAGGCCATTTTCAGGACAGAGATTCCCTCCCACACAAACATGCATTGTTTGTTCTGGCTGACAGAGAAAGAAAAACAGGAAACCTCTGAGCTGTGCAAAATGCAGAGGATAAGGTTGCCAGGTCCAATTCAAGAAATATCCGGGGACTTTGGAGGTGGAGCCAGGAGCTTTTGAGGGTGGAGCCAGGAGACATTGTGGGTGGAGCCAGGAGCAAGGTTGCAACAAGCATAATTGAACTCCAAAGGGAGTTCTGGCCATCAAATTTAAGGGACTATACATCTTTTAAATGCCTTCCCTCCATTAGAAATAATGAAGGATAGGGGCACCTTCTTTTAGGGCTCATTGAATCGGACCCCCTGGCCCAATCTTTCTGAAACCTGGAGAGTATTTTGAGGAGGGGTACCAATGGGGGGATCCCCTGCCCCCACCTGGGGATATGTCAAAAACAACAGAGTTCGGGTAGCACAAACAAACACAATATATTCAGTTGCTCATAAATTGCTCATTCCATATACACAAACCATACAAACATATTCTTAAAGTCCCAGTCCACAAAAGTCCACTGTATTCCAAAACATGCTTCAAGATGAAATCTTCAATTTCTTGTAAGAAGTGTTGGAGAAGAAAATAGAGACCGGTTTCGGCCACGCCTTTCTCAATCGACACTCACAACGCAAATTGCTGTGTCCAACTTCTCCTAATACAGAATAAAAACAATACAACACAATATTCCAAGAACATATGAACAGTGATATAAAGATACAAAGTACAAAATACACAAACAGACCGCCCTTATCCTTCACCTACCAGTTTTTTGGAATGATCATTCACTAAATGGGACCCAATCCTGCTACGTTAATGGGCATCGCCTCACACAAATTCTACGGCTGGTTGCGTCCCTAATCATCCATGGTCACCCTTGAACCTCATATAGCCACAGTAGGAACATCGTTAAAACACTACAGCTCTGTTCATTTAAAGAAACATCCATACTAAATCATGTTCGTTCAACAAAGATCCTATCCATATACAACACTTGCCGTTTTTACTATAACAATGGCTGAATCACCGGGAATAACATGTAATTTACAAAAATACAGACCAATCCAAACTTTGAATCAAGCCTCTTGGCGTCATAGTTTTTAAAGTGTGTATCCAGTAACTCTCACGTCTCAGGAGATGTTTTTGTATATCAGTTCTAACATAGGGGTGTGATTCAAATTTTTCTAACACCAAAAAAGAAAAATCCATAGCTAAATGGTTTGCTTCAGCAAAATGTTCACTTAAAGGAACATCGTTTTGTAAATTTCTTAGTCTTGAACGGTGTTCACAAATTCTAGTCTGTATAGTTCTAATTGTGGACCCCACATATAATTTGGAACATTTACATTTCAATAAGTACACAGTCCTTTTACTTCTACAATTTGTCCAAGCTGTTAATTTTTTCTTAAAATGTGGCAAATTTATTTCATTCGTACGCCACGCTAATTCACAGACTGAGCAACCTCCGCAAGGGAAGTGCCCTTTAAGTATACTCATCTCCTCATTCCTTTCCATGTTTGCGTCAGCCCTAATCAGCATATTTCTGATGCTTTTTGTTTTCCTAAAACCAACAAAAGGATTCTCACAGTCTGGCACATTCTATACCAAATGCCAATTCCTCTCTATGATTCTCTTTATTTCATAGGACCTATTTTTATTGTATCAAAATCCAGGGAACATTGCAGAGTTTTTTCAGTGGTTAAATACAGTACATCCATCAATTAAGTTTGTGGGAACAGCTAATCGTGATAGCTTAAATTATTTGGACATGTGTGTGTTTTGGACATCTGAAAATAGAGTAGCGGTTAAACCATATACGAAGGAGACAGATAAGAACTCATATTTGATATATGACTCATATTATCCATTACATTTATGCAAACGTTTGCCCTATGGACAGTTTTTGCGGGTTCGACGTAATTCGACCTATCAGAAAGATTTTGTAAGGCAGGCAGACATAATGATGGGACAGTTTCGAGACCGGGGTTACCCTAAGAAGATTATAGGCAAGGCAAAGGAAAGAGCAGAACAAGGGGTCAGAAAACAACTATTAATGGATAACAAAAATGAAAAATTTGGGGCTTTATGTGCCTTTAATTTTGACAATAGGTTCTATTTGAAAAATTTGAATCACACTCCTATGTTAGAACTGATATACAAAAACATCTCCTGAGACGTGAGAGTTACTGGATACACACTTTAAAAACTAAGACGCCAAGAGGCTTGATTCAAAGTTTGGATTGGTCTGTATTTTTGTAAATTACATGTTAATCCCGGTGATTCAGCCATTATTATAGTAAAAACGGCAAGTATTGTATATAGATAGGATCTTTGTTGAATGAACATGATTTAGTATGGATGTTTCTTTAATGAACACAGGTGTAGTGTTTTAACGATGCTCCTACTGTGGCTAGATGAGATTCAAGGGTGACCATGGATTATTAGGGACGCAACCAGCCGTAGAATTTGTGTGAAGCGATGCCCATTAACGTAGCAGGACTGGGTCCCATTTAGCGAATGATCATTCCAAAAAACTGGTAGGTGAAGGATAAGGGCGGTCTGCTTGTGTATTTTGTACTTTGTATCTTTATATCACTGTTCGTATGTTCTTGGAATATTGTGTTGTATTGTTTTCTATTCTGTATTAGGAGAAGGTGGACATAGCAATTTGCATCGTGAGTGACGATTGAGAAAGGCATGGCCAAAACCGGTCTCTATTTTCTTCTCCAACACTTCTTTCAAGAAATAATAATAATAATAATAATAATAATAATAATAATAATAATAATAATAATAATAATAATAATAATAATAATAATAATAATAATAATAATATTTAATTTCTATCCCGCCCTCCCTGCTGAAGCAGGCTCAGAAATTGAAGATTGCATCTCGAAGCATGTTTTGGAATACAGTGGACTTTTGTGGACTGGGACTTTAAGAATATGTTTGTATGGTTTGTGTATATGGAATGAGCAATTTATGAGCAATTGAATATACGGTGTTTGTTTGTGCTACCCGAACTCTGTTGTTTTTGACCCACCTGGGGATTGGCAACCCTAGCAGAGGGAGGAGTGTGTGTGTGAGCACATCTGGGGTGTCTCCTGCCAGCGGTGAATGACAGTGGGAGCTGGACATCATTCTTTCTCTCCCCCCTTTGGGAGCAGCTGTGGCTCAGTGGCAGAGCATCTGCTTGGTATGCAGAGGACCCCAGTTTCAATCGCCAGCATCTTCAGTTAGAGGATCTGGCAGTAGATGGTGTGAAAGACCTCTACCTGGGACCTTGGAGAGTGCTGTCAATTTAAACAATCAGTATTGACCATGATGGACCAATAGGGGTTGCCAGCCTCCAGGTTGGGCCTGAAGATCTCCCAGAATTACAATTGATTTCCAGACTACAGAGTTAAGCAACCAGGAGAAAACGGTTCATTATACCATCTCGCAATCCCTTTCCAAACTCTACCCTCCCCAGATGCCATTCCCAAATGTCCAGGAATTTCCCAACTCAGAGTGAGCAACTCTATCAAGTCAGTATTCCCAGGGCTTTTTTTGTAGCAGGAACTCCTTTGCATATTAGGCCACATATCCCTAATGTACCCAATCCTCCAAGAGCTGAAAGAGCTTTTCTTAAAGGGCCTATTGTAAGCACCAGAATGATTGGATTCATCAGGGGTGTGTGGCCTGGTATGCAAAGGAGTTCCTGCTACAAAAAAACCCGTGAGTATTCTTGTGGTAGAAAACCTTTTGCAAATGAAGAAAAGTCTCCTGGAACCTAGTTCAGAAGGATGCTTAAATATTCTCCCCCTCTGAATTTTATGCAATGTTTTGGGGTGGCAAATTCTGTACTTCTTCACAGAGGTAAAGTCTGAATCCAGAGGCACCTTTAAGAAGAAGATTATATTGGATTTACATCCCATCCTATACTCTGAATCTCAGAGCAGTCACAATCTCCTTTACCTTCTCCCCCCACAACAGACACCCTGTGAGGTGGGTGGGGCTGAGAGGGCTCTCACAGCAGCTGCAGGACAACTCCTACGAGAGCTATGGCTGACCCAAGGCCATTCCAGCAGCTGCAAGTGGAGGAGTGGGGAATCAAACCCGGTGCTCCCAGATAAGAGTCCATGCACTTAACCACTACACCAAACTGGCTCTCGACAAAGACCAACAAAATTTTATTAAGGACATACACATGAAAGTTTATACCTTGACTAAAACTTTGCTGGTCTTAAAAGTGCCACTGGACTCAAACTTTGTCCTGCTGCTTCAGACCAACATGGCTACCACCCTTAAACTATCTTGTTCACAGAGTGACACTGGTGCTTTGGCAATCCATTAATCTTCCCTCGATTTTAGCTTCTGCGTTTTGTCCAGACTGTGGCACGGGCTGTATAGTTTGTCATGGTTTTCAGATCATTCCCCTCCCCCCATTCATATATTGTTCTCCCATCCAGGTGACATATGCAGACTAGAATATATGTGCATTGAAACTGGTGCGGGGCAGATGAATGAACAGAAGGAACTGAGCCGCAACAAACTGTATCGGCACCAATCCCAGGATTAATTTTAGAAATTCTCTGTGCTATATTAGAAGAAAGGTGGAACAGAACGAAGGGCAGAACAAACCCTCAGAACAATATTGGAACAGAACTGGGGACGCCAACCCATTCCTATTTGATAGCTGTACGGAAAAGGAAAAGGTAGGAAGGACAGCTCGTCCTGCAATGACTGTGATCACACACCTTTAATAATGCACTTTCAATCCACTAATCCACTTCCCAACTGGATTTTGCCAATTCACACAGGGCACTTTTGCATGTGCTATATAATGCACTTTCAATCCACTTTCAGTGCACTTTCCAACTGGATTTTTCCAGTTCACACAGTAAAATCCAGTTGCAGTGCATTGAAAGTGCATTATTTAGGGTGTGTGGAAGCACCCACAGTAAAACCCAGTTGGAAAGTACATTGAAAGTGGATTGAAAGTGCATTATTTAGTGTATGTGATTACAGCCATTGATGAAAAAAGAACTGGCTGCCAGAAGTCAAAGATCTGGTGTGTTGTAGGGGTCACGTGTGTTGGACTAGAGTCCAGGAAATCCAAGTTCATCCCCCTCTGCTGTGGCAGCTCAGGGCCAAATGATACATTACATTAGAGTTGCCAGTTTCCCACCTGGGCGATACCTGAAGATTTTTTTGGGGGGGGGAGCCTGGGTAGGACCTCAGTGAGGCATTATGCCAGAGTCCACCGTCCAAAACTTTGTTGGTCTTAAAGGTGCCACTGTACTCAAATTTTGTTCTGCTGCTTCAGACCAACACGACTGCCCACACAAATTTACCTTTTTTTTTTTTTTAAGGGAGATCAACTTATGTGTAGGTTCATCTTCTTTTGGGGTAAATATTTAGAGGGAAAAACATCTACTCTAGATGGCATTACTCCACTGCCACTGCATTCAACAACAGGGATGCAAACAAATTGTCATGAACCCCAAAATTATAAATTCAGGTAGGCAACCATGTTGGTCTGAAGCAACAGAACCAAGTTTTGAGTTCAGGGGCACATTTCTTCCAGATTTTATTCCATTGTTTGTATCTGAAGACGTTTGCTTGCACATGAAAGCTTATACTTTATACACTGGACTCAAACTTTGTTCAGCATATTTATAAGCATGGTTTGTTATTTGGAATGATATAAGACTCTGGAAATGGGATGCAAATGGCTGTTAAAAGTTGAAAACGGTGTGCACCATACTGTATTTTTAAAGCTTGCTAGCAGCCTACCAGAAACGTTGTTTAATGGTTCGGTTCTCTCATTCATGAAAACATTAAGCACAAAACTGGTAAATTTTACAGTAGCGAGGTCACTGTACCGGTCTAGCCCAGATTCTAGCTTTATCTATCTTGTTCCACACCAAGCTGAACACTGCCGAACAGAGATCTATTGCTTTGGCATGCATTTTCGGGGAAAGGGGGAGGGACAACACCATGCAACAGTTCTGCTGGATCTTTCAGAAACCTTAGATCAGGGTTGTCGAACTCATTTGTTATGAAGGCCAGATCTGACATAAATGAGACCTTGTTGGGCTGGGCCAGGCTGTCAGGCCGCGTCATGGGTGTATCTATTTAAAATTAAGTAGCAGAGATATGAACTTTTTAAAGGATAGACAAACACGATTTAAAAAAAAAACACTTTAAAATAAAACATGCTTAAAACATTTGTCTTAAAGGTGCTTTCTTTGTATTTCTCCCGTGGGATTCAGGGAACTGGGCAAAGGAAGCTCTGGCTCTTTCCCTCCCTCCCCAGGGGACCAGGAGGGGAAGGAGCTTCAACCAATGGAGAAAATCAAGGTTTTGCTCTATAGCTCCTGTGTGATTAAGCAAGCCTTGCAAATCAAGCTGAGATGCAGAAGGAAGCAAGCAAAAGGGAGAAGGAAGCAGACAAGAGCCAGTTGCTCGGAGGCCTGATAGGAGCCCTCCAAGGGCCTGATTTGGCCCGTGAGCCTCATGTTTGACACCCCTGGCTTAGATATTATTGACCACTGTATTCTACTGAGATACATCTTGGCACTGGAACTGGAAGGCACTATGTATGGTGGTTCACAAGGCTTTTTTTGTAGCAGGAACTCCTTTGCATATTAGGCCACACACCCCTCATGTAGCAAATCCTCTTGGAGCTCACAGCAGGCCCTGTACCAAGAGCTCTGTAAGCTCTTGGAGGATTGGCTACATCAGGGGTGTGTGGCCTAATATGCAAAGGAGTTCCTGCTACAAAAAAAGCCCTGGTGGTTCAAGTCATTTGGGGGGGAACAGTCTCAGAAGATGGTGCTGAAGGGAGATTTCTGCTCTGCCCATGGTTGCTAACCTGTTAGGTTCTGCAGGGTTAAATTTTATTCCCCCATGCTATTTAATATCTACACCAAGCTGCTACAAGTGTCAGGTTCCCTGACAGTTGTTTGGCTGGTCATATCTGAGGTATATTATCATGTATTCACTGTACCGGTCATTTATTCCATTTACTCCACTGAGCATATATTTACTGTATTGTCTTCAAAGTGTTTAACCCATTCAGCCTGTCTTGCCAGTAATGATTTTTCCAAGTTGTGCAGGAGGTGGCTATCACGGAAAGATGGCTATCTGGTAGTTATACTAATGGCTGGAATTAGCAGAGTAACCTTGAGTGCCCACGTTTACATCAAAGCCTGGGAATTATAACGAACTTTGGGAGGGAGTTATTCTCGGCAATGGCTCATCAGCAGAACGTCATTGCTCTGTACCTGACTCTCATTAAAACTTTGACTATTTTCATATGTGCTTGAGTGCCTGAAGTTGGTAACTGGTAAAACCTTACATTAGAGGTCATCAGGAGGTGTGGGCTGCGGTGTGTCACAAATATGTGGATGACACTCAGCTCTACCTTTCTTTTCCAACCAATTCTGAGGATGCTTTGATGTTTCTGAACCAGTGCTTGGAGTCAGTAATGGGTTAGATGAGGGTGAACAAGCTGAAATGTAATCCTGAAAAGACAGTGATTCTGTGGGTTAATAGAAAAGCAGACTAGGGACTTCAGAAATCCCGTTTTGGATGGGGTTATAATCCCCTTGCCAATCTAAGTTCACAGTTTAGGAGTGCTACTGGACACTAGTCACTTAGAAAACCAGGTGGCTGCAGTGGTTCATCGTGCTTTTGCCCAACTTCTGCTGGTGCATCGGCTGTACGTGTTCTTGAGTCAGTCAGATCTAGCCACATGCCTCAGTTACATCTACACTGCACTACTGCAATATGCTCTTCTTGGGGCAACCCTTGAAGAGTCTTCAGAAGCTGTAGCTTGTGCAGAACGCTGAGGCTTTCCCAGGAGTTGTACTTGCTGCCCTCACTTTACATTTTAAGGAGGCAGCTGAAAACTTTTTAAAATTTAGAACTGTATTTAATTAAAGCAGTCCTAAATTGTGATTTTAAATTTTAGTTTTATGTTTTTTAAAGTGTATTTTAAGGTATTTTATTAATATCGGGAGCTGCCTTGAGCTCCATGGGAAGGAAGGTGGCTAATAAACACTTTAAATAATACCAGCAGCAGAAATGCAGCCTCCATCCATCAGAACATGACCCACAGAGCACAAGAGAGAAGTAGCATTTGATCAAAATCCATAAACAGTAAGTGATTTTAGAGGAAATGAAAAAGTTGCCAATAGTCAGCATCATGGAAGCTTTCCACAAGGACAGCCTAGTAATTAAAAAACGTATAATGCATTTCCCAGATCCAAAATCAAGTATGATAAAAGTGGGAAAATGAGAGCGTCCATGCAAATTATCTGGAATTACTGGGTACATTCAGAACATTCAGGTGGAATTATTTGGTACACTCAGAACAAGGGGCAATCATTCCCAAAAGACATTGCTTCTGAGGTCAGCTAGACTATGCAGTGCCCACACAACTGCTGGCCTAAATGCACAGAGCTTGCAAATACACGCAGTCAGGGCTGTTTTTGAGCAGGAACGCACAGGAACACAGTTCTGGCTGGCTTGGTGTTAGGGTGTGTGGCCTAATATGCAAATCAATTCCTGCTGGGCTTTTTCTACAAAAAAAGCCCTGTGCAAAGCAATGGTAACATCAGGGGTGTGGCCTAATGTGCAAATGAGTTCCTGCTGGGCTTTTTCTACAAAAAAAAAGCCCTGCACACGGCCAATTCTTCCTTCCTTTTCATTCACACTCCTCCTGACTTCTGAGATGCACGTGCCTAATTTACTCGGCACATCCTATGTTCTAGATGAATAAAACGTATCCCAAGTAGCTGTTCTAATCAGCAAATTAGACACCTTGTGAGAAGCTCTGCATTCTTCATCAATGTGCAAGAGAGTTGATTACAGCATTGTCTTTTCTTTTTTTTGCAGCAAGAGACAAGAATGGGCAAAGAGACCTAGCAATGGTAGACCCTCCCCTCTTCTATTTCTGCAACACAGAAGCAGCTAGCACCATATGATAAAAGTGACTTCTGTGTTATAGAAAAGAACAGGTGGTTCTGTTTGATACTCTGAAGAGGTTTCTGCATAAGTTTTGTTTCAAAACTCTAATTCAGAGACAGAAGAAGGACACTCGGCTGAGCTAACTCACAGATGCTGTGGCCAAGCTGGAGATAGCTCAACTCAGAATGAAAGTCTACAAAGACAAAATGGGTGCGATCAGACGGGCAGGTTGCTGTGGCAGAATCTTGGCTTTTAAAAAAGCCATGTGAATTTGGGGCCATTTATGTCAACCAGACACAGCCCCCTAAGCCAGCATCATAGCGCAGCAGGCCTGCGGTTGGTTGTCCACTTTGCTAACACGCCACAACCATGGGGCTGGGTTGGATAATTTTTTTCTAAGTCCCACTGTGCAGTGGGCAGAAACGGACAAGCGTATACGTGCTCCTGGCTGGTTCTATGGGGGCCCTGAAGTGCACGCTGGAGTGGGGTTGGGGGAAAGAAAAGATAAGCCAGAAACAGAGTGGAATGATTGCAGGGCTTATGAGTTTCCATGGTGCACCGGGACAATCAATCAGCCAGAAACCCGCCATGGAAGCGCTTTGCCAAAGAAGCCACCCAAATTTGCCAGTGGCTACTTAATCCATGTGGGAGTCATTTTAGTGCAATGTAACAGTGAGTGGGACACAGGAGCCAGATGTGCACACCCATTTAATCCAGAGGGGAGGGCTGGCTATGGCAAAACAAACTGCTCATGTAATCGCACCCTATGAGTTCCATGTCTGGTATACCCAGCAATTAAAATATATATATATAAATACCAGGTGCAAAATGGACTGATTCAGACTGGGGCCACGGAATGAGGGGATCTAAGCTTCACAGGGAAGGGGAGGGAGGAAGAAAAATCTCAACCTCCGTGCTTGGGTGCTGTGCGCAAGTGATTGGCGGTAGAACTTTTACAGTGGGATATGCCTCTCTGAAGAAGGGTTTTCCTGGAAACGGAAGTAAAGGCGCGTTCCCGTTAGAGGCTTATGTCATACCCACCTCAGCTCTATGTATAAAAAGTTCTTTTATGAACATTGGAAGTCATGAATTTGGATGATTAAGAAGAATGTGGAGATCATAGGAACCTTTTCCACATGACCATATCGGGAGCACCAGCACTTTAATTCAGCCTGCAGGTGAATCGTCTTGAATTTTAAAAGTTGGAAATAGACGCCTTTAAATGGACTCGAGTGAATAAAATTGTTGTTTGGTGATATTTATTATTGAAATTGTGATTGAAAGGTGTTTGTAATTACGTATTGTATTGCTTTAAGTATTTGCTAAATGAGTACCCAGCTTGCTGGGGGGGAAGTGTAGATGACTGGGGAAGGCAATGGCAAACCACCCCATAAAAAGTCTGCTGTGAAAACGTTGTGAAAGCAACGTCACCCCAGAGTTGAAAATGACTGGTGCTTGCACAGGGGACTACCTTTACCTTTATAATGACCTTTTTAAATAGTTACTAAGCTTTTGCAAAAAAAAAAAATCACTATTTATTTCACAGTTTGTTACTTTGTCTTAGCCTCCAGATGGTAGCTGGTGATCTTATGTGATTACAATTGATTTCCAGGCAACAGAGATCCGTTCCGCAGCAAAAAATATTTGGTGTGGAAGGTGGACTATATGGCATTATACCCCATTGATGTTCCTCCCCTCCCCAAAGCCTGCCCTTTTCAGGCTACACCCCCAAAATCTCTAAGTGTTTCCCAACCAAGACCTGCCAAGAACAAGGAAATAATGGGTGAGGAGAAATGAGACCCCCCCTCAAATCCTTGTAGGTAGATCCAGATGGGGAGCCGTGTTAGTTTGAAGCAATAGAATGAAGTTGGACCTTTAAGACCAACCAAGGGCCATTTTGTAGAAAAAGAGGTGGTGGAGCTCATCCAGGGATTATTATGCAGCTGCACCTATTATTCAATCAACAAGGAGGTGGAACTCTCTGAAGGAGGAGGTGGAACTCTCAGAAAGGTTCAGGAGCTGTGCTCCTGTGAGCGGCCACTGAATCCGAGGCCTGAGACCAACACAATTTTATTCAGAATGTAAGCTTTCGTGTGCATGCATTCATCAGATGATGAAATGGGGTACAATGAGCAGTGCGATATAGCTGGTGGGCAGCAGTTAAGCATGCAAAGTAGTACAAAGTTAGAATCCAACAGGAATAGTGTTGAAATTAACAACTTGAAAGAGCACAAAGTTTGGTCTGGGTAGCATTGTGTGGGACAACAACAAAGGCAGTAAACAACAAAGGCAGTAAACATGTCAAAATTGGAGAATGATGATGAGAATGTCACAAGACAATAAATGCAGTGTCTATTAATTGCTCTATTGCTTATCAAGTCTGGGTTAAACAGAGAACACATTTTTCTCAAAGGTGTTCCTATCCATCTAATTTATTTTTTAACATTATAAATACTATTCTATGTCTTATAAACATTATTCATGTATGCTTCATGCAGGGGGTGGTTTGTAGCAGAAACTCCTTTGCATATTAGGCGACACACCCCTGATGTAGCCAATCCTCCAAGAGCTTACTAGGGCTCTTAGTCCAGGGCCTACTGTAAACTGTTGGAGGATTGGCTACATCAGGGGTGTGTGGCCTAATATGCAAATGAGGTCCTGTTAGAATTCCTTACAGGGCTCTTAGTACAGGGCTTGCTGTGAACTCCAGGAGGATTGGCTACATCAGGGGAGTGTGGCCTACTATGCAAAGGAGTTCCTGCTACAAAAAAAGCCATGGCTACATGAATTCCTTGGAGGTCACCAATCCAAAAACTAACCAGGGCCAATCCTGCTTAGATTCTGAGGAGATTGGGCTAGCCTGAGCTATCCAGGTCAGGGCATCCCACTTCTCTCCCCAATGGGGACCCAAAGTAGCTTACAACATTCTTCTCGGTTGCATTGCATCCTCTTGAACGTTCAGGTTGGATTTTGTGCTGTCATTCAACTCTCCCTGAAGGCATTCTGAAACTCCTTCATCAAGCTCTATCCCAGGGGTGTCAAACATGCAGCCCAAGGGCTAAATTAGGCC
This sequence comes from Heteronotia binoei, assembly GCF_032191835.1. Classification (NCBI taxonomy): domain Eukaryota; kingdom Metazoa; phylum Chordata; class Lepidosauria; order Squamata; family Gekkonidae; genus Heteronotia; species Heteronotia binoei. Next base: position 90,197,217 of record NC_083232.1, on the reverse strand, counting down.
CTCAGAGGGCTCCTATCAGGCCCCCGAGCAACTGGCTGTCATCTGCTTCCTTCTCCCTCTCTCTTGCGTCCTTCTGCATCACAGCTTGGTTTGCCAGGCTTGCACAATCACACAGGAGCTACAGAGCAAAGCCTCTATTTTCTCCATTGGCTGAGGCTTCTTCCTTGGGGAGAAAGGGGGGAGGAATAGCTTGATTTGCCAGGCTCTCTCAATCACACAATGAGCTTCTGAGCCAAGCCACTCTTCCTTCTATTGGCTAAGGCTCCTGGGGAAGGAAGGAAAGAGCCTTCTTTGCCAGTTCCCCGGATTGCAAAGGAGAGATACAAAGGAAGCACCTTTAAGACCAACGAGTGCTAAAGTTTAAAGCATGTTTTCTTTTAAGTTTTTTAAAAAATATTTGTGTTTGTCTGTGTCTTTTATAAAGTTTGTATCTCTGCTACCTGGCATTACATTTTATGACATACATGGCCCAGCCCAGTCTCATTTATGTCAGATACGGCCCTCATAACAAATGAGTTTGACACCCCTGCTCTATCCTCTTCCTTCATTTGTGTCCTGGCAGTCTTACACAGACTGCAAGCTCTCTGGGGAGGAATTGTGGAGGTTCTATGTTTTGTTTAGTGCATCCACTAATATGTCCCATGCTCATATTTTTCAGTGTGCCACATAGTTTTTAAAAAAAGCTGAAATTGTTATTCCAAGAGGCTCAAAAATTGTTCAGCTGAGACAAGTGATGATGGATTATTTCTGAAATGCCAATCTTGTCTTTCCACTTGTATCTCACCATTCCGATGGATTGCTTAACCCCAGGACTATAAATCATTTAGCAGAAGCTTTAGAAACGTGCAATGATTTATAGACCTTCTCGTGGGAAACGGATTAGCAATCAGGCAAGTCCATGTCTCAGCTATGTGCAACTCCACCCCCCACCCAAGACATCATCATTCAAAAACCAATTCAAATTACATTTAAAAACGGGAAAGCAAAGCTATGCTTACTGTAGCCAATTCATCAAACTTCCCAAAGAGCTCATTCAGAAGCTTCACCAGTTCTTGAGCGGTACATTGTGACGCCAAGCTGGTGAACCCAACAATGTCCGCAAACAGTATGCTGCAAAGAGAAGGAAGGAGACGAAGATGCATTAGTAGGCTGTTCTTAAAGATTTTGCTATTCCAACGGATTGATAAAGGGAACGCTTGACTGCCAATCAGGGATGAAATCCAACCCATCATATGCAACTTGATACCTTGATCTATTTACACAGGAGCCAGCTAATGAAAGAGTATGAATACCCTTCTGTTTCAGGAGGACAATCCAGTTTCAAATAGCTGCCTTCACACACACGCACACACGTGCGCACACAGATAATCCGCAGTAAGGAAAACATTCAGTTCAAATCCCTGAAAATATCTGACCAATCAGAATGCAAGTTCAAACACAAATGAGTTCTGCCTATCCAAGCATTTTTGGGAAAGGAATGTATTATATAAAGTTTGAGAAGTATAATATGAAAATAAAGATTGTTTCAGAGAATGGTCTGCCACAGAGCGGCTAGATTTGAGTCCATTAGCACCTTAGAGACTAAGAAGAAATTTGGGGTATGACTTTCTAAGAGTCAAGGCTTCATTCATCAGATACTATACGAAAAGATGGAGTATCTCTTTCTTAGAACTTGAAAACAGATTTCTGTATATTATGACTGAAACACAAACAACTGTTTTGCTGCACCTTGATTTTAATTTGATCATCCAACAGGGAAAAAAGTAGACTTCTTTGAAATGCGGTGTTGGGAGAGAATTTTATGGCTATTGTGGATTGTCAAAAAGACACATGTGGGTTTTAGACCAATTCAAGCCTAAACGCTCTCTAGGAGCTAAAAAGACACGGCTGAGGCTATCATGCCTTGGTCACCATAGGAGAAGACAGGACTCCCATACCATACCAAACCTTTAATGGCATAATAGAAGACAGGACTCACTAGGACAGACAATAATGCTGGGGAAACTTGAAGGCAGCAAGGAAAGAGGAAGACCCACCATAGGATGCATTGACTTATTAAAGGAAGCCACAGCCTTCAGCCTTTAAGACCCGAACACAAGGCCTTTTTTTTGTAGCAGGAACTCCTTTGCATATTAGGCCATGAAGCCAATCCTCCAACAGCTTACAGGGCTCTCGGTAAAGGGCCTACTGTAAGCTCCAGGAGGATTGGCTACAGCAGGGGTGTGTAGCCTAATATGCAAAGGAGTTCCTCCTGCAAAAAAAAAAGCCCTGCCTAAACAAGATTGTTAATGATAGGACATTTGGGAGGTCTTTAATTCATAGGGTTACCATGAATCCGAAGCAACTTGACAGCACTTAACACACACAAACAAGTTCCCAGGACCCAAAGAAAATCGCTTTGGTGGATCTAAGAGACAGGTTGCCAGTTGCCCAATCCTGAGACACAGCGCTGGATTAAACCCTGTGGAGCCCCTTTTGTTGTTGTTCAGTTGCACAGTCGAGTCCAACTCTTAGTGACTCCATGGAAAAAGTCATGCCAGGCCCTCCTGTCTTCCATCACCTTCCGAAGTCTGCTCAAATTCATGTTAGTTACATCAGTAACGCTGTCAGTAGAGGCCCCTAGGTAGTCAAAATCTCAGGTGCCCCCTCACCAATTATCTCAGAGTCGGAGCACCCGCCCTGCTGCCCGCGGCTCCCGCTGCAGCCTGCAGGCATCTTTTCAAAAGCCCCTTTGACCAAGCTGCAGGGGAGAGGCAGAGAGAGGCAAACTTGGCAACGACGCCAGCAGCAGTCGCACCAGGCAAGTTGGGCAAAGAGCAGCTCAGTTGCCGGCTGCGCATGCATGCTGGGAGGGCTGCAAGCAGGGGGAAAACTGGGAGGGGGGAGGAAGCCAGCCTGGGGCTCCTAAAGGTGTGGGGGCCCAAAGGCTAGTGGCTACTTGTTAATCCAGCCCTGCTGAGACGGAAATTAGTAGTTAGAAGCAGCACTTTGCCCAGCCCAATTCTGTGTGTGCTTACTCAGAAGCAAGTTCCTCTAAGTCCAATAAGCCATCAAGTCACAGCTGACATGGTAGCCCTGCAAGATTTTCAAGGCAAGAGACATCCAGAGGTGTTTGGCCATTGCCTGCCTCAGTGTCATAACCCTGGACTTTCACGGTGGCCTCCTATCCAAATTAGGGTTGCTAGGTCTGTGCTGGAAAATGCTTGGGGACTTTGGGGGTGGATCCAGGAGAGGGCAGGGTTTGGGGAGGGGCCACAGCATGCCACAATACCATAGAGCAGGGGTGGCCAAACTTGCTTAAACTAAGGGCCACATAGAATAAATGTCACATGTTTGAGATGCAAGACGGAAGGAAGGAAGGAAGGAAGGAAGGAAGGAAGGAAGGAAGGAAGGAAGGAAGGAAGGAAGGAAGGAAGGAAGGAAGGAAGGAAGGAAGGAAGGAAGGAAGGAAGGAAGGAGGGAGGGAGGGAGGGAGGGAGGGAAGGGAGGGAGGGAGGGAGGGAGGGAGGGAGGGAGGGAGGAAGGAAGGAAGGAAGGAAGGAAGGAAGGAAGGAAGGAAGGAAGGAAGGAAGGAAGGAAGGAAGGAAGGAAGGAAGGAAGGAAGGAAGGAAGGAAGGGGAGGGAGGGGTGGAAAGAAAGCAGTTTAAACTTTAAACGCATTCTCGAAGAGACAAATGACTTCTTCAAGCCAGTTGACGGGGTGGTGGGGGCTTCGAGAGCCACACAATATATGTGAAAGAGCCACATGTGGCTCCCGAGTCATAGTGCGGCCACACCTGCCACTGAGTCTACCCTTCCAAGCAGCCATTTTATCCAGGGGAGCTGACCTCTGCCAGTTGGAGATCAGCTGTAAAAGCTGGGGATCTCCAGGCCCCACCTGGAGGCTGGCAACCCTAAGCCCAGGCTGACCTTGCTTAGCTTCTGAGATCTGACAAGGTCAATGCTAGAGCGTGGTATTGTAATCACAATCACAAATATTATGTTAAAACTTTGCTCTCTTAACATCCCAATGGCTTACTAGACTTGCATGAACTGCACTAGCAACTCGGAACTGACACAGAAACCTTGCATTCCTGGTGGGTCTCGGTATTTGGGGATGGTTCCCCCCCTCCCAAATAAACAACTCTCAGTTGCCACAATCTCCTTGAGCACACACCTCTCCTACACTGTTCCCTTTCCAAGTCCTCATCTGTTCCAAGCTCCTCTTCCCCCAAGGCCTGTTCCCACTTCACGTCCTCTGGGGCCTTGAGTGAGCCACAGCTGCCCCAGTTAATCAGCAAACCTTCAACAGTTCTGTACAGGATCCTAACACCTGAGAACAGCGTATGTCAGCAGGAGGGTTTGCCTGTAATGCTGAATAGTTCAGATCCCTGTAGCAGGGAAAGGATTGGTATATCCCATAATGAAGGACACGATGAAAAAGTACAATTGAGACTGCTGGCCAAGGGTGGGATCCAAGCAGCTTTTATACTCCATCTTGCCCAGTTCTCATCCACGGGGTCTCTTGTGGGTTTTGGACATGCAGGTCTCATGCTCCCCAGCAAAGGCTTGGGAGTCAAAGAGAACACCTCCTTCCTTGTCTGCACCAGCTGAAAAGCGCAGCTTGCATGTTATGCAAGCCAGATAGTCCCTGCTTGACCCCAAAGCATCCTCCAAAAGACAAAATTTGCAGCACAAAAGAAAAGGCAATAGGCTGTTTAACCCTTTCTCCCCCTTCACTTCCCCCTGAATCCCCCAATCTACCACTATTGCCCCACAGGGGGTTCCAGACATGCTTACTTTGCAAGCAAGCACCTGGAAAAAGTACCTGGGGGTACATTTGGGGGGGAAATGGTGGATAGCGGGATAGCAAAAGAGCTGATTACCCACTCTGACCTCTACAAGGAATTGCTGCCTTGTAATACGTAGCTTGGCCTTGAAGAAATCCCACCTCTTTGCTGCTTAGCATAAGTCCCCTGAGAGGGAGCAAAGCAGAGATGAAACATGTTTTAAAACCTCTACAACAAACCCGGTGTCTTACAAGCAATGCACAGCACAGACAAAGGAACCCCACGGAGAAGTTAATAAAGTTCACGTCGCATGCATTCTGAAACCAACCACATCTTTCTAGTCTAATCCTGTCCCCTATTGAGATTCCATTTTGTGTAATCTATTATTTATACCTTATTGTAGCCCCAGCTTAAAGCTCTGCCGCATACCTCCCACATGTCAGTGTTGAAGAGCATCCTGAAATGATTTGCAAATTCAGGGAGAACAATCACATTATGTTTGGTTTTGGTTAAAATAGATGAGACAGACAGACAGACAGACTGATAATGGTGATGATGATGAAGAAGATAGATAGATAGATAGATAGATAGATAGATAGATAGATAGATAGATAGATAGATAGATAGATAGATAGATAGATAGATAGATAGATAGATAGATAGATAGATAGATAGATAGATAGATAGATGGATGGATGGATGGATGGACGGACGGACGGACGGACAGACAGACAGACAGACAGACAGACAGACAAGCAAGCAGGCAGGCAGGGTTGGGTTGATGGATAGTTGGCTAGATGGATGGATGGAGATGAAGGAAGATGGATGGACAGAAGGACAGACGGACAGACAGACCGATATTAACTCTTGTTATCTGTTCTAACTGGCCATGGCTTTTCCAGGATCAAACTGCTCGTATGACTGCAGCCACTGAGCTATTACTTCCTCCCACACTCTGCCCCTCCCTTTAGCTCCAACTGCTGCCTAGCAACTTTATAAGACAGAAAGGCAAGATACAAAACTGGAAATAAAAAAGAAATCATTTTTAAAAAGTGTCTCTAGGCATATTCAGAATGCCATTCCTTCACTGATGAGTAACCTCAAATTTGAGATTGCAGAGCAGGATTTCTAAGCTAAAATTACTTGACTGTAGATCTAGGAAGTTAAGCAGGGTTGGCCCTGGTAATTACTTGGATGGGAGACTACCAAGGTAGTCCAAGGTCACCACACAGATGGCAAACCACTTCTGAATGTCTCTTGCATTGAAAATCCAGCAGATCAACATTGGTTGGCTTCAACATGACAGCGCTTTCCATACAGAGAAATACTGTTACCTCCAGGCAGGGGTCATTGTACAGAAAAAGAAGTGCTGGAACTCATTAGCACAACTCATTTGCATATGCCACATACCCGTGACATCACCTGAAGGTGTACTAAATTATATCAGCTCAGCATCTACTTTAAAATGCTTCTTGAATTATAATGGTCTTCATAAAACCTTACTCTCATCATACTTTCTAAATTACTTTCTCCTATGTGGCCACAGTGGCATGAAGAAGATGTCTGCTTTATATGTTTTGGTTATTTCTCCATTTTTTGTAAGGGGGGGGGGATATTAGAAAGTTTGTCAAATCTTAGAGTTCAGCAAAATTCTCACAGGGGGGTTGAAGAATGCAGCCCAGAGGCAAGTATTTTTTTTGAGGGGAGGGGGGTAAGAAAGAAAGTAACTAGCACGACTTCGGAGGATGGTAGAAGACAGGAGGGCCTGGCGTGACTTTGTCCATGGGATCTCAAAGAGTCAGACTCGACTGTGCGACTGAACAACAACAAAAGAAAGAAAGATACCAATAAAATGTAGAGGTTCCGGAGCTCCGCTCCTTTGAGCTCCTGCCCAAAATGAGGCCTGCCCCCAGGGATGAATTATGACATGCTGAGGCCCTAAGTTATGCCAAGTTTAAGAGGCCTCACAGCATTACATAAATAAATAAATAATAGTGATTGTGTCACTCTTTTTTTGTACTGAGAGGCCTTTCATAGTCTGAGGCCCTAAACTATAGCCCAATTAGCTTCTGCATAAATTGGCTTACCTTCCCTTTTCAGAAATGAAGCACCCGTGTGATCTCTTCACAGCCAACTTTCCAAAGACTGATCATTTAAATCCCGATTTGTTTTAATGCACGTCCATATATAGATAACTGGGTCTGTGAAAGGTATTCACCCCCCACATTCTGAGCTGCACTGAAATATACAAATGCTGCAGCCTAAGAAAACATCATTTCTTCTTGGGCAATTATCTTCCTTCCAAGCTCCATGTCAGCTTTGCACTCCTTGATCTTTCTCTTTTGATACAGTGCTTAGAGGCTTTCACACGCCTTGCAGCTTTACCGTTGGGAGCAGAGACAATTATAAGAGTTCTTTACTCTGTGCCTTTTGGTATATATACAGAGGTGCCCCCCCAACACAAAAAAATCACAGCTCTGGGTTCAAAGACGTTAAGCAGCCAGCCACCAAGAGAGAGCACAGCCGGAGAAAGAAACAAATGCTGCAAATAACCCTGATTGGGAATCCCATTTATCCATAAAATAAAAGTTCAGATAAAAGGACCTGTGACAGATCTGGGGGGAAGAGCTTAGTTTAGAAAAAAAAGAAGAAGAAAAGCACAGATCTAAGAGAATCAAAGGATATTTAAATCAGAACTTGATTAAATACTATATCAAGAGCAACACTAAACCTATAAGTAGACTTGAGTGATGTGCCTCACAATCAGTACTTGCGCTAATGGAATTAGATCAAGTGTCATTTCAGAAGGTCTGTTTTTGTAGACTCAGAAGTAATTTCCCCCAACTGTATTTATGAACTGTGTCAACATAGTTCTGGTTTGCCAAATGACCAGGACACTTAGAACCGTAAAGCAGGCTTTAATAATACAGAACTAGGGCTTTTTTTGAGCAGGAACACACTTCTGGCTGGCTTAGTGTCAGGAGGTGTGGCATAATATGCAAATGAGTTCCTGCTGGGCTTTTTCTACAAAAAAAGTCCTGCGTGAAACAATGGTGATGTCAGGGGGTGTGGCCTAATACACAAATGAGTTCCTGCTGGGCTTTTTCTGCAAGAAAAGCCCTGTACAGAACTAATATTAGCAAAAGGGTTTTTTTTAAATTAACACAGGAATCTATATTTTCAAGTAGTGTACTTTTCAGAGAAAATGCATACAACGTATCTAGCAATGGTATTTAAGCCCTTTGAGAATAGCCAGAATCTACAAAAATCTAGAATCTAGATTTTTGATTCTACAAAAAAAAAATCTACAAAAAAAAAATCCCATTGTTTTTGGAAAGTGAATTGAAAGTATTATTTAGTGTGTGGGAAAGCACCAAAGATCTGCCCCTTTGTTATTTAAATGGGATGCTTTAAAATACTGGGGGATGGTGGAAAGTGCTATCAAGTTGCCTTGCAAATTATTTAAAAAAATCTGTGAAGGAGCAACTACCATCACGAGAGTTATGAGACTTGTAGTTAAGAAGATTTTCAGTGCCATCCTAAAAAATACTTTCTTAAGAGGAAGCCTCACTGAGTAGACCTGAGTAGGCTTCTGACTGGCTCGTTTTAAGATTAAGGAGGTCCAATGACAGGGCATAGAGGACAGGAGACAACGGAGAGGTGATATGAGGGCTTTTTTTGTAGCAGGGAACTCCTTTGCATATTAGGCCACACTCCCCTGATGTAGCCAATCCTCCTGGAGCTTACAGTAGGCCTTGTACTAAGAGCCCTGCAAGCTCTTGGAGGATTGGCTACATCAGGAGTGTGTGGCCTAATATGCAAAGGAGTTCCTGCTACAAAAAAAGCCCTGATGATAACCCTCTTCAGGTACTCAAAGGGCTGTCATATAGAGGATGGTGCAGAGTTCTGTGGCCCCAGAAGATGGGACAAGAACCAGTGGGTTGAAATTAAATCAGAAGTGTTTTCAACAAAACATTAGGAACAGCTTCCTGAGTTAGAGCGGTTCTTCAGTGGGACAAGCTTCCTCCAGAGGTGATGGGCTCTCCTTCTTTGGAGGTTTTGAAACAGAGGCTAGATGGCCATCTGACAGCAATGCTGATTCTGTGGATTTAGGCAGATCATGAGGAGGAGGGCAGGATGGAGGGCATCAGTGCTTAGTCCTTGTGGCACTTTCTTACTATATCGAGAGCAACACTAAACCTATGTGGCACTTTCTTACACTTCCAGGGAATGCTGTTCACCACTTTGGGGTCAGGCAGCAATTTGTCTCCAGGCCAGTTTGGCCAGGGATCCTGGAGGGGTTATATTTTGCCATCTTCCAGGCATGGAGCAGGTGTCACTGGGGGGTCGGGGGGAGGTATTTGTAAGTTTCCTGCATTGTGCAGGGGGTTGAACTACATGACCATGGAGGCCCCTTCCAACTCTATGATTCCACGACTGCTCTAATTGTTGCTCCATTCAGTGCAACAAGCTATTTGCAGACATGGGTTGGTTATACATCACCTCCACTTGCATGCATGTACTTCCTCCTTAATTCTTTACTATGTACAAAAATAAAATGAAAATCTGAAAAGCCTGCACCTCCCCGCTGTACTTTTGGTGCCACTGCATTCTAAGAAGGGCCTAACGTTGCGCACGGCTGAATACAGGCATGTTATATGCTCATATCGCTTGACTTGTCGTGCATCAGTCCCACCTGACGTTGTCGTGCCTCTGAATGTAAATCTTGTGGAAAATCCTTTCAGGCGGCTTCAGGAAGTCCTCCTTCATTTCCATGGCAACATTCCTGGGCAAAAGGCTCATCAAGAGTCGCTCCTACAAGAAAAAAAAGCCAGTAATTATAGTATGGATCTGAGAGGGGCACCTTTCTCTTTTCAAGGCTGAAAAAAAATACATTAGAGCAAATCACTTGTTGGGGAAGTTTAATCCATAGAGCCGATCAACGGAACACGACTAGGAATCTCAGGCACTGGCTTGCCCAACAAGTAATGCTACCATTTAAACACACTGGGATGGACCCAACCAGCTTTGCTATTAGTAGAAAAAGAAGGAGACGGGTTCCTTTTGGCCATGAAAAAAGGCTGTGCTGGAGAGCATGGGACCCCACAGACCAAAGACATGTGGAGTGGGGACTTTTAATGAGGGGAAAAATTAGGTGAGATTGAAAGAAAAAAATCGGTGGGCCGCAGCCCTCAGCTCCATACAGAGGTTGTTTTGAGAAAATATCTTATCCTGTCTCCTAAGAATGTGAAGTTATCTCCAGGGTGTTTAAAATATTTCCCAGTTGTAGCTAACAAGTCATCTCCTTCCATTTGTACATGTCACAGGGTTGCCTGGGCTGGCAACCAGCAGGAGATGGGAGAGGTGAGGACTTCCATATTGTGGGTAGGGGTGATTGGTATCCCCAGTGCAATGATGTCACTTCCGACACCGCACAGAAGTGATGGCATTGTGCCGTGGAGATGCTCTTGCATTCACCCCCCCTAAAAAGTTTGGAGCACATGCTAGAGCATCAGCTGTCATGATGAGGTCACTTCCGGGGTGCATTGGTAGCAGTGTAATCCTGCTAAGGATACTGATTATGCTCCCTCCCACCCTATTTTCCCCAGGTATTTCCTCCTGCTGCCCAGCTAAGTGTCAGAGACAACAGGAGTCGGGATGAGAAACCCCCTGTCCCAGCAGGAAGCTGGCAACTCTAGTATCTCACAGTGAATGCTAAACATTTGGTGCATGTGAACATTCAAAAATCTAGAGATACACCAAGGAATGTTGGTTCAGCTATATGCGCCAATACCCAACATATATAGCAAGGGTGTCAAACTCATGAGAGCCAAATCTGACATAAATGAGACCTTGTTGGGCCAGGCCATGTCAAGCCAAGCCATGTGTGTACCTATTTAAGATTGGATAGCAGAGATATAAACTTTATAAAGGACACAAAGATTTTTTTAAAACAACAAACTTAAAACATCAGCACTCGTTGGTCTTAAAGGTGCTTTCTTTGTATTTCTCCCATAGCATCCAGGGAACTGGGCAAAGGAAGCTCTGGCTCTTTTTTTCCTTCCCCAGGGGACCAGGAGGGGGAGGAGCCTCAGCCAACAGAAGGAAGAGAGGCTTTCATTCTGTAGCTCCTTTCAGACGGCTTCAGGAATTGAGAAAGCCTGGCAAAGCAAGCTTTGTCTACCCCTCTTCCTCCCAAAGGGAGGAGCCTCAGCCAATGGAGAAAATAGCTCCTGTGGGATTCAGCAAGACTTGCAAAGCAAGCTGTTATGCAGTAGATGACAGCCAGTTGCTCAGGGGCCAGATAGGAGCCCTCCAGGGGCCTGATTCAACCCCCAGAATGCATGTTTGACACCTCTGATATATAGAATCATAAAATGTATCTAGGATTTTCAGCAAGCATATTTTAATGTTAACATTCAACATTTGACATGGATGCTGCATAAGTGTCAGAAATCTGGTAATTCCTAAAATTTGCAGAAACTCTAAGGAAAATGTGAGAAAACCTGACATTTATCAATAAATTTCAGAAACCAACTTGGGTGCCTTCCGTAAATGTCCAAAACTCTCCTGCATTTCTATTTGGACATGACACATGCCAAGCCAGGAGTTCACATGCCAGTATCAAGGGTCGTGGCACAAACATTTTCAACATTTCCCTTTGTACCTCCTAAAATCTTAACATTTGCTAGTAGTCAAGTTATACCTTTCAAAGTCAAAGTCAAGTTATACCTTTCAAAGCCCCTGGGAGTGTTAATGAATTCAGAACACTGAAACTCTTTTTAGGATCATGCTGTAAATGTCTGACATTTTCCAACATACAGTTCCTTGCTGGCAAAGAAATACCACAAGCAGTGCTGCGTGTATCAGGCTACCAGGGCCGGCGCATGGGTGTAGGTCAAGTAGGCAGCTGCCTCGGATGCCACTTGCCCTAGGGGCACCATGAGGCGCCCCCTCTCCCCATGCCTGCTGCTGTCCGCCTCCCCAGGCCCACTGCTATCCACCTCCCTGCGCCCACTTCTGTCGCAAGGTCAGGGGGGCCTGGCAGCGAGCATGCTCAGAGATGGCTCTAAGCACGCCCGCTGCCATTCAGACTCTGCCGAGGCTTCCTGAGGCTTGAGAGGCCTGTGCAAAGTCCAGGGGGGTGCGTGGCAGTGAGCGTGCTCAGAGCCAACTCTGAGCGCCCCCACTGCCCTCTGGACTCTGCCAAGGCTCGGGAGGTCTTGGCAAAGTCCAGGGGGACATGGCAGTGATGTCATTGGGGCACACGTGTGCTTTGCGCACACGGAAATAGCGATGAGGGGAGCAGAGGATCGGGATTTGGCCTAGGGGCGCAGGCCCCAGGCCTGGAGGCTGCTACTCTCATGGTACCCTGCTTCTCAGAACCAGTGGTGGGTGGGGCTGAGCTGCCTTTGTGGTTCTTTGAATTATGGCCATACTATAACTCTGCTGCCACACAGAAACCATTTTGCAGCAAGGGAACAGAGAGCTCCAATAGCAAGTAATTGTCCCTAATTACCATCACTATCATCACGATCTTAATAATACCTCATTGAAGTACCTGTAACATTTATATGAGAAATATATATATACACACACATGCCAGATCATTTGCTTTCTTTTGTGTCTGCTGCTAGTGAACTTCATCAGCGTGTTCTTTTGTTGTATCTAGCAAGGCAAGGTTATTACACCCTGAGATGGATCTTGTATAGATTTATTTACCCTCCTTAAATCAGCCAAGCATTAATGAAGCATTCTCCACTGTGGCTATGCACAGAAGTCACAAATCCTGCGCTGTCAGGACAACATGCAAGACAAGGTTGCTGTTTGAGAAATGTGGGTCTACTGTACTCCTTTATTACACTTTCATTCATTCATTTGACAAAGGAACCTCACAATGCCAAGAGTTTGGGATTTCTCTAAGATCAGTTAAATAATACTGCACTCCGCAAGCGTTAACTTATCTGCGTTAAGTAGTTAAAAGGCAACTCAAAAAGACAACCTGAGTGTTGCAAATGGTGTGGTATCTGAAATGCTCAGGAGAGTATTTGCTAGAACCAGCCTGGAGACTTCTAGGAACCTTTTCGGATGGCCACTTCAGTCTGGGGGAAGGAAGAAGAAGATTGCAGATTTATACCCCACCCTTCTTTCTGAATCAGAGACTCAGAGCGCCTTACAATCTCCTACATCTTCTCCCCCCACAACAGACATCCGTGAGGTGGGTGGGGCTGCGAGGGATCTCACAGCAGCTGCCCTTTCAAGGACAACTTCTACAGGAGCTATGGCTAATTCAAGGCCATTCCAGCAGTTGGAGGAGTGGGGAATCAAACCCAGTTCTCCCAGATAAGAGTCTGCACGCTTAACCACTACACCAAACTGGCTCTATTTAAATCTAGGAAGCCTTGTTACCCTTCATTGTCCAGGCTGACTCTACCCTCAGGCTCCTCCTGACCAGGCTTCGTTGTAAATGCTTCCAGTCAAGCCTGGGTCTCATATGGCTTACTATTGTATTACTGTTGCTACTGTCCGGCTTCTCTTCTGCCTCTCTGGCACCCCACTGCACCTGTTCCCTTAAGGACAGCCAGCAAATGGCTTTGTTCTGTATGACTCCTTTTGGCAGGTTGCCTTGGTTCGCAGCCCAGACCCTCTGTTTATTTTATAATCTTTTCAGAAGTTGTTTGGTTTTCCTGTGTTACCCTGAAGAACTTGGAACTTCAGCAACTTGTGAGTAAATTGTCCTAGTGAGACCACACAAATGTGGGATTGCAAACTATTTATTTTGGCTACTCTGTGTGTGTGAGTGTGTGTGCGTATGAGAGAGAGAGAGAGAGAGAGAACACAGGACATGCAGCTGTTTAGGGATGAGGAAATGAAGACTGTATTAAATTTTCAGCATAGCATCTGGTGCCTCTCCTCAAAAAAATTCCCCAAGATTCAAAACGATTGGACCAGGGGTTCAATTCTATAAGCTCCCAGACAAGTTGCTCCTATCCTCCAGTATTTCCAAATGGAGGGCAGGCATTAAAAAGGTGCACGGTCCCTTTAAATGTGATGGCTAGAACTCCCTTCGGAGTTTCATCATGCGTGTCACAACCTTACCCTTGGCTCCACCACCCCCAAAGTCACCAGTTATTTCTTGAGTTGGACCTGTCAACCCTAATGGAAACCGAGCAGTGACAATAGGTAGCTCTAGGAATCACCAGAAACCCTATGGTAAAACCCCAGAGCTTCCTAGAGCTATCCACAGTCACTCGAGGTTTTCCCCAGAAGGGATGTTGTTATTCTGGAGTCATGAGTTTTTGACAGGTGATGCCCCCATCCCAACCAGGGAAGCAGCCCTGTTTTAACATGGACCACAACTAAAACATTTTGAACAAATCTTGTCTCTAAGCCTTGTTCTAGAACTCAGGAAACTCAGGAGAGCCAGTTTGGTGTAGTGGTTAAGTGTGTGGACTCTTATCTGGGAGATGGCCTTGGGTCAGCCATAGCTCTGGCAGAGGTTGTCCTTGAAAGGGCAGCTGCTGTGAGAGCCCTCTCCAGCCCCACCCACCTCACAGGGTGTTTGTTGTGGGGGAGGAAGGTAAAGGAGATTGTGAGCCGCTCTGAGACTCTTCGGAGTGGAGGGCGGGATATAAATCCAATATCTTCTTCTTCTTCATTGGTAGGCCAAGTCCTCAAAACTGCCAGTTTACCAACATTGTTGAATATAAGGGAAAACTGCTACAACATAAATTCTATTATGACAGACTCCTGTGTGAAGCATACACATCCATCAATGTTACCTCATATGCTTGGGTCCCTGCATGCACTACTAAACACTACACAAGAAAAAGCTTCACACAGATACATATAATGACAAGAAGAATGCTTTTCAGAGTGTTTTATCATCACTGTGCCTGTTCCCTTTGGTAAGTGAGAGGGGGAAGCAGATGCGCATGAACTGAAGGTATTCAAAGCCACTACAAACTATACCTTTTGAAATTCCGGAATTAATTCTTGGAAATCTTCACCCCAAATGTTGCCCCTGTAAGCTTTTGGATTTTTTTACAGCTTGCATGGTATAACGTAATGCATTTTGTGGAACACACCCTCTGCTCCACTGGCAAACAGTTACTCTCTGCAGAACTGGATTTTCTGCCAAGTCACCTCCTCTGTTTTACTTAATGTCCAGCTTGAACCAGGGTTCTGCGGTCCTCAAAAGCTTGCTCATTACTTCTAAGCTTTTTCACTCAGTTTTGCCCAGCCGCCCTCCCTAATACATCCCCTATGCCACATGGTTTTTGTTAAAACAGGTCCTATGATTTTCACCACAGTCTATTTGGCGTAGCCAAAAAGGGCCCCTTTCCTCCCTTTTCACAAGCCAAAAAGATTGCTGGATCCAACCATTTACATCAGTGCCCACTATATGGCAATACATTAGAACTTGATTGTACATTTCTAGAAAAAAAAAATTGGGATGAAAATGCCTTATTTTGTTCCCTTCATTTTTTCTCTGTGCAGCCTGCCACTTCTCCTTAACACACCAGTCTAAATAGGTAAAGCGTGCAGTTTTTACAGTGTTCGATACTTCCAGATTGCTTTCATTTTTTTTCTATTTCCACTGCACCCTGACAAAATATTACAAAAAACACTCTTCATCTGATTGAAAGTATGACTGCTTCAAGAGCTTTTTAACATAGTGTTTTAATGATGTCTAATGCACTCCTGCCCAGACCGGGATAGTCCAGGCCAGCCTGATCTTGTCAGATCTTGGAAATTAAGTATGGTCAGCCCTGGAGAATATCTGGACAGGACCCCACCGTGGAAGTCCAAGGCTGCTACTCAGAGGCAGGCAATCACAAACCAGCTCTCTTGGTCTCTTGCCTCGAAAACTTTACAGGACTGCCATAAGTCAGCTGCAACTTGATGAGACTTTCTTCCGCCAATGGACTCTGGCATGCTGGTAAAGCTCGATATACACACATGCAAAGACACACACAACTGTACGTACAAGCAAACCAAGGCTGCCTTTTTTCCAGTTTTGTTAAAGTGTATGTGTACGTTAACTTAGTGGGGAACAACAATCCAGAGGTTCTGATAGCACTGAAAACCACCGCACAGTCACAGAATCATGTGCCTCTGCATAGCAACCCTGCACTTTCTTGGTGGTCTCCCATCGAGATACTAACCAGGGCTGACTCTGCTTAGCTTCTGAGATCTGATGAGACCAGAACTATACAGAACATTCATTTAGACAGGGGGCAGCAAAGCCTCCTTGCAGTTGAAAAGGACTAATGTGAAAGTCTGTGACTGTTTGGGCATTCCATAGGTACAAGCAGACATCAATCACAGACTTCTCAGCCCTGTCTCCTTCCACACCCATGGCAACATCAGTCCAGAGAGATTCACCTCCCTGCCCCAACAACCTTAATGCCAAGCTGTTGGGGGATTCTATTTCGCTTTCTTTTCCCAGGCAAGTCAGCCAGTTTTCTATAGCAGATGATGGTTTCCAAATGTATGAGATTATTCTGCATATTTGGAATTATAAAATTGGGATTCAGATATATTTCTAATATTCTGAATAAGGAATGCAGGGAGGAAGCAGGGCCAGCTCACCCTCTAGGCAAACTAGGCGGTTGCCTAGGGTGCCAGCAGGGTGGGGGCACCGAATTCTGCCTTCCCGCCCCCCCCATCTAGTTTGCCCACTCCCTAGCCACCTCCTCCCTCCCTTCCCCATCCCAGGTCTGCTTCAATGCCCGGAATGGCGGTCGAGCACCACACTGCTGGGCTATCTAAAGATGCTCCCCACCAATCAGCTGATCGGCGGGTAAAACCGCACAGCGAGCTCACTGTCAGTGCCGGGGCAGGCCAGCAGCAGCAGCAGGAAGGACCAGCGTCCTGAAAGGGCACTGCCGGTGCAACCGGATGGGAAGTGGGGAGGAGTAAAAATATTTAAATGCATAAAATGAAATCCATCCTGCTGCACATCTCTAAAATAAGGAGCAAGCCACTTGGAGGAATGTATCACATCTCTTCCGCAATGTCTCTACTTAGTTGCCTGTTTGCTAGGGCCTGGCATATCAAAATGAACACGGTTCCTATTACAAATACTTATACTGGTTAGGATGCTTTGGTCACCTGCAGGGCTTTTTTTTTTGTAGCAGGAACTCCTTTGCATATTAGGCCACACACCCCTGATGCAACCAACCCTCCAAGAGCTTACAGTAGGCCCTGTAGAGCCTTGTAAGCTCTTGGAGGAATGGCTATAAAAGAGGAGTGTGGCCTAATCTGCAAAGGAGTTCCTGTGACAAAAAAAGCCCTAGTCAATTCCTTGTCCTCTTGCAGATTGGCTCATACCTCCTCTTGCCTGTTCCAAGGTAAATTTAGTAATTGGGCTTATTGGTGGAATAATTTTTCAGAGGAAGTTGAAATGGCCACTTAGAAATAAATTCTGTCACAGAGGCCTTTGAGCTTTAGGGCAACTGTGTTTCAGTAGGAGAGCTTAATAGAGCTTTTTTTTTTTTAAACTGTAGTTATTTGCATGCTGGCTTTCTGTATTTACTGTTGCTAATTTTCTGCTTTTATGTATTCTGTGACCACAGGCATCTTGTTAGCCACCTCAAACCCCTCAGAAAAGGTGGCATAGAAATATTTTTCTAAAAAAGCAAAAGAATCCTTCCTCCCACCATAAATCTCAACAGAAAAGCAAATGATTTGTCATTCATTTTACATAATGTATTGTAGCCCTGACCTGGCTGGCCCAAGCTAGCCCAGTCACTCAGATCTTGGAGGGTGGGCCCCTGGTTAGTACTTGGATGGGAGACTACCCAAGAAGTCCAGTGTTGCTAGCAGAGGCAAGCAATGGCAAACGACCTTGGAACATCTCTTGCCTTGAAGCCCCATGAGGGGGCACCATAAGTCAACTCCAATTTGACAGCGCTTTCCACCAATAACACATTGTAATCCTAGACCGATTCCCCACTAGCCTTGTCCCAGTCTCACGCTTCTCTTCTCTTTTTTATGTGACCAAACTTTTATTTTGCAATATATTGAAGTACATTCAACTATTCATATTCAAATATACTTCTCCAATACATTACATATTTCCTCCCCCCCCCCCCCACTCTTATTCATGACCTCCGCCGGTACTTAAAACAGATTAAAAGCATATTAGAGGTAAATTCACACTTATAGAATCTTGATGAAGAAATAAGAAAGAAGAAAGAAAAATATATATATATATATATATATGTCATTCACTAACCTTTTCACTAATAATCACTTAGCACTTATTAAACACATCGCACATAATTATTAATTCAATTCCAGGGCTTCCTCTATCTTAGTCTTATCTTAACTCTCATATATATATATTTACTAAGTAGCTATGTTCTACTAATACTTTTATCACAATAGCACAGTACCTCTTTATCCTTAAAAGTTCGCTTAATGTTGTCATGCACTACTAAATATCTTTTCGCCATTATAAAATTTTTACACAAAGAGTTATCTTTCCCTAACCTTTTTTCTATAATTCCCTTAGTGCTTATTAAACACAAAACCCAAAGTTATACAACCAACTCCGGAATTCCAACTGTCTTGATTTTATCTTAACTCATATATACATAATTACCATGTAGCTATATTCTATTAATTCAATAATCACACTTCTTCTTTATCATTTAAAGTTCAGTTAATGTTATCATAAACCACTAAGTGGCTCTTCACCCTCCATTGTATTTCCACGTAACTTTGGAATTTACTCCAATCTTCTTTAAACTTCTCCAAATTGTTGTCTTTTAAGATTCTAGTAAGTTTGTCCATTTCACTCCAGTTAAGAACCTTTAAGACCCAGTCCCATTTTTCAGGTATTCTGTCTTGCTTCCACATTTGCGCATACAATGTTCTCGCAGCTGAAAGCAAATACCACAACAATGTTCTGTCTTGCTTCGGAAAGCTTTCCATTTGTAATCCCACCAGAAAGACATCTGGTGCTCTCTTAATATTATAACCCAAGATTTTCGAGATCTCCTGTTGAATCATTGACCAAAATTGTTTTGCCTTTTCACAAGTCCACCACATGTGGTAAAAAGAACCTTCATGTTTTTTACATTTCCAACACCTATCTGAGGCTTGATTATTCATTTTTGTTAACTTTTTAGGTGTCATGTACCATCTGTACAGCATTTTGAAACAGTTCTCTTTAATGTTATAACACGTTGATATTTTCATTGAATTCTTCCATAGGTGTTCCCACGTCTCCATTTGTATTTCTTTATTAAAATTAATCGCCCATTTAATCATTTGAGGCTTCACCACCTCTTCTTCTGTAGACCATTTCAATAGCAGTTTGTACATCCTTGAAATCAATTTTTCATTCTCGCCCAGCAGCATTTTCTCCATTTCTGTTTTCTCTCGTCTTATACCTGTAGTTTTAATGTCTTTCTCTATTAAGCTTTTAATCTGTAACAGCTGAAACCAATCAAATTTGTCCTGCAATTCTTCAACCGATTTCATTTCAACTTTGCCCCCCTTGAACTTTAGCAGTTGTTCATATGATGCCCATTTCCCTTCCTTTACACTTTGCGGCATACTTATTACTTCAGTTGGCACAATCCAAAGTGGTTTCCTCTCATCTCCATATTTACTATATTTTTTCCAAGTATTCAGCAAACTCCTCCTTATATAGTGATGCGAAAAAAAACCATCCATCTTCTCTTTCCCGTAGTACATATACGCATGCCAACCAAATACATTTCCATGTCCTTCTAGCGCCAATAATTTTTTGTTGATCAAAGTCATCCATTCCTTAATCCACACCAAACAGACTGCATCATGATATAGCATTAAGTCAGGTAGTTGGAAGCCGCCTCTTTCTTTCGCATCTGTTAAGATTTTCATTTTAATTCTTGGTTTCTTGCCCGCCCAAATAAACTCTGAAATTTTTCTTTGCCACAGATTAAATTGTTTCTTATTTTTCACTATTGGGATAGTTTGAAATAAAAACATCATCCTTGGTAGAACATTCATTTTAATTGCAGATATCCTCCCCAGCATGGATATGTTTAGTTTATTCCATTTTAACATATCACCTTCTATTTTATGCCAGAGCTTTTCATAATTGTTCTTATATAAGTCAATGTTTTTCATCGTCATCTCCACACCTAAATATTTTATTTTGGAGGCAACTTCACATCCAGTAGCATTTTGTAATTCTGTTTGTTTAGTGTCAGATTCTTAGTAAGGATTTTCGATTTTTCTTTGTTGATATAAAAGCCAGCTAGCTCACCATACTCTTTAATTTTTTTTAACAACAAAGGCATCACTTGTACTGGGTTCTCATTGACGAACATCACATCGTCTGCAAAGGCTCTGTATTTATAGGAAAAACCTTTCAACTTCAAACCCTCTATTTCACTATCTTCATCAATTTGAGTCAACAAGACCTCTAGGGTCATTATAAACAGCAATGGAGATAGAGGGCAACCTTGTCTAGTGCCTTTGCTAATCTTCAGTTGTTCAGTTAAGTCGGCATTCACACAAAGTTTTGCCTGTTGTTCTGCATATATTGCTTTGATCATCCTTATAAAATCATCTCCTAGATTCATTTTCTCCATAACTGCAAACATAAAGTCCCAATTAAGATTGTCAAAAGCTTTTTCCGCATCCGCAAAGAATAAGGCCACCTCCTTTTCTGGGTGTTTTTCATAAAATTCAACAATGTCTATTACATTTCTGATGTTGTCCCTTATTTGCCTCCTGGGGAGAAAACCTGCTTGTTCTTCCTGAATAGAAATGTTTAAATGCTGCTTGAGTCTTTCCGCTAAAATTCTAGCAAATATTTTGTAGTCATTATTCAGTAGTGAAATCGGTCTATAATTTTTAACATTTGTGGAGTCTCTTTCTTCTTTCGGTATTAATGAAATAACCGCTTCTTTCCAAGAATCTGGTACCTTCCCATCATCTCTAATACAATTCATCAACTTTTGCATTTTGGGTACTAGTACATCCGCCAAGACTTTGTAAAATTTTGCTGAGAAGCCGTCTGGACCTGGAGCCTTGCCTAATTTCATTGAACCAATCGCTGCTTCAATTTCAACCTTCTCAATTGGCTTGTTCAATATTTTTTCGATATTATCATTCAAGGGCTTTACTTTTACTCTTTTCAGATAGGCATCAATTTTTTCTTTTTTTATCTGTTGACCTTTATATAATTTGGCATAAAATTTGAAAAACTCCCTTTTAATTCCAGCTTGATCTACAATTTCTTTCCCTTCCACGCAAATTTTATTCACAAACTTTTTCTCCCTTTTTTTCTTAAGTTGCCAAGCCAGATATTTCCCTGGTTTATTAGCACCTTCAAATGATTTTTGCTGCGACCTTTTTAACATCCATTCGACCTCCTTGTTCAATAAATGTTTCAGCTGATTCTGCAAAATTGTGATTTCTCGCATTATTTTCTTTTTCCCCGGTCGTTTTTTTAGATCTTTTTCTTTTTTGCTTATTTCTGCTTGTAAATCTTTCAGTTGCTTTTCTTTAGCTCTTTTGTCTTTGTTGTTCAGTGTGATTAGTAATCCTCTCATCACTGCTTTATACGCATCCCAAACGGTCTGTGTTCTAACCTCTTGGTCTTCATTTGCTTGGAAGAAATCTTTAGTTTCTTTTTCCAGAGACTTCACTACTTCCACTTTATGCAACAAATCCTCATTTATTCTCCATCTTCTGCTCTTTCTCGTAACCTTCGCTGACCACATTAATGGATTGTGGTCTGCACCTATTTTCGGAAGAATTTCCATCTTATTTGTAATAAGTCCCAGGTCCTTCGTGGACCATAACATATCAATTCTTGAGAAGGAGTTATGCCTTGCTGAAAAAAAGGTATAGTCACGTACATTAGGATTAAACTTTCTCCAAATGTCTTCCAGACTTTCTTGCTCTATTAAGTCAAAGAAGGAGTTTGGTAGCTTCCCATCTTTCTTCTTTTTGTTTCCAGATCTATCCAGAGAGTTGTTAATGGTTCCATTGAAATCTCCCATTAACATAATCTGTTCATGAGCCACTTGGTTAAGTTGTTGCAAAATATCTTAAAAAAAAACATCCTTCGCCCCGTTAGGGGCGTATAGACCCAACAACAATGTTTTTTTTCCTTTTATCAACACCTCCACTGCAATGTATCTGCCATCATTGTCTTTAAAGACCAGTTTGGGTTCTAGTTCTTTTTTAATGTAAAAAACCACTCCCCTTTTTTTCTCTTTAGCTAATGAAACAAATTGTTCTCCCAAAGCCTTATTCCATAAAAATTTATAATCCAATTGTTTAATATGCACTTCTTGTAGACAAATTATATTACATTTCTGCTTGTTAATCCAATGAAAAATTGCCCTTCTTTTTTGTGGTGAATTAAGTCCATTTACGTTCCAAGAAATTAATTTGTAATCCATAGTGTTTTCTCAGTTATTCTGTACCCTCAAATTCTTTATTGTCCACCAAAAATTCATTCATGCCTTGGGTGTCAACTATTGTTTTTCGCAGTCTTTTGTATTCAAAGCTAAGACCTTCTGGTAGTATCCATCTGTACCTTATGTTCTTCTCCCTTAGCTTGTCCGTCAATTTCTTAAACTAAGCTCCAACTTCCGGAGTTGGAGCTTAGTGAGCTGTCCTGTTTCCCTGTGTGGGACAGACCAGGTTCTTTGTTTTTGGACAGAAAAGGTTCTATAAAGCCTACTGTCTACTTTTTCCAGTAAAGGAATTTGTCTATGGCATGCATGTTTATTTAGAGAGGAGTTCACTTTGGCCGACGAACGACCTCAGAAGAGGTTTTTTTTTGGCTTTGAAGACTCCCCGATGAAGAATTGTATTCCACCGCCTGCAAAGGATTCTTGGAGTCATTAAATTGACATAAACTCACTAAAGCTTCAACTTCCTATAGACTACAACAACATCTGAGATAAAGAGGACGGTATTCGGAAATTAGACATCGTAACGAGGTACAGATCTCTATCTTTTATTCCGGGAGTAATTCAAGCTTGTTAAAAGGGAAGATCTGGGACCCAGAACTATTTTTCAAAGTGGAAAATCAAGGAGAAGTGGAAGGGGGTAGAAGTTGTTTTTTTGGACTTAAAAGAAAGCAGAAATATGCAGAAAAATACCTTTTGTTATTGATTCCTGTGGCTTTAAAAGACAACCTCCAGCCATAACAAGCTGCTGACTCTCTCCTTAAAGCAGGAAGTGACGTTTTCTGTAACCATTGAGTCTCTTTAATCCCAGAGAGTAAGGAAGTAAGGGTGGAATGAATAGGAGCATCCAAGCATCCGGACATTTGCAAGAGTCAGTAATCATAGAGAAACATTGGAGGCTAATTACAGAAAGGCCAAAAGACTTTTATTAAATAACCTGAAAGTGGACTATAAAAGGATTTAAAACATATATAAACAATCCCCTAAGGGCTAAATAATTTGGACTATGTGCTTGAAAAGGGAAAATAAGCCCTAGAGGGCAAAAGGAAAACTTTTTAAAAAGGGAGGCTTGGAACTTTAAAAATCAATATCTTATGCTAGGAAGCTCTGAGGACGGCATTCTTAGGCTTGTTGAAAAGGGCATGCTCTGTTCTATTAAATGCAAATAACAGATTGGAGATTGAAGATACCAATTAAAAATCCACTACTTGCAATGGGCAGTCAGTAATGTCTGAAAAGAAGTTGGAACCAAGAGTTACAAGGTTAAGAGCTGCCTCACTGGGAGAAGGTAAAATGTCTAAACAAGTTCATGAACAACTGGAAGCTATGGAAGCAAGAATTTTGAAAGTAATGAGAGATTTAATAACTGGAAGTGAGAAAAAACTAACTATGGAAATAAATTCCAGTGCTGAAGAGATAAAGAAAGAATTTAAGAAGGAAATTGAGGACTTAAGGAAAGAGTCCCAAGCAACAGCTAAAAAGACTGATGAGATAGAAGTGAAAATTAAAGACCAAGATGCCACTATTAAGAAAATGCAAGACAAAGCAATACTACAAGACTGTAAGTTGATGGAGAACATGATTCGGCTAAGGGGAGTGCCTGAGAATGAACGGGAGGATGTAAAGACTAATATTGTCACAATTATGGCTGAATTTTTGGAAGAAGATGTAGAGGAGATGGAGCGTCTATGTGACTACGCATATAGAGTTAATTCTGAATTTGCCAGGAAGCGTAAACTACCCAGGGATGTAGTAGTGAAGTTTACTAGGAGAGACGTGGTGGGAAGGATCTTAAGCAAGCAATTTGAAACCCCAATGGTGAGGGAGGAAAGCAGAATACGAATAATGAAGGAGCTGCCAAGAAAGGTTATAAGTGACAGAAAACAATTCACGCTTCTCTTCTCCGCGGGGCTTCCATCCGATTTTGCACAAGCTGCCATGGGACTGTAACTCACTCGGCCTCTTTTTTGCAGCAGGCAAGGTCCTCTGAAACCCGGTTTCTGCTTGCCGCAGGAAAGGGGCAGGACTAGTTGCAGCCCTCGGGGGCAGCTTGTGTGAAATCGGACAGAAGTGCCGCGGAGAAGAGGAGAGTGAGACCGGACAAGGCTAGTGGGGAATCGGTCCTACAGTGGAATCCTAAATAGAGTTAGGCTATGTGGTGGAATGTACCTGCTCTGGACTGCAGGCCCTGTTTCATCCTACCCTCCTAGGTTTTTCTCAACATCCAGAGAGTCTTTTCTTCCACTCTCCAGTAGCCCACTGCCACAACCTGACCTTTGTAAGGAATTGCCTACTGGGAGGGTCAGGACTCCAAGCTTCCCAATCAAGTTTAGAGGCCTTGCCTTTTTGTCTCCTGCTGCCCAATGCCTGGTCAACATAGGGATAGTTTACTGCCTTGCACCAACTACTGGCCTTTCCCCCAGCACTCCTTTTAAAAGGGTGTGTCCAAGGTTGTGGAGGTCTATGTGGTACAGAGAATCACTGCCAAAATCAAAAGTTATAAAGTATTTCATTTTATAAATTAAGTGAGCATAGTGGGCACCCTGGGTAGTAGTGACCATGTGATTTTGGAATTTACAGTCTTACACCTGTGTGGAGTTGGACTTCCAACAAATTTGCAGATGATACTAAATTGGGAGGGGTTGCAAATATAGTAGAAGACAGAACAGAATAGGAGTCAAGTTGCACCACTCCACTCTGATTAGACCTCACCTAGAGTATTGTGTTCAGATTTGGGCACCCCAGTTTAAGAAGGATATAGACAAGTTGGAACATGTCCAGAGGAGGGCAATGAAGATGGTAGGGGTCTAGAGACCATCCTATGAGGAAAAGTTGAAGGAGATGGGTATGTTTAGCTTGGAAAGGAGACAACTGAGAGGTGAAATGATCACCATCTTCAAGTACCTGAGGGGCTGTCATCTAGAGGATGGTGTGGAATTGTTTTCTTTTACCCCAGAAGGCTGGACAAGAACCGATGGGTTGAAATTAAATCAAAGGAGCTTCCGGCTAAACATCAGGAAGAACTTCCTAACAGAGCAGTTCCTCAGTGGAACAGGCTTACTTGGGAGGTGGTGGGCTCTCCTTCTTTGGAGGTTTTTAAGCAGAAGGTTGATGACCATCTGACAGCAATGCTGATTCTGCAGATTAGGCAGATCATGGGAAGGGGAGCAGGAAGGGCTGCACTAGTGCTTAGTTCTTGTGGCCCTTTCTTACACACCTGGAGAAATGCTGATTGCCACTTTGGAGTCAGTCAGCAGTTTTTCTCCAGGCCAGTTCAGCAAGGGATCCTGGAGGTTTTTTCCATCTTCCGAGCATGCAGTAGGGGTCACTGGGAATGTATGTGGGGGGAGAAGGTATTTGTAAATTTCCTGCATTGTACAGGGAATTGGACTAGATGACCCAGGAGTTCACATTACAGATATCAACAATAGTTGCAGAATGATAATAAAAGACAATTGTCCCCCTAATAAAATCACACAATTGTCAGATTAATACACAGCAGGAGATTCTCATAAAGATATTACAATAGACAAGAACCTGGTCACAGATCTTGTAACTGCAGATATTGTGTCACACAGCAAAAAAAAAAAAAAAACTTCCTGCAGTTCAATGGCAAATTGATATTTGCTTAAAATGGGGGAAATCCAAAGTTCTCGCAATGAGGACGACTGGCCACAGAATAACAAAACATGATCAACAGTTTCAATCATGCCAGAGGCACAACGACAAAGGCATCCAGAGAATTAATAGTGAGAGGCTGAGTTAACTGATCTATTACTAAAGACTAGCGTAATTTTCCAGTTCCATATGCAGAGGTGATACAGAAAATTCTAGGGGCCAGCTCTTTACATTTTGTACTTAGGACTGGGAATGGATCCCTAAATATAAAAAATGCACCTGCACCCACCCACATGTTAAATATCGAAGTATAGCTCCTTGAAACCACTGCCTATTCCAAGTATTTTAAAGAGGCATGTACTGAAATTTTACATGTATGCTCCTTAGAAGCATGCATCTGGGGCTTTGGGGGGGCAGCAGGAACTTATTTGCATATTAGGCCACACCCCTTGATGCCAAGTCATCTGGAACTGCATTCCTTTGTGTTCCTGCTCAAAAAAAGCCCTGCATGCACCCTTCGGATTATATGAGAAGCATATTTATTTTTTTATTCAGATGTTTGTGACCATTTTTTTGTGGGGGGGGGGGAGTGTTCATTTGATCGCATCATGAGAATACATGGCTCACTGGAAAAGACAATAATGCAAAGAAAAGCTCAAGGCAGCAAGAAAAGAGTAAGACCCAACATGAGATAGTTTGACTCAATAAAGGAAGCCAGTCTTCAGTTTGAGGACCTGAGAAAGGCTGTTAATGATAGGAGGTTTGGGAGGTAATTAATTCGTAAGGTTGCCATACTTCAGAAGTGACTTGACAGCACTTAATGCACAACACGTTTGATGCTGAAAGTACCGCTTCCTGCCTTCCATCAAACGTCTGAAAATCAATTTCTTTCCAGTTATTCCAGAGAAACTTATCATTTGTACTTTTCTCATACATGTGGCCCTCCCAAAGTTCTGCGACATTAGATACGAAGGAATGCCACAATTCAAAGCACTGTAGTACATGTAGTTCAGAAAGTATTTCCACTTTCTTAAAATGGTCGAAGGGCCAGCAATATGATTTTCAAAAACTGTATTATTAGCATCAGGTGTTCATGCAGGTTAAGACAGGTTTGGTCTTTGATGCTTGCTAGAATTTCAGATTAGATTTCTATAATATATGAAAGTGATACTGCCAAGGTCCATTGATCTTACACCCTTTAAAATCTTCACACTGACATGATATGCATTTGCTGCCATACTGCCCTTTATTTAGGCTGAGGTCACACAGCAGGCTTAGTGCAATCCGGCAGCACCTGTAATTTCATCCTGATTTCTTTTGGTGGTGTGATTTGATCAGACATTCCGCCTCTTACTAGTTCCACCACACCCCCAAGCCCTGTCGGACCATTCATAGAATCATAGAGTCGGAAGGGACCTCTAAGGTCATCTAGTCCAACCCCCTGCACAATGCAGGAAACTCACAAACACCGCCCCCTAAATTCAAAGGATCTTCATTGCTGTCAGATAGCCCTCTAGCCTCTGTTTAAAAACCTCCAAGGAAGGAGAACCCACCACCTCCCGAGGAAACCTGTTCCACTGAGGAATCGCTCTAACGGTCAGGAAGTTCTTCCTAATGTTGAGCCAGAAACTCGTTTGATTTAATTTCAACCCATTGGTTCTGGTCCTACCTTCCGGGGTCACAGAAAACAATTCCACACCATCCTCTATAAGACAGCCCTTCAAGTACTTGAAGAAGTATTCAGATTAGTGCTGTGTGGCAACCAGTGATCAGGCAGCCATTTTGTTTTTTAAAAAAATTCATTTGCGCATGCACATTCACACAAAGCACGTGGCAGCTATCTGGTCATGTACACATCACTAGCTGCTTTTTAAAAAAATGGTAAAAGTAAAAGGAGACCGTTCAGACATCTGAAATGGCTTCAGATCAGGAGAAGAAGAAAATTGATATTGGATTTATATCCTGCCCTACACTCTGAATCTCAGAGCGGTCACAATCTCCTTTACCTTTCCTCCCCGTCCCCAACAGATACCCTGTGAGGTAGATGGGTCTGAGAGAGCTCTTACAACAGCTGCCCTTTTAAGGACAACCCCTGCAAGAGCTATGGTTGACCCAAGGCCATTCCAGCAGCTGCAAGTGGAGGAATGGGGAATCAAACGCAGTTCTACCAGATAAAAGTCCACACACTTAACCACTATACCAAACTGGAGATGGTTCAGACCTGCAGAAATGTGGGTTGAAGCCATAAAGAGCTGTAAGATGCCTGATTTTCCTGATGTTGGAAAAAATGTGATGGGAGAAGGCTGATTTCAGGAAGCTGACTAGTGCAGGACAGGATACAGATGCAACTGTGTGGTCATACATTTTAGATCTGTTGCGGAGTAGCGATGATACTGGCTCAAAAAGCCCGTCTGATCACAGCCTTAGTCAGCTGCACCACAGACGAAGTGAGGTACATGTCTGCCAACCTGTAAACTCTTTGGCAACCATCACAGAACTTCCAGATCTTGCTACAATTGCAAAAAAAAATTCTTACAGAAATATATCCAGGTGCACCTGGCCTGCACAATTTGTGTCCTGTTAAGCAAAGCACAACACAGCACCGGTGTAGGGGGGAGGGCGTTGATAAATCTCGTTGTTTTTGCTTCCTGCTTGGACGTGCAAACACAGAAAGGACAGCAAGGACACAGAAATGACAGCAGAGGCCACCATTTATGACTAGCGGGCTGAACTTGGCCTGGAGAGTCGCAGGTTGCACGGGCTTGTTTTTTTTAACATAAGTATAGAGATTTACACAAGAGAGATGGGGTGGGAAACTTAAAATGTTGAATCAGCCCTGATACAGAAAAGCAGATGATGACAAATATACCATTGCAAGCATTTAGTTCTCTGCAACTTTTCCGTCAAAGACACAAATGCAAGGTGCTTTATTTCTGTAAAGCAGATGGCACTTCATTCCTGGTGTAATGGAGCAGGAAGATTTGCTCCCTTGTCCCTGATTCTCAGCCTTGAACGAGGGCCCCTCTTATTAGTTGGACCACATTAACAGTTGTCCATTTGTTTCGGCTCCTCTCAGGGAACTCCAGGTCCTGAAAGCATGACTGGAACACATGTTCTGGAAAACCTCTCTTCTTTCCTGCCCGATGCTTCTCAGGTTTATCGTCAGCCACCAAATGATTGAATGCACTCCAACAGGGAAAAACCTGCAAAGATTCTGTTGGAGGTGACGCCCTCTTGGCTATAATAGGCGTTGCTTTGAGAAATGTACTAGTACAAGTGGTTGACAACAGTGTGTATGTGCATAAAAACTATTTCTTTTTAAAGGATAAAGTGAGAGGGCAATGCAGAAGCCGACTTGACCATGAACTCAGCAGAGAGCGTATCCCTCAACAGTGGTCAAGGCAAGAATAAAGAGGGTGCAATCCACAAGGAAAGGTTCCCACCCCCTTCCTTTGTTACTAGAATTGATTTAGATATAAATAAAAGGCAGTTTACAAAGTAAATAAGTTGTTAGCCCTCTTGATGGCAAAGAAAATGTGGAAAATACAACTGCAGAATGTAATAAAGGATTGCACAGTAATGCAACATCCAAGTTTGTTTTAATCATTGTTTAAGCCTTCCGCTGAATAGGGTCACCTAACAGAAAGGTTCCCAGTTCTGAGTTGGGAAATTTGTGGCGATTACGAGGGTGGAGCTGGGGAAGCACAGGGTCTGTAGCAGAGAAGAACTTCACTAGGATATAATGCCATAGATTCTACCTTCTAGACATTTTTCTCTATGACCTGGAGATGGAGAGCAGTTGTAATTCTGGGATATTTCCAGCCACCACTTGGAAACTGGGAGTCCTACATAAAAACAGTCAGGCTAAGAGTGGATCTCACTTATTTTGCATTAAGCACCTTACACTGGGAAGAACGATGTGGTGATTTATGAGATGTTTAAGCCATAATTTCTCCAATCAAAGTCATTTGCTGTCACACATGCCGCCCTCCGCTGGACCAAGACCTTGGATCCCAGCCAATGGACTTGACCCCCAGCCTCCTTTCAGGCAGAATAAAAAATGGCTGTCTTGCTACTTAGGCCATTTGTCTCTCAGAGGCATGTCAAGTGGAGGGGACACAACAACTGCTAAAATGAATTGTTAAAACCTTCACAGATTTAAATGCCTTGTCCTCAATCCGCAATGCAGTATCATTTATCTATCTGTATAATAAAGTCCGTTCCCAGCATCCCATTTGTTTCTCCAAACATGTTGCAACCGCTATTCCCTCTAAGCTGTGAGCCGGCTCACAGTTTTTTAGCCTCTGGCTCACACAGTTTTGTCTACATGCTGGAAAAATAAACCCAGAGCAAACTAATTTATGCAGTAGCTCACAACTTTAATGCCAGTAGTTCACAAAGTAGAATTTTTGCTCACCAGGCTCCATAGCTTAGAGGGATTATTGGTTTGTAACCCCACACCTGCATTTAAGTGACCCAGGCGCATTTACGAGAAATATACAGAACAGGGGCACAGCGCAATGAGTGAATGAGACCAAAGAGCACTGTGTTACTTTTTCTTCAAGAACCACATTTAAATAAGGTCTACAAGCCAGTTCCTGACTATTAATGTAATCAGGGTGGGGTTTTTTGTAGCAGGAACTAATTTGTATATTAGGCCACACCCCCTGATGTAGCCAATCCTCCAAGAGCTTACAGTAGGCCTAATATGCAAAGGAGTTCCTGCTACAAAAAAAGCCCTGTATGTAATGAAATACAACAACAATTCACAAAAAGGCCACAAAGACAAGGAAAAATTGGAAATTCTCCCACATTTCTGTTTTTTTTAATTATTGTTGTTGTTAAACAGACATGGAATTTCTAAATGCCTTGTCTTTGGGGCCTTTTTTTGAAATACTTAAGGCCCACCAAGACCAACAAAAGGGGGGCAGGAAGTCTTGTGTCAGTAATGCCTGCATAGCTCCTCTCATCTTTGACTTCTGATGCACATAGTGAAACTGATGCCAGTTTTTCTTGCCTGCTATGGCCAAACAGTTGAGCGGCAGGGTCTCCATCCATGCAGAACTGCCTCAGTATTGGGAATTGCAGGAAGGATGAAAGTCTAGCATGCCATTTCCACAAAGCACTTCTCTAAATGGAAGTGGGGAAAGGGAGATGGTGGATTATTGGAATGAAAGAAAAAAAAGAATGGAAGAAAGACAAAAAGAAAACGAAGGTAGCAATAGAGAAGCAATTATAGAATGCTTTGTGGTTATGCAGAGACCATTCTATTGGGTTTAGAGAGACATATGTGGCGGGGAACCAAAGAAAGGGAGTACCTGAGAGATAACTGTGCAGGCAGGTAGGCAGACAGACAGACAGACAGTGTGCATATGTTGTAGACTGAAGGGGGGAAAGGAGAGCAGATTAGCAGGGAAAGGGGTTCAGAGTGATCTGTGATGTAAAAGACAAAGAAAGCAACATACCGTATATGGTGCAGATAGTCAAAGAGGGCAAACAGAAAATGATTTGTAGTTAACATGCCCCACATGTAAAAATCTAACTAGAGCTCTCAAAATGATTTGTGGTGGAAAATGACATCAAGTCAAAGACAATTTATGGCAACCCCATAGAGTTTTCAAGGCAAGAGACAAACAGAGGTGGTTTGCCCTTGCCTGCCTCTGCATAGCAACCCTGGATTTCCTTGGTGGTCTCTCCTCCAAATACCAACCAGGGCTCACCCTGCTGAGCTGCCAGAAGCTCATGAGAATGGGCTGGCTGAGAATGTCTGGGACTAGGCAACATAAATAGAAGCAAGTTGGGGTCACCGTTGACACAGAACACATTTAGCCCTCACCACAACTATGTCTCTGAATCTTGTGCAAGTGAATAGCTACCATTCATTCTTATCGGCGCAAAGTAAAAGGCTGTAGATGCCACGGTAGGGGAAGAAAAAGAAGCCAGGGAGACTTTGGTGGGAGGAAAACGAACCAGGATCGTAGCGAATAGGGAAGGGAAAGAGAGAGCCACAGCTTGGAGAGGGGGAGACAGAAGCCTATTATGCATGCAAAGCTTACTGCAGAGAATTCAAGTAGAATCTGTGCCTGCCTTACACTCCATTCTTTTTTTTCCAGTGCATTTGTTCTGCAGCTATGGTACTGCCCAAAAATGCAGTTTTCTTAACTGGGATGGAGATGTCACTTGTGATGTGTGGTGGGAGGCATCCAAAGCTCTTTTTTAATTTACACAGTTGCACTATCACAGCTACGGAGTAGCATCAAGTAAGCACCTTCAATTTAAATCCTGGTTGTGCAGTTTCTTGGAGGAAAGGGAGCACAAAGAAACTCAGGCAAACTAAAAGAAATTGTCCTGAAACTGACCCAATTATTTTTGAAGCTGAGAAGGGCAGCTACAAAGCTCCCTTTTACTTATTGCCAAGCTCTAGTGGATTCTTTGATGTGTTATTGGCCACTGTGAAAAATGGGAACGAAAAATGGGAAAGAGTCACCACCCTCCGCCATCCCCCCTCCTTCATGGCCAAAAAAGCACCATTTGAATTATTTTTTTGAATTATTTCCCCTGCCGTTTTAATTTTTTTTTTAATAAGCAGTATGCGACTAGTGATAAAACATTAATTTGAATCCACCAGAAGCAAGAGAGTTCACTGTAAAGCCAGTTCCATAAGCACTCATGGGTTGGAGGCTGAAGAAAGAAATGAGAGAAGAGGGGAGATTCCCCCACCCCAGCGCCAAGCCAACAGCAGATGTTTCAAGGGTGCTTCATACCCAAATCAGAGAAACACATCCACTAGACCAGGGGTGGGGAACAGTGGCTCTCCAGATGTTTTTGCCTACAACTCCCATCAGCCCTAGCCATTGGCCATGCTGGCTGGGGCTGATGGGAGTTGTAGGCAAAAAAAAAAACATCTGAAGAGCCACTGTTCCCCACCCCTGCACTAGACCCTGCAGACAGATGGGGGAGTGCAATGAATAGGGGAGCTGTGGGAAGGCTGAGACAGGAGTGCTTGCTGAACAACTTGGCAGGCTTATTGCATGTGCACACACACAAAAATATGTTGAGCACTGGTTGTGGCTGCCACGGTCGCTGCTGGGCTTGATGAGTGGCATATGATCTGATGCCAGTCTTTCCCTTTCCCTTCCTTCCCTCCCCCATTTCAGAGCTTGCAAAAAGGCTGCTCGAAGAGCTGCCAGAGAAGCACATATAGAAAAGGAATTGCAAGGGACCGCAACCACTTGCACAACTCTTTTAAGTTTTTCCCTGTCATTTTTTTCTCCCAGCCATCTTGAGACTAGCGGTAGTCTCTTATTACTAGACTCATGCCACTTGTAAATAAAATAAAACAAGGAGGGAAAAGCAATAAATGGAGCTTGTACACCAATAAAGGAAGGAGGAACGCACTAAAGGTGCAGAGTCGGTGGAATGACCTCAATATGGGTGGGGGACTGGCCTTTGAGGAGTGGCAAAAAGGTGGAGAGGGGAAATCCAAGGGAATATGTGTGCTTTTGAATTACCTTTGGCTTGGGAATGAAACAAGGAAAAAAGTCTGCATACAAGCACTCTCAGAAAATCTGAGAAACAGCAACCAAAAAATAAGGAAACCCTATGCTTAGTGATCTTTCCTGTAAACTCAAAACCTCCCAGATCCTTAGCCTTCCCTTACAGGGATCATATTCCACCCTCTTGATCATTTCAGTTGCCCTTTTCTGCACATTTTACAGTGCTACAATATCCTTTTTGAGATAGGCCAACCATACCTGTAACAGGGGTCATTTTTTAAGAAAAACAGGTGCTGGAGCTCATTAGAACAACTCATTTGCATATGCCACACACTCCTGATATCACTGGAAGGTGTACTAAAATATAGGCGCTCAGCATCTACCTTAATATGCTTCTTGAATTATAACTGTCATCATAAAACCTTACTCCCATCAGACTTTTAAAATTATTTTCTCCTATGTGGCCACAGTAGCATGATGAAGATTTCCATCTGTCTGCTTTAGATGCTTTGGTTATTTTCCCATTTTTGTGGGGGGAAATATTAAAAAGTTTGTCAAATCTTAGAGGTCAGCAAAATTCTCACAGAGGGTTTGAACAATGGAGTCCAGAAGCAAGGTGTTTTTTTTTTGGGGGGGGGGGATTAAGAAAGAAAGAGCACAATAAAATTCAGAGGTTCTGGAGCTCCGCTCTTGTGAGTTCCTGCCCAAAATGAGGCCTGACTGTAGACTACATTCCATATGTGGCTGCACCACAGATCTATATAAGCATGTTGAAATACTGGCAATTTTATTTTCAGTCCCTTTCCCCAGCACAGAATTTACCTTTTTCAATACTGCTTCACACTGACTTAACATTTTTCATTAGGCCTCTCACCATGACCCCAAGATTTCTTTCCAGGCCAGTAACTGCCACTTCAAATTCCATCAATGTATATTTGGAGCTAAGCTTTTTAGTACAAATGTGCATCACTTTATACCTACTCAAACTGAAACACATTTACCACATTGTCTTCTACTCACCACTTCCCAATCTGCTTTGGTTATGATCATCTTGAATAATATGGTATCATCTGCAAACTTGGCCATTTTGTTGTACACCCTTAATTCCAGGTAATTTAAGGAAAAGGTAAATAGCTCTGGTGCCAGTACCAATTTATGTGGAATCACACTGTTTTACTCTCCTCCATTCTCCACATAATGCTTCCCATTTAAGCATGTTTTTAATCAGTTTTTTTTGTAGCACACCCCTGATGTAGCCAATCCTCCAAGAGCTTACAGGGGTCTTAGTACAAGGCCTACTGTAAGCTCCAAGAGGATTGGCTACATCAGGGGGTGTGGCCTAATATGCAAAGGAGTCCCTGCTACAAAAAAGCCCTGTTTTTAATCTATAAGATGATCCATCCTTTTATCTCATGACTCCTAAATTCCTAAGATGCTTTGGGTATAGGACTTTTCTCAAAGGATCTTGGCAGTTCAAGTTTATAATGTCTACCAAATCATCCTTCCCCCTGCATTCAATAAACCCTTTTATGTTTCTGGCCATAAAGGTCAGTGAGACAGGACTTCCCTTTGCAGATATCATGCTGATTCTTCCTCAGTAGGGCTTTTTTCTCTGTGTACTTGATCTCTATTTTTTACCCTTTGCTACCTTCCAATCCCTTTGTAAGGAAGGCCAGTTTTAGCAATAAGGAGCATATTTCTGATATGAAATGGAACAATTCTACATTTGATTTCTTTAAGAAACCTCAGGTTATGCCATCTGGAAACCAGTGACTTCTTTTATTTTGACCACTAGCCCTAGAAATTCATCTTCAGTCACCTCTACTTGACCAAGTGCCTCTGTCACCTTTCCTGAAAATAGCAGCTCCAGAGTGGGTATTTGCATCACATTTTTAAATGTAAAAATGCAGCTGTCAAAATAACCTATACACTATCTGCTATTACAAAAAATATCTCCCGAGGAGCAAAAAAAATTACCCCAAATTATCATATTTGCTCGGGGAGAGGGAATATCATTTGGTGATACAGCTGTGCTTGGTAAGTCAACATTTTACATCCTAAAGGGTATGTTTGTTCAAATGCCAACTGGGGTCTCTTCCCCACCCTGATTTAATGAATGTCATTCAGATTCTCAAAACCATCAGGGAAACTCTTTTTTTTAAGCGTGTTGTTGTTTCAGCCCTACAGTAATCCGGAACACAGTATTTGAACAAGAAGCTACAAAACATTATTGTAAGCAAACATTACTGTAGTTTGGCATTTGTCATTCAGAAAAGGGAGAGTGAATTGCAAAGTAATTCAATTGACTTTGCCTTTCCTGTTCTTCTACAGCCTTGTTCTACCACATCTTTCTGCCTTTGTTTCCCATTATATATTCCCAGGACCTTTGCTCCTTCAGCTCCAGCATTCTCAGCCACCTAAATGTCTCTTGTTCTTTAGCACAAACGTCTGCTGATGTAATTTTAAGATTCTTTGGGAGTAGCAGTCCATTTAGAATCTGGAGCAAGAAGAAGAAGACTGATTTATACCCTGCCCTTCTTTCTGAATCAGAGACTCAGGTCGTTTTCGCACTCACCTCCAGCCGGCGCGACCCCCCTCTTCACCGCGCAGGATCTGCGCGGATTTCGCACTAAATGCCACAGAGCAGCCTTTTGCGCCGGAAACTCCCGTCGCGAAAGCCGCGAAAACACCAAACTGCTTTTTGGCGATTTACGTTTGAGCGGCTTTTGCGACGGGAGTTTCCGGCGCAAAAGGCTGCTCCGCAGCATTTAGTGCGAAATCCGCGCAGATCCTGCGCGGTGAAGAGGGGGGTCGCGCCGACTGGAGGTGAGTGCGAAAACGACCTCAGAGTGGCTTACAACCTCCTATATCTTCTCCCCCCACAACAGACACCCTGTGAGGTGGGTGAGGCTGAGAGGGCTCTCACAGCAGCTGCCCTTTCAAGGACAACTCCTGTGATAGCTATGGCTAACCCAAGGCCATTCCAGCAGCTGTAAGTGGAGGAGTGGGGAATCAAACCTGGTTCTCCCAGAGAAGAGTCAGTGCACTTAACCACTACACCAAACTGGCTCTCAAGTGCAAGACAAGTGCCTGTTACATATGTTTCTGATACTGCCTGGTAACGCTACATAGCCAAAAGGGACTCAGTGTCACACATGCATTTAAGCTGCATATTTGGCTGCATGCTTCTATTGCAATATCTTCCTCAAGATATTACCTGATGCCATTTTCACATTTCAACAGAATTTTCCAAGCGTGTGGTAAGCCCAGAAACACAGCCCTCTGAAAAGCTGCCTGTGGCATCCCTCTCATCTCTCAGTAGCCAGCTAAGGCTTCCCACTGTCACATAAAAAGAGCCCTGCTGGATCAGACCACTGGTTTGTTGAGTCCATCATCCTGTCTCACACAGTAGCCAACCAATTCCTCTGAAGGTCTGACAACAGGATCTAGAGCCAAGGACTTCCGCTAATGTTTCCTCCTGGAACTGGTATACAGAGGCTTACTGGCTCTGAAGGCAAAGGTTTCCTTCGGTCACATAGAGAATTCAGCTTCCACCAGACCCTGGTGGCTTGCTTCCTTCAACTCTCCCAAGATTGTCCCTACAAAGCAGTCTAGGGGTTTGCCGTGATAAAGGAAAGATACCATTGTTATTTCAACATGGGCTCTCCTTTGAAACTTGGACAGTAATTTACAGTGCAGAATCACACCTTTCCAGGACCCTTGACTTCAGTGGACTTAGAAGGGTGCAGGCCTGTTTAGGGTGATTGCACTGACATTCCCCTGAACCACAGAAGAGCACATATTCAAATACATTCATTTCTTTCCATAATGAAGGATCAACAACATTTCAATGAAGGACTCTGCTTTACCAAAAGTCACACCATTGGCCCATCTAGCTCAATATTATCTCTTCTGATTTGCAGAGGCTCTTCAGGTTTGCACAGAGAATGATCTGCTGCCTCCGATCATTTTAGCAAGGGAGGCCATGGACTGAGCCTGGAAGCTTCTACATGCAAAGAATGTGCCCCGGCATTACTTCCGATGGCCCTGTTGGGGGAGGGGTTTCCCCTGCCGGCCAGCTTCAGGGCAGCAGATTGGTGTCCTGTAGATCCCCTGGCCAGACTGGGGGCCTGGTGACCCTGGTGACCCTGCCTCAGTCAGATGGCCTTGTTGAGTAGGTTGTGGCAAAGCAGCACGGAGACTAGGGCTGGTTTCACACTGTGAAACTGGCACGATATTATCCCGATGGGAAAAAAACCCGCTTCAGTTTGATCCATTTCCAGGCTATCAGACAGCCGCTGTTGAAGCGGCAGGATCCCTGCAGTGGTATGTGGTCACCCATTCACTGCTAGCTGCGGAAAGGGTTAGGTTTTTTTAAAAAGTCCCCGTGTGTGCACCTCAGAGAGGGGTTGGGGGGGGGACCAACTGTGCAGGAAACGGCTTGGCGCGATCACACAGCTCTTCCACTTATGAGTCGCGCTGGGGCATTCAGACAGCAGCCAATTATGCAACTTTTACATCCGATTCAAGGGGATGATGCTGAGAAAATCCAGGTAGCTTTTTGATGCGGACAGGAGGCATCTCGAGACGGGGTGAGTAAAGGTGCAGCTCAGAGGGCAGATGTGCTTGTATGATCATGCACTTTTAATCTGAATGGGAGGCTAGGCTAGGGCGGGCCAAATCTCCTGTGTGAAACCACCCTAGGTCAGCATGCAGTTTTTGCCTGCTTACGCTCCAGTTCCACGCAGGACTACATTCCATGGGCACAAATCCAGATCCATATGCACAGGATCCCTCTGTGTACCCATGTATCTTTCCTTAACCTTACCACCCCATCGGCTCCTAGAATGGAGTGTTCATTTGAGCTGCCAATACACTGGACCTCCTTCTATAGTTTGAACAGACTGGGTGACTCAGAGATTTGGTAATTTTACTGGTGGTGCAAATGAGAGCTGTGCCAGGACCTGTTGCCAGGGAAATTGCAGAGCAGAGGCTCTTCTTCCTCATATGGATATTTTGCATGTATGGACTCCGGACTTCTGTTCTGCAGCCTACATCTCAGTATCAACTTGCATAGTTTATTCATTAGTTATGCTTGTATTTTGGGGGGGTGGTATTTGTGGGGGGAGCTATTTCTGTTCTCACGTGTATGCATTCAACTGACATTTAACTAGAGCTAAAAATATGCACGGGTTCTCAGCATCAAGAAGTTAGCAATCCTATAATCACTGACAAAAACTCCCTGTGTGTAGCTATTGAGACTGTACACTTGATTGATTGCATGGCAAGGGAGAAAAAAAGCCATGAACAGCAACCAACACAAATGGAAGCTCTCTTTCTTCCCATGTAGATCATGTTTGGAAAGGAACACTTTCTCCATTGAGGCACGTGTGACCATTCGTTTTGTGTGTGTGCATTCTGTAGTTCATTTGTTCAATTTATACCCTGCCCTATCCCAAAAATAGGCTCAGGGTGGCTTACATCATAAACCCAGAGATAAAACAGTAAAACAATAATAGGATCAATGATTATTGGAAAGGAGCCCAATGCGTCATGTCAGGAGATGATGATGATGATGATGATGAAGATAGATAGATGATAGATGATAGATAGATAGATAGATAGATAGATAGATAGATAGATAGATAGATAGATAGATAGATAGATAGATAGATAGATATGTACGTTACCACAAAAACTCATGTCCACAAAATATCAGAAGACAGCAAGGCACTGGGAAAGGGTTATAGACAAGAGAGGCCAGAATAATTTGAACGTCCATCCCCCTCAGGCAAAAGGTGATACCCTATGATACCATGATTAAAATAAATGGAAACATACCACATCTACTGAAGTTGTGTTTTATGTTTCCTTCCTTCCGACATCAAATCGACATCAAAGCTGGCTTATGGCAACCCCACGGGGTTTTCAAGGCGAGACACAGTCAGAGGTGTTTTGCCATGGCTTACCCCTGCACAGCGACCCTGTCTTGCCTTGGTGGTCTCCCATCCAAATACTAGTCAAGGCCAGCCCTGTTTAGCTTTCAAGATGTGATGAGCTCAGGCTAGAACTGGGCTCTCCAAGCCATGGCGTTTTTATATTTAGTAGAGTAGAAACTCAGAAAGAGTGCCAATGGGTGCCAATGGGTGATGAAGCCCTCCATTCTTCTGGATAGCAGCTATATTGTTGTTGTTGTTTTTGCCAACAAGTCACAGCTGACTTAAGGCAACTCCATAGACTGTCAAGGCAAAAGATGTTCAAAGGCAGTTTGCCATTACTTGCCTCTGTATAGCAACCCTGGGTTGTCTTAGGGATTTCTCATCCAAATCCTAACCAGGGACGACCCTATTTAGCTTCTGGAATCTGACAGGATCTGGCTAGCATGGGCCATCCAGGCCAACAGTTTATTATTTACAGAGGTCTTTTGTCTCAGATCTAGTATATAGTTACTAGGCTTATCTCCTTCCATAGCTTTCTACTTCAAACAATTTAGAAAACTACTCTTCCAGTTATATCCAAATCACCTTATTCTTAGCTCTAAGGCTCTTGGTCTCTAGAGGGACTAGATCCAAACAACTTTTTCAGCTGATAGAAATTGAAAGAAACAATGTTTGGCCACCAAAAAAGCAATATTGGGAATGGCACCTGAGTAATAATATGGAGGGGAAAGTATTGAAAAATACCATAGATTTATAACCTGCCCTTCTCTCTGAATCAGAGTCTCAGAATCAGTTTGGTGTAGCGGTTAAGTGCGTGCACTCTTATCTGGGAGAACCAAGTTTGATTCCCCACTCCTCCATTTGCAGCTGCTGGAATAGCCTTGGGCTAGCCATAGCTCTGGCAGAGGCTGTCCCTGAAAAAGCAGCTGCTGTGATAGCCCTCTCAACTCCACCCACCTCACAGGGTGTCTGTTGTGGGGGGAGAAGATATGGGAGATTGTAAGCCCCTCTGAATCTCTAATTCAGAGAGAAGGGCGGGGTATAAATCTGCAATTCTTCTTCTTCTTCTTCTTCTTCTTACAATCTCCTTGATCTTCTTCCCCCACAACAGACACCCTGTGAGGTAGGTGGGGCTGAGAGAGTTCTCAGGACAACATCTACGAGACCTATGGCTAACCCAAGGCCATTCCAGCAGCTGCATGTGGAGGAGTGGGGAATCAAACCCAGTTCTCCCAGATGAGAGTCCACACACTTAACCACTACACCAAACTGGCCCTCTTGAGTTGAAAGGCTAGCTGGATCCATCCCTACATCTGACTGTAAACCAGAGCATGTTGTAGTAATGCTGCTGGAAACATATTCCCCACATCTCTCTATACTGGCCATTATGTCTATATGTACTCACCATGTGGATTGGTAACATCATGCCTCCATACCAAAGCTGTATATTCCCAGAAGTCTGAAGAGCGAAGGTCTGGTAAATCATAACATGACTATGCTGGGCTACATGGCAAGGACCTATAGATGTTATGGGACACGAATGAGTCATAATGGGGAACTGTTGTGTCAGCTACCCCATGGCAACCATAATATGGATCTTGTGTCAGTGTTGGCAGTCTAAAGGCAAACCGTTAGCTGTGCCAGGAAGCAGGCAAGAAGAAATAGGGACAGACAGAGGGCAGCTCCAAAAATGCCTGGATTATAAATTGTTCAGAAGGAATAACAGTATCTATACAGAGAAAGGTAGAACCATAGTGTTTCTTTTGGAAGCATGGCCCTACCACTGATTAG
Organism: Heteronotia binoei; assembly: GCF_032191835.1. Lineage (NCBI taxonomy): Eukaryota > Metazoa > Chordata > Lepidosauria > Squamata > Gekkonidae > Heteronotia > Heteronotia binoei. Next base: position 90,156,169 of record NC_083232.1, on the reverse strand, counting down.
CTTCCTTTCCCCATTGTGCTAAAGACATTATTACTTCTATATTAACTTTGGGAAAAACTCATCTTTCTCTGATTTCTCTGTTCCTTTGCATAGGTGTCCATGTTCGACTTCAAAACTTTAATCAAACTTTACCCTTTTCGTTTAATTTTCCCTAGAATAATTTACTCCCTACTTCAGCCTCTTAGGAACAACCATTGTGACAAAAGAAACAATATGCACAACCACTATAGTTCTCTCTTTATTTTGTCTACTTAGACACCCCTGTTTGAGGCTGTGATTCTCAGGACAGGGGTCTCTGTGCGATAAAGGAAAAGGAAAGGTCCCCTGTGCAAGCACCAGTCATTTCCAACTCTGGGGTGATGTTGCTTTCACAATGTTTTCATGGCAGACTTTTTACAGGGTGGTTTGCCATTGCCTTCCCCAGTCATCTACACTTTCTCCCCAGCAAGCTGGGTACTCATTTTCCCAGCCTCGGAAGGATGGAAGGCTGAGTCAACCTTGAGCCAGCTACCTGAATCCAGCTTCCGCTGGAATCGAACTCAGGTCATGAGCAGAGAGTTCAGACCGCAGTACTGCAGCTTTACCACTCTGCGCCACGGGGCTCCTCTGTGCAATAAGCAGACCACTAAAATCAAATAACCATGATCCTACAGGAGAAGAAGGAAAAACTTTATGAAACACCCCCTCTCAAATCTGAAACCAAACTATAGCAGAGTCCATTATAATTCTCAAATAACTTGTACAGCCTGTCCAACTTCCCCTCAAATAACAAATCTGTTCTGAAAGGTTATCTTCTCCATGGCTTGACTGGAAATTTTTTTGTTGCAAACAAATGGGTTTCAAGACTATTCACACATTGAGAGCATCAGTTCACTGTTTCACTAGAGGACCATGCTCACTGGCTTCAAATTCATTTCAGCATTAACAGCACAGTGCATTCCTTAAAGTATGCCCCCCTCCCGCCTCCACCGTACTAAACCGTGACTCCAAAATCCAATTTACACATTAAAATATAATTTGCATTTTGGATATAGTGTTGCCTTACTGCTGGACAACTACCGCAGAAATATCCCACAATTCTCTGTGCTTTTCTGCTTTATCTGTGGCTTATCTTAAATATGGTGACAGCTCTGCATGCTGAGGTTTTTTTCGTCTTGATGTTGTTCACAAGTGAACAGCAAGGCAACAAAATGCTCTGTGAGCCAAAATACACTTTGCAATCAGGTGTCTTCCTTACAGGTTGGTCTCCTGTCTTGCAGGATGGACTGCCACTGTGACACCAAAGAAAGACAAGATTAAAAAACAAGCAAAACAAGAGCTCATTTCACTGACCTGTTTTTCATTTTCATCCTCCAGCTTCAGCCTGTCCTCTATGCAGTTCCTGGCCTGAAGGAAAGCCTTCCTCTGTGCCCTCTCTGTCAAAATCCTCACAAAGACCCCATACAAATTTACACTGACAAAAAGGATAGCATTGGCCACAAGCTGTAAGAGGAGAAAGAAGGGGACAAAAGAGAAATATTATAACACACGCATTCTTGCACAGCTCTCGAGTTGTTATCATGTCTAAACATCCAGCCACGTCCATAACTTTATTCCAGTGCAAAAGAAATGTGTCCTACTCATCAGAGGTCATAGCAACTTGCCACAAACCACTGACACATCTGGTCCACCACTGTCCACTTTTGACTGGCAGCTGTTCACTCCATCCTGCAAGTTATCAGTCACCTTTTAAACTGGAGATGTTAGCAAGTGGACTTGGGACTTCCGAGCAAAGCATGTTCTCTACCACTGAGCTACAGCCCTTCTTAAAACTGCCTCAAGGGCCATGAACCTTAAAGCTGGCACCTTCTAGCCAGGCACTAAGACCTAGTGAGCTACCTGATACTGAATCCATGCTAACAAGTCTTAAAACAACATAATCATCAGGACCAGCTAGCAACTGGCCAAGGGGGACAAAGGGTTTGGAGCACTGAGTCATGTATAGAACAGTTTGAAATAGAATGCAGCAACCTGGTTGCCAACCCCCAGGTCTGGAATTTGAGCAAACTTTATCGTTTTGAGGGCAAAAAATCCATAGAGTTTCACACAAATACCAGAGCATCCCCATGCAATGTACCCAACACTATAATGTCATTTCTGGGGGGCATCATCATGTTGGGGACATCATGTGACATCCCCACCCACTCCCAGAACACCCCCCAAATGATGATGCCCCCCCAGAAGTGACATTATAGTGTTGGGTACATTGCATGGGGATCCTCTGGTATTTGTGTGAAACTCTATGGATTTTTTGCCCTCAAAATGATAAAGTTTGCGCAAATACCAGATGGGCAAGGGGACCTGGCAACCCTAGTTTGAAAGTAATAATGCAAGAAGGCAGGGGTCCCAAAACTGGTGCCCATAGGGGCCATAGCACCTATTCACTCCTTTCCTGGCACCTGTCAAGTGCCCTTATGGCTTCTGATTGGGAATATGCTGACTGGGAATATGCTGTAGTTACTATGAGGATTTTGCTTAGCATCACTTCCTGACATTGTGCGGTTGCCCACATCTCCTAGGTCAGCCATTTTGTAGTTGGCTCTGCATCTTGTGGCAGCCTTTTTGGCTCCACCTGACGGTTGCCAGCTCCAGGATTTTGGAGATGGAGCTTGGGGAATGTGGAGGTGGGGAAGAGACAGACTTCAGTGGGGTATAATGCTACAGAGTCCACCTTCCAAAAGAGCTGGGTTTTTCCCCCCAGAGAAACAGATCTCTGTAGTCTGGAGACCAGGTATAAATCTGGTAGATCTCCAGGCCCCATCTGGAGGATGGCAAGCCTGCAATGCTCCCCCCTATCTCTCCCATTTGTTGTAACATAAAACTGAATTCAGAGCATAGGAGAGGAGAAGTCGGGAAGGAGACTAGAAAAGGACAGGAGACGAACTGGTGGTAACCTTTTTGCTGTTAATTCTAAACGGGTCATTTTGTAGAAAAAAAGGTGCTAGAGCTCATTGCCACAAGCCATTTGCATAATTCATTTGCATATGCCACACACCCCCGATATCACCGGAAGGTGTACTAAATTTTATCAGCCCAGCATCTACCATAAAATGCTTCTTGAGTTATAATTGTCATAATCAAACCTTACTCCCACCATGCTTTTTAAATGACTTTCTCCTATGTGGCCTCAGTAGCATGAGGAAGATTTCCATTTGTCTGCTTTATAGGTTTGGGTTATTTTCCCTCTTTTTGTGAGGAAAAATATTAGAAAGTTTGTCAAATCTTATGAGTTCAGCAAAATTCTCACAGGGGGTTTGAACAGCTTGCTGGGGGTAAAGTGCAGATGACTGGGGAAGGCAATGGCAAACCACCCCGTAAAGCCTGCCGTGAAAACACTGTGATGTGACGTCACCCCGGAGTCGGAAACGACTGGTGTTTGCGCTGGGGACTACCTTTTAAGAAAGAAAGAGCACAATGAAATGTAGAGGTTCAAGAGCTCCACTCCTGCGAGCTCCTGACCAAAACGAGGCCTGAATCTAGGTAGACACTTCAGACTGTTAAGATGGAAGCTTTAATTCCAGGAGAAATCACCACAGTTAAGAAGTGGGTGTGGGTAGCTGTGTTTTAACCAGCTTTAGCCTGTAAACCATCCACCAAGGCAGCCCCATGCATAGTTTAGGCCTGCTGTTCATTGAGCCAGCATGAATAATGAACTGGAAGGAGCTTGTGTTTCCAGCTCTTGTGGCTGGAGGAAGAAGCGTGGAAATCGGAATGAAATGCAAATCAGCACAAGGATGCATGCTCCAGTTACCAGACAGTCTGAAACAACTGCTGAGTGCTGAAAGCTTCTTCCAGCACAACAAAGGCCTAAGAAACTCCATTTCTGTTGCAGATTCTTAACCCGATGATCATGATGCTCAGAAAAGTTACCAAGTGTCATCATAATCCAATTTCTGTGCCAATAAATAGGATGGGTCCCCATAAGTAAAGAATAATAAGTATAATAAGAACAGTATAATAAGTATAATAAGAACAATAAGTAAAGAATCAAAACCCTTGGCTTTTTGCATGAGAAAGCCAATTGCTTCAAATTTAACTGCAACACAGAATTGCTTCAAATGTTGGATTCAGAAATAGAATATAAATGTTTCTTTCAAGATTTATAATGCTGTATATATGGGATGGCTTTGTGGGTGGAAATAAATAAGAGTCCAGTGGCACAAGAGAACTAACAAATGTTTTATTCCAACTAATAAAAATGATAATAAAGATGTAAAATTTCCATAAATTTTGAAACCATAGTCATGGGGACATTTTTTCTGCATTTTTTTAAAAAAAAAACTTCAGGGGAAATTAAAATATATGCAGGGCTTTTTTTGTAACAGGAAGTCCTTTGCATATTAGGCCACACACCCCTGACTGGAGCTTACAGTAGGCCATGTACTAAGAGCCCTGTAAGCTCTTGGAGGATTGGCTACATCAGGGGGGCGTGGCCTAATATGCAAAGGACTTCCTGCTACAAAAAAAAAAAAATCCCTGAGCATAGGCATACTTGCCCTATGCCCAAACTAGCCTGATCTCATCAGATCTCAGAAGCTAAGTAGGGTTGGTTGAGGTTGAGGTTAGTACTTGGATGTTCAGGGTCATGATGCAGAGGCAGGCAATGGCAAGCCACCTCAGAACACCTCTTGCTTTGAAAACCCTACAGGGTGTCACCGTAACTTGTGACTTGATGGCAAAAAAGAGGAGAGGAGAACTTCCCCTGTACCTGAACAATTCTCACCTCATGAAACCAACCCCAGTGGTGACATGCAAGGTTCTTTGAGGACCATGGACATCCCCTTTTATTTTTGCCATTCCAGGCAGGAGTTTTTAGTGACCTTCCATGAATGGCTGCTGGGATACATTTGGTTTGATGGATCATAAGTTGTAGAGGTCCACATCATGTTAGGTCTGGGAATCTAAGTCTTTTGAGTCTTTAAAAATAAATGTATTTATATAATAGAATGCAAGATTTCACAAGGAAACACTGCTTTCTGCCTGGCTTCCCTTCCTGGACTCTGTAATCTGATTGGCTGTTATTGAACCATGAAGACATCACAAACATCCTTTCTGTATTACCATGGGAAAAAGTTCCAGAGACTTCTGCAACCAGTCTTTTTGTCATGAGCGGCATGCTGATGCACAGCAGAGACCAGAAAGAACACATTTCACAAACTGAGGGGTCAGATAGGAACCAAATAGTTCTGCCCCAAAAAAGAAACAGCTATTCTTTATACCCAGAGGTCAGCTTACTTCAATGTATCATGTTACGCAAAGGTTCCTTTCCATACTTTTAAATTCACAATTACCCACACAGATCTGACCTGAAGCTAAGAACATATGAAAATAATTTTACTATTTTTATTTATTCATTTACTTATAGCCCATCCTTCTCACAGGGACTCACTCAATGCAGATTACAGAGTGCATCAGTACAAGCAACACAACAGGATACTCTTATCAACAATACATAGGACTTTTTTTGTAGCAGGAACTCCTTTGCATATCAGCTTATAGTAGGCCCTGTACTAAGAGCCCTGTAAGCTCTTGGAGGATTGGCTACATCAGGGGTATGTGGCCTAATATGCAAAGGAGTTCCTGCTACAAAAAAAAACCCTGACAATACACAAGAATTGTAGAAATCTGGAAGCAACCAGAAACCTAAAAGGCAGAACTGAAGCACAGCACAAATGTTAATATGACACGTTAAGCAGTGTAAAATTTACACAGCAGAATCCCATTCACAGCAGGCTATACAAAGCAGTATAGCCCACAGTCCCTAATCAATTATTTGTCTGTAACCCATCCTGTACAGTGCAACTCCTTGACCCATACAAAAAGTCCCTCTTAAATAATTCAACTTAATGTTGGATACATGGTTCTCTCCTCCATTGTATCTTCACAACAACCCTGTGAGGTAGGTTAGGCTAAGAGACTGTGACTGGCCCAAGGTCACACAGTGAACAGTGTGAGGACTGGAACATGGCTCACCCAGATCCTAGTCCAATACTGCTACACTACATTTTATTTATGAGAAAACTGGTATTTCACCTCTCTAAACCTGCTCAAGGCTCACAGCTAAAACGGTAAAACCAAGCAAGTTAGAAGCTGACAGTGAAAAATTCTGCAGATAAAACAAATCAATAAAACAAGCTTAGCCAACAAAGGAAATTAAGACCAAGACAATAAAAACCACCAATAAAAACAAGCCACGACATAAAAGCACATAAAAATAAAAAAGAACAGTCTAAAATGATATTGATATAACAGTCCATAAACAGTCCATAAATCAGCTTAAAAAGATGGACCCTCTTAGTTAAACAGCCTGGTTTGAGGACTGTGCATTACTTGACCCTGCTGTACTTTGGCACTAGATTGTAGACAGGTCAGTGTTAATGGTAATATATGCATTGCCTCCCTGCTCCCAAAATAAAACTTGGGGGGAGGGGGGAGTTGCCTGCCGCAAGCTAGTACTTTCTGTAGAACGTAGCTTCATTTCAAAACTAAAACAGAAAAATGGAGTGTTGTGTTATTCTTACATTGTTTTTTCTTTCACTGCCACAGTTCCATAGAAGCTTCTCCACCGACTGCACTTCAAGGGACAGTTACTTGGCAATGTTTTTGGATGCATAATTGACTTTTGATCCTGACATGGCTATGTCAGGCCCGATAAATCACCTGTTTGTTGGCAAAGTTAATTACTACATCTGGCACTTACGCTGGAGTGTTATCACAGAGAACACAAGGGATGTGATTTCCCTGGTAGTCAGTGTCCTCTTTCCACAGGAAACACCAGCTAAAAACATTCTAAACAGGCTTCGTAGTTGGGGATACACTGTGCGGTAGAATCATTTGTTCATTTCGTTCTCGCTATTTTCTCTTTTGCTATAGTGGAATTCTGGGACTGTGTGAAATGACTGCAAGCTGAAGACGGTGACTGCAAATCGCAGTGTCATGATTAAACTGAGTGAAGATCATTCATCTATGAAACAGGTCACAGATTATATTCCTTGCTACAGTGTGGAGCTAAAAGACTCCCAGGAAAACATTTGGTATCTCAGCTATGGCTTGCTATAACTTTATTTACTCAAAATAATCTAGTCCACATTTTAGCTCTTAAAATACTCACGCCAAGCAGTTTACTGTAGGTTGGATCCAGCCAGCTTTTTCACTCAGCCTTACCCAATTCTCCTCTATACTACAGCCCCTATCTCATATAGCTTTTGCAAATGCAGGTCCAATGATTCTTGGCATAAACCTTTGTGGTGGTCCAAGAGGTCATCTCTTTCCTTCCAAAAAAGCTGTCTGGATCCAGTCCAATGTCAATAAAAGACTTAATTCATAATATCAACATCACAATAAATGGATAGAGGACAGATTAGAATAGCAAAACAATAAGGTAAGGAAAAAAGGTAAAGATAGTCCCCTGTGCAAGCACCGAGTCACTACTGACCCATGGGGTGACATCACATCATCACGTTTTCTTGGCAGACTTTTTACAGAGTGGTCTTGCCATTGCCTTCCCTAGTCATCTACACTTTCCCCACGGCAAGTTGGGTACTCATTTTACCAACCTCAGAAGGATGGAAGGCTGAGCCAGCAACCTGAACCCAGCTTCCTCTGGGATCGAACTCAGGTCATGAGCAGAGCTTGGACTGCAGTATCGCAGCTTACCGCTCTGCACCATGGGGCTCCTAAGGTAAGAAGCAGATGTCCAATTATCTGTGGAGCCATCAAAAATTAATTACTTTACACCTGTCAAATTTTAAAAAAAAATTCTGAAAACCAGAACTGAATATGTCCCTAACTCCCTACAGGTTAATTAGCCCAAATTACCAGAGAAAAGCAGGAAATGATGGCCACTTGGATTTACTTACAAGAAAAATACACTTAGTCTAGGGTTGCTAACTTCCAGATGGCACCTGGGGATCTCTTACTATTACAACTGGTCTCTAGTTGACCAAGATCAGTTACCCTTGAGAAAACGGCTGCTTTGGAAGGTGAACTCCATGGCATTGCACCCTGCAGAGGTCTCGCTCCTTCCTCAAACCCTGTCCTCCCCAGGCTCCACCCCCAAAATCTCCAGGTATTTCCCAACCCAGAGCTGGCAACCTTACTTTAGTCCAAATCTTCACTCTTGTTTACTTCAATCCTATTTGGCAGCTGAGGGAGAGGTAGTGGCAGAGACTCAAATGGCAGGGAATGGATGGAGCTCATGGCTTGTTCTCTCCCCCTGTGCTAAGTAGCCAGCCTGTCTGCCTGCCAGTAGACAAAAACAACGGCTTTGTTTGCCTATGCTGGCAAGCAGGGAACAGATAGATGTAGTCCAACAGACAGTGCTGGATTAAACCCTCTGGAGACCTGTAGGCAGAATATCTTGGGAGCAATGTTCCCTCTAAGCTGCAGTCTTGGGAACAAAACTTCTACTTTGTGAGCGACTGGTATTACAGTCGTGAGCTGCTGCATCAATTAGTGTGCTCTGGAGTCATCCTTCCTGAGCGAAGACAAAAATGCGTGAGCTGGAGGCTAAAAATCTGTGAGCTAGCTCACACTAATTCAGCTTAGAGGGAACACTGCTTGGGGGCCCCCTTGCAAATTATCTCAGAGTCGGCACACCTGCCCTGCTGCCTGTGGCCCCCTACTTCAAAAGCCCCTTCGACAAAGCAGCGGAGGACAGGCAGAGAGAGGCAAACTTGGCACCACCGCCAGCAGCAGCTGCACCAGGCAAGTCGGGCAAAGAGTGGCTCAGTTGCTGGCTGCATGTGCAGCCAGGGAGGGCTGCGAGCGAGGGGGGAAATGGGAAGGAGCCAGCTCGGGGCCCCTAAAGGCGTGCCTACTTGGCCTAATTGTTAATCTGGCCCTGCCAACAGATCTATTTGAAGAATGTGGGGAGGGGAAGAAATGAAGGATTAAGACTTTTGCTCTAAACTATTACAACTGGTCTCTAGTTGACCAAGATCAGTTCCCCTTGAGAAAATGTATGAGATATCAACAACCCTGAAGGAATCCGATCACGCCTATGTATGAGAGAACAGCTGATTCAGCACCTGAGATCTCTCAGAAATATTTATTGCATTTAAAACCTTCTGGGGAAAGGACCCAAGTTTACATGAAAAGCAAGGTTGTGTCCAGGGCTTCTTTTTTGTAGCAGGAACTCCTTTGCATATTAGACCACACACCCCTGATGTCGCCAATCCTCCTGGAGCTTACAGTAGGCCCTGTACTAAGAGCCCTGTAAGCTTTTGGAGGATTGGCTACATCAGGGCTGTGTGGTCTAATCTGCAAAGGAGTTCCTGCTCCAAAAACCCCCCTGGTTGTGTCTCAGTTTCTAAATAAGACAGGAGTGCTCCAGCAAGGAGAACTAACCCTCATTTCACATCATGACCTTAACTCACTGATAAACCGATGATTTGAAGCGTTTTTGTTTTTTTCTCTGGCCAAGTTCCAATCTCAAAGGGCAGCTGGGTTCAGAGAAAAAGGATGACATTGAATTAGCACAGTAAGAAGAGATGTGGAGAAAGGCTTTGCTCTCCATCCTGAAACTGTAGGAAGCTGAGGTCACCCCCCACCCCTTCAATTCTTTCTTTGAGGATCCTGCCAATTCAGGCTTCCCCACGCTTAGTTTTAATTGTCTGTAGAACAAAAATGCTTTCTCCTGTCTGCCTGAAATTTGGGTGATATGTACAACCCCTGCAAACTTTTATCCCTGATGGAGACATTCTCAGAATTTATTTCCTGACTTTAATTCCCATATTTAAAAACACAAATGAGTTTTCAAAATGATGAAAGTCTCGACGTAAAGTCTGATTTGTTCACATAAGGCGAAAATGTAAACTGACCCCTCCCCCCCCCAGAATACTCCAAAACTTCAGACAAGCAAGGACATTTCAAGGATATTGTCTACAAGAAGATGTGGTTGGGTTGTCAGCTCCAGGTTGGTAAAATCTCAGAGATTTTGGGGGTGGAACCTGAAGATGGTGGAGTTTGGGGAGGAGAGAGACTTCAACAGGGTATAATGTCATAGAGTCCACCGTCCAAGGTAGCCATTTTCTCCAAGTGATCTCTGTTGCCTAGAGAGCAGTTGTAATCCCAAGAGATCTCCAGCCACAACCTGGAAGTTGCCAACCTTAAACTGTGGCAACCCCGGAATTATGGAATACTCTCCACAGCAGATCTGCTTGTCTCCTTCTCTTGCTTCTAATTGGAGGGAAATCAAAAACTTTCCTACTCAACAAGTTTTTGAATTTTAATATTTTAAAACTCTTCTGGCAATAGTTTATATGGGGTTTTTTTTGGGGGGGGGGGGGGTTGCATTTTACAGCAATTGTTTATTTTAATTTTTAAAATTCTGTCAGCGACGGTGTGCAAACCACAAATGTAAATAAATAAACATACACAAAACTATGTTGTTGTTTTTTAAAAAAAACACTTTAACATCGTCTTATTCACCTTCTCAGGATGAAGGCAAACCCCTGGTTTGGCACAATACAGTCATCAATATACCCGGTTTATAGGCCCATTTTTTTTTTTTTTTGCCCTGCTGTTATCAGTGATCAAACAGGGTTCTGCAACTTTCAGAAGCACTAGCAAAAACCCTGCCATTTGTGGTTCACCAGATTTGAAGTCTGTCAAATGTGGTTCATAGTAGTGCAATGAGTCTGCACACCACAGGCAGCAATATAACCATCTACTCTAAAAAAAATTGTCCTCTCTCATAAGAGCCTTGCTGGATCAGACCACTGCTCTATCTAGTCGAGCATCCTGTCTCTCACAGTGGCCAACCAGTTCCTCTGGAGGGCCAACAACAGGGCGTAGAGGCTGATGTCTTCTTAAGAACATCAGAAGAGCCCTGCTGGATCAGACCACTGGTCTATCTAGTCGAGCATCCTGTCTCTCACAGTGGCCAACCAGTTCCTCTGGAAGGCCAACAACAGGGCGTAGAGGCTGATGTCTTCTTAAGAACATCAGAAGAGCCCTGCTGGATCAGACCAATGGTCCATCTAGTCCAGCATCCTGTCTCACACAGTGGCCAACCAGTTCCTCTGGAGGGCCAACAACAGGGCATAGAGGCTGATGCCTTCATAAGAACATCAGAAGAGCCCTGCTGGATCAGACCAGTGGTCCATCTAGTCCAGCATCCTGTCTCACACAGTGTCCAACCAGTTCCTCTGGAGGGCCAACAACAGGGCATAGAGGCTGATGCCTTCATAAGAACATCAGAAGAGCCCTGCTGGATCAGACCAGTGGTCCATCTAGTCCAGCATCCTGTCTCACACTGGGGCCAACCAGTTCCTCTGGAGGTTCGCCAACAGGGCAGAGAGGCCAAAGCCTTCCCCTGATGCTGCCTCCTGGCGCAGGGTTTCGGAGGTTGACTTCCTCTGAATATCTCCAGCCACAGTATAATTGCATTTGTAGACCATCTCCCTGACAGGACATTTATTTGAGTCCCAGTGCTGGTAACTGGTTTGTTTAGAATACAGATGCAATCTGATTAATCACTAGCCCATTCATTTATGGTTTAACTGCACAAGAGCTGCATTAGCTGCAATGAGTCACTGCAGAGCTAATGACAAGAGGCACAGTTTTGGCCAAAAGTGCAGTCATACCAGGGTTTATCATTTGTGATCAAATACTGCACATTGCTGAGGGTGAAAGAGGAGAGCACAAAAGTAGGCTTGAAATTCAACATCAAAAAAAGTAAGATCATGGCATCCAGCCCCATCACACTTCTGCAAATAGAAGGGGAAGACATGGAAGTAGTGACAGCCTTCACATTTCTGGGATCCAAGATCAGTGCAGATGATGACTGTAGTCATGAAATTAAAAGACGTTTGCTCCTTGGGAGGACAGCTATGGCGAACCTGGGCAATATAATAAAAAGTAGTGACATCACCCTGCCTACAAAAGTCTGTATACTCAAAGCAATGGTATTCCCATTAGTAATGTATGGCTGTGAGAGATGGACCATAAGGAAGGCTGAGCGCAGAAGAATAGATGCTTTTGAGCTGTGATGTTGGAGAAGAATCTTGAGAGTCCCTTGGACTGCAAGAAGATCAAATCAGTCAGTCCTAAAGGAAATCGACCCTGACTGTTCCCTGGAAGGTCAGATGCTGAAGCTGAAGCTCAAATCCTTTGGCCACCCAACGAGAAGGGAGCACTCACTGGAGAAGATCCTGACCCTGGGAAAGACGGAAGGCAAAAGAAGAAGGGGACGGCAAAAGATGAGATGGCTGGACAATGTTGCTGATGTAACAAACACAAATTTGAGCAGACTTCGGAGGATGGTGGAAGACAGCAGGGCCTGGCGTGACTTTGTCCATGGGGTCGCAAAGAGTCGGAATCGACTGTGCGACTGAACAACAACAAACTGCACAATGATGCTTATTTTTTGACATGAAGGAATGGGCCAGATAACATTCATTGCAAAAGGGAGTGCTCCAGAGACAGCGAAGCAGAGGAACGCTGCCAAGAGAAGGACCTGTGTGTGTGTCTATGTGTGTGTGTGTGTGTTTGCTCGCAAATAGCAGGAAATCTTCTCTTAAAAGATACAATTCATATAAACTGACATCACAGGGAATATTTTTCCCCACATGGTTTTCAAATGAGAATGCAACACAAAAGAAGAGGTATTATCACTCCTATTTTGCTATTTTTAACAATCTAAAGTAGGTTTTTAACATCAAAAATGTTAGGTGCTTTCTATATATGCTTACTTTTTTTATTCATTCCAACACAGACTCTCAAACTCTTTATCATCTATACCAGTTAGCATAATCTGTTTCTTCAGATGCATTTACCTGAACAGAACAAAGTAAGGATCTACTTGCAAGCACAAGCTATAATTAGAGCTAGATACAACAACAGGAAAAACATGTTTGGCTGATGAACCATTATCGTGTTACAAGTCTATACGCGGTGTATTGTCTTATCATTAGAGCTAGGCAAACATGACAAAATGTTGTTTGAGGGGGAAGAAAACCAAAATCCAGAATATAAAACTAAATTTAGGTCTGGTTTTTAAACAGCCTCCTAGTTTTACGCTTTGATATGCAGCAAACAGAAATGCCCAAGGCTCGATACCAGACTCCTAGAGTGAAAGCAAAGCAAAGCTTTTACAGAGTCATTTCTGTCATGTAGGAGAGAAATATTGGCGGGGGGGCAAATAAAAATGGTAACCAACTCAAGATAAAATTGCATTTTAAAACAGAGTGTCTTTAAAGGGAAATTTTCAATTATATCTCACTATAATTTTGTTCATAAGCAATAACCATGTGTGCTCTGAAATAGATCCTATGCCAAGATGCTAACAGAGAGAAAGAGATGTTATATCTATACAGCTGTGGTCCACTTGTCTGACATGTAAAAATATGATTTTCAGCTAAGCCAATACAAGCTTCTCATTCTGCCATAACAATTGAAAGATGATTTGATTGCACATGCTTTATTTCTCCACCTGCATATCCCATTCAACGCTACTTAATTAGGGATTCTGGGAAACAGATGCCCTAGTGGAACCTGAACCACAGCAGGGCTTCACCAGCAGGCGCAATGCCCTCCCTAATGTCAGACTTGGAACTTCAAACAAAAACAAATCATTTTGTTTCAAAATTAATCCATTTATTTGAGAACAAGCAATCTGGTGTAGAAGCAGATTGAGTTTGATACTCTCCAAGGTTAAACCTCGGGCTTTTGTACACTTACAGAGGAGCATAACAATAAAACCATTCTCACACTCTCGGAGACAGTTGATGCTTCCCATACTCCCTTATCTCCTTCCCAGGGAAGGAACCCTGCTGGTTACCTTGAGGCGCGTTAGCTTCAAAACTGCTGTTTGGTGCCAACCTTGGAGGCCTACATGACTATTCTGCCAGGCAGATTAGTCTCACACAGCCAGAAACTAGGCAGGGAGCCAGGCAGTGGCAGGGTCAGAAGGCAAGACCAAGCCCAGATTTGGCTAAAATAGAGGTGTTAAAGAGGTGGCCCGAGGGCCAAATCAGGCCCCTGGAGGGCTCCTATCAGGCCCACAAGCAACTGGCTGTCATCTGCTCCCTTCTCCCTATATCTTACTTCCTTCTGCATCACAGTTTGCTTTGCCAGGCTTGCTCAATTGCACAGGAGCTACAGAGCAAAGCCTCTATTTTCTCCACTGGCTGAGGCTCTCCCTTGGGGAGAAAGGGGGGGAGGGAGAGCTTGCTTTGCCAGGCTCTCTCAATCGCACAGCAGAGCTACTTGAGCCAAGCCTCTCTTCCTTCTGTTGGCCAAGGCTCCTCAGAGCAAGAGTTGTCAGTCATCAGAGATTGTTAAATAAAATATTGCAAGAGCACTAACGTTTTAAGCATGTTTTTTAAAAACAAAAAACCCCACCTTTTACTGTGTTTGCCTGTATTCTAAAATTTATATCTCCATTACCTGGCATTACATTTTATGACACACATGGCCCGTCCCCACAAAGTCCTATTTGTGTCAAATTCGGCCCTCATAACAAATGTGTTCGACACCTCTGGAATAAGGCCAGGATGGGACAGGATAAGATGCAGTCCTGAGCAGCCTGGGGAAGGAGCAGGGCAAGGAGGTAAGCAGCAGGGGGAAGAGGCATGGAAGTCTTCCCTTTCCTTAGCTCATCTGGCAAAGTACTGATAATGGTTAATGTCTCAGGCTTCCCCAATGTAACCTGGACAGCAGCAGGACTTGTAATGCAGAGATAATGTGTGCAATCACACTTGGGATTTGCTGTGGCCATCTCTCAGCTTTGAAAAAGCTGGCGCTCTTTGATGCATGCCACAGCAATCACACAGCCCCTGCCCTGCTGCTAGGAGAAGCACAGGCCAGACAAGCACAAGAGGAGCATTCAGTCTGTTCCTGCATGGGCGGGGTGCATGCATCATGCCCTCCGGACATTCAGACAACTGGGAAACACGCCATGTGTGCACTTCGGAGTTTTTTAATCCAGTTTAATCCAGTCCCAGCCCCATCCTACAATGAGGTAAGGATGGGTCACAGGCAAGCAACCTTTAAAACCAGAAGTTTCCAAATGAATGGGAGTCCCTGAAAACTAACCAGGGATTCTTTCGCGAGAATATAATTAATTTAAATGAACTACCCCCAAAGGACAAGTCCTCTGTAACTTCTGAGGTCCCCCTGCAATGTCCAACCAAAGGATAATAATGGTAGAATGTCTACCTGTTACAGTTGTGCATGTGCCATCTATCTGTGTAGAGGGGGAGGGGGAATTATGGCTGCTAGCTTTTTCACGACTCCAAACGTGTATTTAGCATAAACCTGTACTCATGCTTTCACCATTGTGGCTCCCACATTATGGGAGGCCTGCCCATGGAGGTCAGGAAGGCACCCACTCTCCTGGCTATCCACAAACTATGCAAAACCGTGTTATTCAAGCGGGCTATTCTGCACTTGCGGGAGGGTTGCATGGAACAGAATGGTTCACAACCCTTCTTTGATAAATAACTAGAGACTCTGATCTATGCTAGTATATACAGCTTTTCCGGGGAGTGCATGAGTGCGTGCATGCCCTTGCCTAGAAGTCATGGCGACCTCTGGTTACTCCTACTGGGGCATGGAGGACATTCAGAGAAGTGGTTTGATAGCTTGGTTCTGCCTCCCGACTCTGGTATTTTCTGGGGATCTCCCTTCCAAATAGTTGCCACAGTTGGCCCTGCTTAGCTTCTGATGAGATCATGCTTATCTGGCCTATCCAGGTCAGGTTATTGCTTAATGTAAGTGGGTTCCTGTTACATTATGTTTGTATCGCTTAGTATATCATGTTAATATTTTTGCTATGCTTCAGTTCCTTCTGGTGGTTCCAAATTTCCAAAACCCTAATGCATTGGTTATTGAATGTCCCATCGCATTCCGTTGATTGTACTGACTCATCATGTATAATCCACATTGAGTCCCTGTGAGAAAGGCACACTATAAATAACACAAATACATAAATGTCCTGCAATTTTCTCTGGCAAACTCTGCCATGTGCGTATGCAGATGTTTTTACATGCTAATTCTAGAAAGTGAACTCGTATTTGATTTTATTGTTCAACTTCTGCCACACATAACCCCAAAATCCTAGCCAATCAGAATGGTGAGATGCAGGTTCAGCAAGTTTAGAATTAGGGATCTATTGGTGAAGGCAGACATAAGACATTGAACACTCACGAAGCTGCCTTGTACTGAATTAGACCGCTGGTCCATCAAAGTCAGTATCGTCTACTCAGACTGGAAGTGGCTCTCCAGGGTCTCAGGCTGAAGTATTTCTCATCACCCCCTTCCTGAGGCTTTTAACTGGAGGTGCTGGGGATTGAACTTGGGACCATCTGCATGTAAAGCAGAGACTCTTCCACTCAGCCACAGCTGCAAAACTGAGACTCGCAATGAATTCTTCAGTGGTGACATGAGCCAAGGCTCCTCCTGCCTTTGCAGCAGCCAATGACAAACTGACCTAACAAAGAATCAGTGCTGGCTCAGCAGTTACTCTGGCCCCTCTTTCCACACTCCAGGCAGCCTGCATGCTTTTTGGGAGGTTTTTTTTTTTTTTTTAATTATGCATCATGAATATTCACTTTTTAACCACCTTATTAATCTCAAAAATAAACTTTTTTTTTAAAGTACATAATTGCTTTTTGGATGGGGCAGGGAGGCCTTCATAGTGACATCACAAGGAAGTCAGCAAATCAGCATTGTACACAATTTGCTTCTGCAACAAACTTGCAGACCACCACCACCACTCCCCAACTCTCCATTATTTTTGAAGCTTTCCATGGTCCTGTAGGCTATGCTTCTGGCTTCCTTTTCATTTGTTACCTGCCTCCTGCTAACTTGTATCTGCTACTCACTGCTTAAAGCCTGGACTACTCACTGCCCACATCCTTCCTTTCATTCATATATTGGACTGAAAGCAGTGAGGCCACTTTTAGGTCAGTCTTATTGCTCTGAAAGTAAATAGTTCCTCAACCTTCTTCTAATACATCTTCTTCTGGTCACATCTTTTATTCCTTGTTCTTGAAACACATGAGCTGCAATACTTAGGGGTGGCTCTCTGCAGATCTTCTGTTATTTTTGGAGCTCTCCGTGGTCCTGTAGGACATGCTTCTGGCTTCCTTTTCATTTGTTACCTGCTTCCTGTTAACCTGTATCTGCTACTCACTACTTAAAGCCTAGACTGATCTGGGTGCACCACCCACATCCTTCCTTTCATTGTGGCTGAAGTGAGACTAGTCTTGCCAACCTCCAGGTAAGACCTGGAAATCTATTGGAAATACAACCGATCTCCAGAATACAGAGATCAGTTCCTCTGGAGAAAATAGCTCCTTTGGAGGGTGGAACTCCACTATTATACACTGCTGAGCACCCTCCCATCCCCAAACCCTGTCCTACCAAGGCAACACTCCCAAATTCTCCACACATTTCCCAACCCAGAGCTAGCAGTCATATGTGAGACACAAGGTCTGGTCTCCCAAGCTGTCTTGTGATTTTAAAAAGTCTTAAACAGTGGTCCTATGCAGCATTACTGATTTCAATCGACTCAGGCTGGAGAGTAACTGCATCGGAATTTGATGTCAGCCAATCAATAAAAGCTTTAGGTGAATGTTTACTTGGAAGTTAAACCTCACTGTGTTCACAGATTCAGGCTGGGTAGCTGTGTTGGTTTGAAGCAGCAGAACAACGTTTGCACCCAGTGGCACCTTGAAGTTTTTGTGTACATGTATGAAAGCTTCTTCCCAAAATAACTCCCCCTCTAAAAGATTATCTAGAGGCACCCCATTTAGTGGTCATTCGAAGAGTTTAACAAATTAATTTAATGGACCCATTGACTAACCATTGCTTTTCTGATTTCATCTCATCATCATCATTATATTCCACCTTATCAGCAAAATGCTCCCAACGAAGCTTCCAACAATTTAAAAATACAAAACCTGAAACGTGATAAATAACCGAAGCAAAACCCACAAAAAGCCAACAGAATAAAACTGTTACAAGACGATCAATATACAGCCAGCAGGGATCAGTAAAAATCCAACTCATAGGGATCAATAAAACAACACACCAGTTTTTAAGAACCCTGAGCCTAGTTTCACCTGCTGGTAGCAACACTGATCAACCATGCTTCCCAATCAGCACTAGTAACTGTGTGCTTGGTTCTCTGCACTCGTATAGCCTTTACAGGACCACTCTTGGAAAATAACCATGCATTAATCTTAAACCTCATTCCTGATGCATGTTGATGTACCACCATAATTATGCAGAAACAGGTGGAGATGTAAAACTTAAGCTGCCACAGCAATGTACATCATATGCTGCCAGGTTCCAGAAACGAAAAGCCCAAAAGGTCTTTTCAGAAGCAAACTGAGGACCAAGTTGCATCAGATCCCTAGTGCCTGCATTTTTATTAGGAGCAGGGAATAAGCCAGGTCAGATCTGAAACCAGGAACAAGCCCAACAGAATCCAGACTACTGTAATCCTATGGTTACCTATCTGGTCAAATAGAAACACTATGGATCAGAAGTGTCACATGATCCATGTCACAGTCCCATAAATCAGTCCCACAGTCCCATAAATGCTGACTCAGCTGCATTCCCTCTATTCCAGGGGTGGCCAAACTGGAGCTTGGGAGCCACATGTGGCTCTTACATACATATTGTGTGGCTCTCAAAGCCTCCTCAACCCTATTGCCCAGATTGGAGAAGGCATTTGTCTCTTTAAATCACTTCTCCAAGCCAAGCCAGCTGGTGGCCTGGAGAATACATTTAAGTTGCTTTCTTTCCACCTTCCTCCATCTATTTGCCTGCCTTCCTTCGTTCCGTTTTTCTTTCCTTCCTTGCAGCTTTCAAACATTTGACATTTATCCTATGTGGCTCTTACGTTAAGCAAGTTTGGCCACCCCTGCTTTATTCCCTTTCTTTCATGGTGCCTGCAGTCCTCAAGTGTAAACACAGGAGCAAAAATCTGTGTGGCCTGTTTCCGAGAGAGATGTCAAGTTTGACACACTTCAGAAAGGGAACGGGCAGCGTGGCATAGTCCTTTTCTTCAAAATGCAACTCCAGAAGCCCTCTCTGTGCTTCACTCTCCATCGGGAAGCTTCTTGCTTCTTCAAGGAGAGGAGGAAGCCCTCTTGAAACGGCTGTGGCTCCTGTGCTGATGACAGATGCAAACTGCAAATGACCTACATTGCTCAACTGAAAGGCTGCTAAAAAAAAAAACCCAGTTAAGCAAGGAATGGCAGGGAGGCTTTAAAATCACCCCGGAGAGTTATTTACTAACCCACACAGCCTTCATTTCAGAGTGACCTTTCTTTGAGGATATCTAAACTACTGTTTCGTCCAAAGACGTTTCAAGAAGCTGTTAGCTTTTCTGAGAAAGCAGTTTAAGCACTTCAAATTCTTATTTGACACATTTGCTAGTACCTTGCCGAGGGAAATTACCTGTTTCTGCTCAGCCCTGAATAATTGCAGAAGAAAGGCTCATGTAAGAAAACACACATGCCAAAATGGGGATCATACTATAGCTAATACAGATTTAAACACTAAACAACGCCAAACTAGTTTTAAAATAAGATGAGCCACAAGACTACATAATTCTACCATTTTTTTATGTCGGAGGTTAGTCGACAGACTCTGAGCTTGAAGCACCTTATATACACAAACCCAAACACACCACATGTTCAATTCAAAATTAGGCTGGATGAGTTTCATGCTGCAGAGCACAGAATGGTGAAGAGGGAGAAACTTTCAGGCCCGCCCCTACCCCAGCACACTCTTTTTCATATCCCCAGCTTCCACTACATATCTGAATGGAGCACACCAATGAATGAACCACATGGCTGTCCCCTGAAACCAGACACTCGGCTGAGGCAAGCAAGCATCACTCCAGGAGACCAGGAAATTGATGTTTCCAAGTTCCATTTGAGAGGCTGGTTTTGACTTGGAAAGCCCATCATGAGCTAGGCCTCATGCGCTGGTAGGAATTAATTAATTAACTAACTAACTAATTACTATTCCACCTTATCCCGCGAGTGGGCTCAGGGCAGAGTAATTGATAAATAGCAACACATTTAGCAATTAAAACAATAAAAGCAACGAAACAATTAAAATTATTCCAGTTCAGGTGGAAGGCAGACTAACCAAATCCTAACACAAACAGAGCCAGAACCAATGATACATCAGTACAACAGTAGGTCTGATAAAAGATGGAATACTGTGACAAGGGAGACCAGACTTGATGTCCTATGGACACCTGCTGCCTCACTCAAATGTGTTTCCTAGATGAGCAGGATCGCTTTGGTCCTCCCAGCATGCTTTGTTCTCCATTCCTTCATTGAAGGAGGTCAAGACTGTCTTGAGTGAAAACAAGGGCTTTTCCTGTGGCATCATCCCCAACTTTGGGGAATAGGTGCCTTTTGTGAACCAATTTTTTGCAAGTGGGACTCAACTACAAAGCTCTTTTCATTTGGGGAAACATTTGGGTTTGGTTGTTGTCGTCTTTTCAGCCGAAGGATGGCATGCGTAGAGATACTCTTGCTCTGACACCCTTGTTGAACCACAAACACAACCGTATTAGGACAAAACTGGTTCCTCAGTTCATTTCTTTCTTCACTCTTGCTTGACAAATGTTCCCCAGTCTCTCCACTCCTACACCCAACTGCTTCCCGGTGAAGATGTCAGAAGGAAACAGGAGATGTCGCATTTGGTCCCAAATATCCTCAAAAAAAAGAGAAAAGGATGTGTTTGCTTGGAGAAAAACTATTGCCAACGTTGATTTCCATGCTCTGTTACTCGGAGCCTGTTTTCTTTTCCCCCAGTTGTGCCATACGCCTTGCAAGAGTCGTCTCCAAAGATAATAAGATTTTCTCTCTGCGGGGTCATTTAAGCTCTGGCATCTTCTGTCGGCGCTGCCACTTGAGAACTTCAGCACGGAGACTTAGTTTGCTGTGCGGTAATTTATAAATGGGGAGAACAAATGAGGATACTTTAAAAGCGGTTTAGCTTTTCCTGTTTTATTATTTATCAAAATAACACTCCCGTTTGTCTTCCCTGGAGTTTGTGTGTACATTACAGCTGTATACAGATGTAGAATGTGGTGGAGGCACTTCTCTTTTTATAGTGCCCAACCAAGGCTCCTGTTCTTTATTTCCTTTTTTTTATCGTGAACGCTGTGCCAGAAAGCATTTTAGGATCCAAGCCTAGAACAATTCCATCAATTGTTTGGACCAAATCAAGACTGTTAAATATAAAGCGGGAGGAGGGGGGTGTTGTGCATCAGGCCACGCATGCAGGATTTGTACCAAACTCCACATAAATGAATAAAGCTTTCACGGCTAAGAGATACCCTAAGCCAGCATGGCATAATGGTTAGAGCATCAGACTAGGATCTGGGAGACCTTTATTGCTAGGATGCCAACCTCCAGGAGGGACACCTGGGAACCCCTCAAAATTACAGCTCACCTCCAGAGTACAGAGATCAGTTCCTTGGGAGAAAATGGATGCGCTGGAGGGTGGACTCACTGGCATTGTGCCCGACTCAGGTTCCTGTCCTCCCAAGGCTCCACCTCCCAAATCTCCAGTTTCCCAACTTGGATCTGGCACTGCTACCCCACCCCCCATCCCTTGCCAGCAGCCAGGAGGGACCTGGGAACCTTACTTGGTTCAAATCCCCACTTCGCCATGGAAGCTTGCTGGGTGACCCTGGGACATTCACAAACTCTCAGCCCAACCTACCTCACAAGATTGTTGTGAGGATAAAATGCAGAAGAGGAGGGCAATATAAGCTGTTTTGGGGTTCCGAATTGTGTGAAACACAGGATATAAAAGAAGAAAATAAAGAGCCCTGACCTACCTAGCCCAAGCAAGACCAATCTCATCAGATCTCAGAAGATAAGAAGGGTCAACTCTGGCAAGTACGTGGATGGGAGACCTTCTTGGAATACCAGCAGTTGGGAGGCAGGGGCAGGATTTATTCAGCCACCTCTCTAAATATCCTCCAGGCCCCCAGTAGAGATCAGTCATCGGAGGTCACCATCACTTCCAGGTGTTCATGCGCACGCACACACACACAATACAAAAATACTCCCCAAAAGGAAATAAATAAATAGGAAGGACAAAGGAGCTACAATTCCCAACTTGGATCTGGCACTGCTACCCCACCCCCCATCCCTTGCCAGCAGCCAGGAGGGACCTGGGAACCTTACTTGGTTCAAATGCCCACTCCACCATGGAAGCTTGCTGGGTGACCCTGGGACAGTCACAAACTCTCAGCCCAACCTACCTCACAAGATTGTTCAGGGAAACCAGGGAACACAATCACCAAGAAAAAAGGTTGATTTAAACCACTAATTTAAATTAAAAATTATATGCATTACAAGTGGGGACCTGCAAGACTCATGGGATAGGATCCCCAAAGACCAAAGGACCAATTTGTGCTTTATTGCAGGGCTTGCGCAGGAGATTTTCTCAGTGCATGGGTCCCTGAGGATGAGTCGCCAATGGGCTCTACCATTGCCTCTCATCCCTGCCGGGCCTCATGTTCCTCTCCAACTCACTCCCACCTGTATGGGTCAGCGGGCTGCCACTTGAACTGCTACCCATGCCTCGGGTCTGTACAGCACATGGCACACATCTCGGAGATACTCAGCCTTGCCAGAGGTCTTCTCGCATCTCTGCTTGCTCCCTGGCCGTTTGGGTTGGCAGCTGCCTCCATCAGTTTTGCAGTCTGAGTTGGGCGAAGCAGCCTCTGCCAGGATGAGCCAGCCGCAGTCAGCTGGTGGGACTCAGCAGAGGAGGGCAGCTGCTGCTAGGGAAGCAAAGCAGCCGCAGGGTGAAGGTGACAGGCAGATGACACAGCAAGGGGTGCTGGAGAGCATAACACCTGCCAATCAGGCTGCTGCCTCTAGCTGGGACACTTCTCCTGCCCAGAACTTTATTTGATTTGATTTATATCCCGCCCTACTCCACAAGCGGGCTCAGGGTGGCTCACAAGATATAGGTATACAGTTTAAAAGAGTAAAATATAATGCTATTAAAAGTTAAAACTCAGCTCTATACAAAAATCACAAGATGGGGACAATGTAATTAAAGTGCTCTCAGAGATTTTTCCCTTGTATGTGTGCTCAATTGCATTGGTTATTAGCAGGCCTTGTTTGGGGCAGGAGCTCACAGGAGCAGAGGTCTGGAACCTCTAAATTTTATTGTGCTCTTTCTTTCTTACCCCACCCCGTCCCCAATAATTGCTTCTGGGCTCCATTGTTCAAACCCCCTGCGAGAATTTTGCTAAACTCTGAGATTTGACAAGCTTCCTAATATTTTCCCCCACAAAAAAAAAATGGGAAAATAACCAAAACATATAAAGCAGACAGATGGAAATCTTTATCATGTCACTGTGGCCACATAGGAGAAAGTAATTTTAAAAGTATGATAGGAGTAAGGTTTTATTATGGCAGGTATAATTCAAGAAGCATTTGAAGATAGAAGCCGAGTTGATATAATTTAGTACACCTTCCGGTGATGTCAGGGGTCTGTGGCATATACAAATGAGTTATGCAAATAAACTGTGCTAATGAGCTCTAGCACCTCTTTTTCTACAAAATGACCCCTTGTTATTAGCAAGTGGCCAAATTCCCACTCGTCAATATGCAAAAATACCCCTACCTCATACAATGGGTAGAGTAGATGAACAGATGGATAGGGAAGGTGGATAGGTCGGGGGGAGGGGGGGTTGCAATCTAATACGGTGTCTGCCACCTCAACCATGAACATATGAACACATGAAGCTGCCTTATACTGAATCAGACCCTTGGTCCATCAAAGTCAGTATTGTCTTCTCAGACTGGCAGCGGCTCTCCAGGGTCTCAAGCTGAGGTTTTTCACACCTATTTGCCTGGACCCTTTTTTGGAGATGCCAGGGATTGAACCTGGGACCTTCTGCTTCCCAAGCAGATGCTCTACCACTGAGCCACCGTCCCATCCCCAAACGACTGGTGGAACAGCTCTGTTTTACAGGCCATGTGGAATGGTTGTAAGCAGAGGTGGAATTCTAGCAGGAGCTCCTTTGCATATTGGACCACACACCCCTGATGTAACAATCCTCCAATAGCTTACAAGGCTCTTTTTTGTAAGCTCTTGGAGGATTGGTTACATCAGGGGTGTGTGACCTAATATGCAAAGGAGTTCCTGCTAAAATTCCACCTCTGGTTGTAAGTCCTGAAGAGTCCTGATCTCAGTTGGGAGACTGTTCCACCAGGCCAGAGCTAGGACTGAAAAGATTCTCAGATGGGAGACCACCACAGACGTTCAGGGCTGTGACACAGAGGAAGGCAATGGCAATCCACAGCTGAACTTCTCTTGGCTTATATGGGGACTCTTGCTCTTTTCTAGTGCTACAGACTAACATGGCTACCCATTTTGACCTGTCTTCCCCCAGTGTAGAAACCCAGAGCACATAGTATTACTGAGGCAACTTGTACAGATTCACAATTTTACATCACTGGTCTGGCTTCAGACCTCTTTTGAAAGGAGCTGTTTCCTGCAAAGTCTCTAGAGAGCTGAACTAACACTGCAAAAGCTGCAACCTAGCTATGTGGGACCAGTACAAGAAAAAGAAGAAGGACTCAGGACATGTGGAAATGGCTCCAGTAACTTTACTCAAACATTTAGGATGTCACAACCATGTATTCTTAACATGCCTACTTGGTTCTAGCAACTTGTTGACCAGAATCTGCCCAAATTAGGGAACTGTTTACAAAATCTTTCTTCCAGGGATTATTTCTTAACTGCTGTTGCTGAGGAAAGAGAAATAGCACAAGGGGTAGTCACTACTTCCTCCAAATGAACAGGATAATGTTAGATCTGCAGAATTTTCTATTTTTTATCAAATTTCTGAGGACAATACAAGAACCAATCATTTCCCCCAGAGAGTCATATCACCAACCAGTGAGAAAGTCACTAGCTTGATTAACTTTAATGCTTATAAGCTTTCTTAATTAATCAGTGTAATTAATCTAGCAGTATGTAGGTCTCTGCATAGGTTAATTCCCCCCTTTTCTTCATCCTCTTCTGTGAAAAAGCCACAAGCATTTTTTTTTTTAAACTGAGGATGTGTTAGCACTTGCCTTTTCAGGCAGGAGTAGTTTGCTCCTAAAGAGACTCACTATTTAAGTAACCTCACTGCTGTACTGTTTGCATACTTCAATACACGGCTTGAATTCAGCAGGAGCTCACAGGAGCATAGCTCCTGAGCCAGGGTCTGTATGCAGCGGGGAGTTTTCTCCCCGCTGCACACAGATCCCAGGGCATATGCAAATGAGATATGCTATTGAGCTCCTGCACTTTTTCCCCCCTACAAAATGACCCCTGCTTCAATGGCAATAAAGGATTCCTGTTCTGCCGAGTTTTTATCTTCAGGCTGAGAAAAAGTTGTTACTCCATACACCCTTCCTCTGAGAAAAGAAGGCTATTGGGGGAGGGAGCTTTTCAAAGGGACATTGTACCCAACTATTTGTTCCCAAAAGGTCGGAAGCATTTACAGGCTACTCACAAACTGTTCCGTGCTGCTTCTTTCAACTAGCCCTGTGGGAAGTAGCAGGTCAATTCCCGCTGCATCTCCCAACCCATCTGCTGCAAATTCTTCCGTGAGAGACATGCATCCAGCAGCACTCGGGAGCACTTCCAGCAAATTTTGGGAGAGGGAGCAAAATACATATTTACACACTTACTGTATTTACACTTTGTTTTTTTCATTAGATTTACAATTGAAATCCATCAACATTAAAACCAATTCTGAACTGAGTCCTAGAGCGTAGATTTTTTTTATTTTTTTTTTAAAGCAACAGATAGGAAGGGGACATTTTCTACAAACCCGAGAGAAGCTCCAGATTTGCAGGAAAACCTAAAATGT
Source organism: Heteronotia binoei (assembly GCF_032191835.1). Taxonomy (NCBI): domain Eukaryota; kingdom Metazoa; phylum Chordata; class Lepidosauria; order Squamata; family Gekkonidae; genus Heteronotia; species Heteronotia binoei. The sequence continues at coordinate 90,130,251 of NC_083232.1, read as the reverse complement.
AAAGTAATATACTCAGGGTTAAAAATCCCAGATAATAGAAGCAACATCTATAGCAGGGGTGGCCAAACTTTTTAAACATAAGAGCTGCATAGATGAGATGTCAGATGTTTGAGAGCTGCAAGACATAAACAAATATCGCACACACATCTTTATTAAAACTCTTAATACTTTCCTTGCACAGAAAGGTAAAGCATGTACTGTATGTATGCACTTTACAACACAACCATGGTGAAAGAGACTTTTTAAAAAACAAAAGCTGGAGAGAACAGTCTTCATAAGACCGGCATAGGGAAAGGTTAGGGAATTATTTTTTTGGCACCAGTGGGAGAAGGAAACACACATATACCATATAAATCACAGACCACCATTTGCATCATTATGTATCTCTCTTTGCTTTGACACTAAGGTAATTAAATACAACTCCTACTATTAAATACAAAGTCTACAAGAGCTGTGAAACTAAGGGGGAACCCTGTGCTGCCCTCTTTAATTCCGTCCCTTCTTCCAGTGTCTCCTTCAGCTCTCATGCTCTCTTACCCTGCTCTAGGTCTCCAGTTGACCTCTGTAGTGGAGGAGAAAAGTTTGCAAACCTATTTCCCCCTTCTTCCCCACATCACACATGGTGAAAATGCTTGCCAACCTATCAGTCAATGCTCAGAAGTTGACTGAGGTCCCGATGCTACTCAAGAGTAAGCCTGCATTAAGTTCCTCCTTGACCTCTGGGAGTTGCACAATATGTGTGAAAGAACTGCATGTGGTTTCCAAGCCACAGTTTGGCCACCCCTGGTCAACAGCTTTAAGAGATGAATGCCCACTGAGATCTTGTGAGGTTATGTTCTGAGATTTCAGAGACCACTTTGGGGGTTACTAGGCAACCACAGCAATATTGCCAAGCCTTAGTTTCTATCAGTCAAAGGCAGGGAGAAGACTGAAAAGGGTTAACGATGGAAGGGAAGAAAGGAAGCAGGGAAGGGATAAAGAAGAAGAAGACGGTGAAGGGGAAGAACAGAAAAATGTAGCTAGATTTGTGGCAGAAGAAAAGATGAAGACAGCCAAGGAAGGGAAGGAGGAACAGCTGAACTAGGGGGGGTAGCAAACATCTGTTTTGAGGTGAAGGGGGGGAAGCAGGGAAAGCAGAGAGACTATGTGAGCTGCCAGGGGGGGGGGAAGGAAATTGTGTGGGGAGGAACATACAGGAGAAATGAGATGCTCTCATGAGTTTCTCACTTGTAATGTGTGTGTAACTGACTGAGGAGGTGTCAGTTATTCTTCTACCTTAATTCCCTCCCCCTTGCATTTTGAGTTCTCCCTGCCCAGCTTCTTCCTTCTATTTATTTTTAATTAAAATCAGTTGCTGAGATACAAAGTTCCTTTCCCCCCCTCGCACAGTGATAAAAGGCTTCACCAAATACTGCAGCATCTGTTGCAGCCTGACAGTGTGGAGAAGCTGTAATTGTCATTTGCTACTGATGATACTGGGGGTGTGTCCCAGATGTTAGTCTTCCACTTTCATTCCCATTTTCCAGCTACTTGTGGCTTCCAACAGCTGGGTCCTTCTGGAAGTATGCCCAACACACTGGGCAGCATAGACAACCAGAACACAAGCTTAAGGTAAAAATATTTCAATGTGAATGTACCTTGAGCTCCACCAAGGTTTAGGAACGCCGCACACTTTGGGGAGGTGGGGATGCAATCAATATTCACATTGATTTTGTTCAAAGCGCCTGTTTTCGGTCACATCAAACATGCCTATGATCACCTGAATGATTTACTTGCAATATGAAACCAGTGGAATTCAAAGGAGTTTTGCATTTGCACAGTTGCAGCATTTGGCATGACGCTGGCTGAATAGCCACTGTGGACCCACTCACAATTTACTAGCTTGTTTGGATCATGGTATGCTCCAGAGTCACCACAGGCAGGGTATGAATGGGCAGATAAATGAGCTATGACAAAAGAGACACAACCAACCTCAGATGCCATGTTCCCTTATGCAAACTCCATGAAGAACAAAACGGTTAAGACACTGGAAGACGATATATTTTAGACTCATTGGCTGAATTCAGACGGCCAATTTGAGCCGACAGGGACAGCCTCCTGGTGGATTAAAAAAGCAAGTTAAGACAGGCACAGCTGCCACCCGTCCCACTCTCACGCTCACCGGTCCTTCGATTCTGAGGCGGATCAAATAGGAAGTGGTAGTAAATTCTCTGCCACACTCCATCCATCTTTCTGGGTGTCTGAATGCGAGTGTGCAAGTGAGGCAGATTGGCAGTGTGATCCTGCCAATCTACTCTAGGCACTCACTGGTATTCTTTAAAAAAAAAGCTGTCCAGAGCACTTGAGTGCATGTGTGCTTGAGTGCCTGGGCGCATGAACACACGGCTACTAAAAATGTAAAAACTGCCCATCTGTACCCAGCTATTATTTATAAACAGAATGCCTTGTTTACCTAAGCTGGCTGAAAAACCTCAAGATGGCAGATGGATACCTGTCACAAATCTCCCCGCATGTTAACTGAAACACTTCCCGATGAGATCATTAAAATATGCAAACTGGCTTTGACTCATGACAAATTTCCAAACAAGTCCTGCCACACTGAATAAGCTTCCCACCCATGTTTTATTATATCTATAGACCCAAAATTTTAAAAAGGCCAAAGCTAAAATGGGGAAATGCAAGGAAAGAACCAGAGATGCAGATTGCTTTCTTCTTTGAAGTTCTGAAGATATGAGATGAGCAAGAATAAAGGAAGGCAAGGGGGGGTTGGTTTTTTTGAGCAGGAATGCAGTTCTGGCTGGCTTGGCATCAGGGGGTGTGGCCTAGTATCAGGGGGTGTGGCCTAATATGAAATTAAGTTCCTGCTATGCTTCTTTTACAAAAAAAAGCCCTGCAGGAAGGTGAGCAAGAAAAGGCTATTCAGCTAGCACTTTCATGGCCATAACTGCATGTCTACTACCACTAACTAAAATGGGAGTTGAAATTATAAATGCAGCAAAATGAGCTTTAGATCAGTAGAACAGTAGGATGTCAAAGTGGCAGAAGTGCTAATCTTTGCCTAAAATCAAATCTAAAATGCAATTGAGGTATTAAGAAGAAAAGAAGAGGTTCAGGTGATGTGATTAAAATTGCCCCATTCATACCAGGCCTTCCTCCCAACAAAGGTCAGACCGCACATAAGTTGGCATCTGCACCACAAAGGTAAAACAGAGCTTTAAGCATCTAGGCACATGTGTTCTTGGGAGCAATGTTTCCTTTTTGAAGATGAGAGACCAAATCACAGCTCAATTTCAGTGCATGAACTTCTGCAAAATACTCTTACATCAGTCTTAATTCTCTAGCTGTAAAATTGGAATAATGATAGCAGAAACGAGTTTGGGGAAGATGTTGGAAACAAAAGAGCTGAATTATCTGAATGTTCTTATAAGAAGTACAAATTGAATATTTTAAGTTTTCCTGCAACAATATAGTTAGTTTACTAATGTTGTTCTCCGTCCTGAGTCCACTTGCGGGAAAGGGTAGAATATAAACCAACTAAATAAAATAAATAAATAAATACATTTATTTAAAAAATATTTAGGAAAGGCTGTTCCTCTAACAGGCAGGTTCAAGTCCTATCCAGCATTGGAAGCAAAGAAGGTGGTATCCAAATAAGGTCTTTTTCTTTCATTGGAAATAATGGAAGATAAATACACCTTCTTTTGGGACTCACGGAATTGGAAACCCCTACCGGTCCAATCTTTTTGCAACTTTTTCTTTTTTTTTTGTGGAGAGGCACTAGATGCTGTGATGATAATTTGGTGGGTATCTTGAGCCCCAGATACCCACAGATTGATTCTCCATTATGTCAAGTACTGCAAGATCTTCAACATTCAATATACCATTGTCATGAAAGGAAAAGTTTTATTGAGCCAAGAACATGGTAGGCAAGCGGTTCCTTGCTAAAAATGCTTTTGGCGGGCAAAGCCCCTTACATATACCTGAGGTCCAGTCGTTACAAAGATAAAAACTTAAGCGCCAAAAACCCACCAATGACAACCCCTCCCTCCAGAGTTCAGTATAGTATTCCCAACAAAAGGCAGGTGCAGACACTGACCAGATAACTCAACTTTGGCTAGTCTGGCTCAGGGCGGAATGTCACTTCATGAATGTTACACAGTGAGCAGCAGAAAGATAACAGACGGGCAGGCCCCAGGGTTACTACAGGCTACAGCACTAAAGGAAAAATAATCATGGCCAGAAGCATTCTTGACACATTATACTTTACAGAGACTGGTTTTCATAGGATGTAATGGAGTGCTCAGTGGACATTCCCACCCCCCCTAACTCTCTGCTAAACCTGAAGCGGAGGGAGGGCCTTCAAACCAGGGATCCCCTGCCCCAACCTGGGGATTGGCAACCCTGTGTCTCCTGCCAAGATCTATTGCCTCTCCCATTCTTCAGACCACACAATTCTCAGCCCCATTTAAATGCTGTGACCTTTTAACTCTGCACCTATCTTTCAGCCCTTGTTTCCTGTTACATCTTTGTATCTGATTTCCACAAATCAGCCATTATATAGGTCACTTTCAGATTGGAGGTTTAGAACCTTAACCAGCAGCTCCTTTTGCTCAGAGTGAGAGTGGAGACAGCTTCCTTACACTCAGGTTATTTTAGTGTGGCTTGAGTTGGAAAGTGGGCAGGGCCGGATCTGCCACTAAGCAAACTAGGCAACTGCCTAGGGTGCTGGCCTTCTGGGGTTGCCAAACTGGGTGCCCCCATTTGACTTGGCGACTTTATTAGTGCAGGGGGGGCAACCAGATGTTAGTACAGAAGGACACCAGATGTTAGTGCAGGGGGGACACCAGATGTTAGTGCAGGGGGGACACCAGATGTTAGTGCAGAGGGGACACCTGAAAGTGGGCCACATTCAAACTGCCCATGCTGATTAACACTGTGATTCCACATTCCGCACTACAAAATAGTAATTCGCATAATTTAAAGATTGGAAAAACGCTTTAGATATCCAGGCTGAGCTACTTTATAGGCGGTATAGTTTAGCAAAGGAAGTAATTCTGTACAAAAGGAACTTTGGGATAGAATTGGAAAACTTGTGTTTGTGCTTGCTTTCGTTAGCAACTGTCACTCCTGTTGTTTTCCAGTTGGCACCAGTTGTGAGGATTAAGAGGCAATGTGTTTCTCACTGCACTCTTTTAGCTGTTCATTTATTCACGACTGTACTTAAGTGAATGACAGTTGCACTGCACTAAGAGAATCTGGACCTGAGCTGACCCAGGCTAGCCTGATCTGTTCAGATCTCAGAAGCTAAGCAAGGTCAGTCCTGGTGAGTATTTGGATGGGAGGCTGCCAAGGAAGTTCTGGGTCATTACCCAGACACAGGCAATAGCAAGCCACCTCTGAAAGTCTCTTGTCTTGGAAAATCTACTGGCAGCGGCAGTGCTAGGACACTAGCCCGAGGCCGGCGCCCCAGGCAAGGCACTGCAGCCACCCCCAACACCAGCACCGGGAAAGGTGAGTGCAGCTGCAGTGAGGCTCCCGGTGTTAGTGAGTGCGACGCCGCTGTCCACGGTTGCTCTGCCTCTTGCATCTGTAACATGAGAGGCGGAGTGATGGCAGGCAGCGGCAGTGCGCACGCTGACACCTGGAGCCTTGCTGTTGCTTCTAAGCGCACTATTTCAGTCCACTTAGAAACACAGGTGGGTGGGAGGGCCCAAACCAGCGCCCTCCCCCCAGCTCGGTGCTCCCAGCAGCCGCCTACTGTGGCTCAATGGACATGCCGGCCCTGCCTACTGGGTCCCCTTAAAGCTGCTGTGATTTGACAGCACTTTCCACTATCACCACCAAGAATCTGGAAGTATGCTTGTGACCCTAACGCTTTCTTAGAAACACTGTTCAGAGACTTTAAGTGATCTCTTGTTCATATTCTGTAACAGGGAACTAGGTTCCATTAAAAAATGGTACAGAGTGACCTGGTAAAATATCCCCATGAGAATCAGGAAGGTAAAGCTGAGCAGAGCAGGGTTTTTGGAGAGTTTCCTTGCTCACAGGTCAGTATATTTGTTCAAGGAGCACTTTAAAAAGACGCCAAAGCGGTGGGGGGTGGGGAGAGCAAAGTTCCAAACACCCATCTGATGTTTTTGACTTCTTTGAGACCAGAAAAAGAGTCAAAGGTTTTCGGTGTGTGCTTTGGAGACTCACTGGGGTTTCTTAGAAATTACTCAGGAGCTCTTTGACAAAAAGGGATCTTAATAGAAGAAAAATGTCCTTCAGCAACTTGGCAACCACTACAGATCTTCATAAGCAATGGCATGAAGTTCTGAGACCAATCCATGGTATGTTTTCAGCCCATGGGGGAGCAACAGCCCAGCTTTCAGTGGCCATTCTCATGATGTGCAAATATGTATCAGAATCCTCTCCAACTACCCACCAGGGTGCAAAAATGGCCGATGGACAGGGGTTCCCTTTCACATAAATCAGCATGGAAAGGGCTCCCTATAGCTCTAAGTCAGGGATGGCCAAACTGTGGCTTGGGAGCCACATGTGGCTCTTTCACATATAATGTGCGGCTCCCAGAGGTCAAAGAGGAACTTAATGTGGGCTTATTCTCAAGTAAGCTTGCTTAGCCTTGGGACCTCAGTCAGCCTCTGAGCTCTGACCTATAGAGCGCTGACTATTTTAGTCATGTGAAGTGGGGGAGGAGAGGGAAACAGGCAGTTTGCAAGCTCTTCTTCACAGCAGAGGTTGCCCGGAGACCTAGATTGGGGAAGGAGTGTGCAAGAGCCAAGGGACCCACTGGAAAGAGGAATTAAATTAAAGAGGGCAACACAGGGTTCCCCCATAGTTTCATAGCTCTTGTAGGAGCAAACTGGGTGTCAAGATGAGCGGTCGTCATTGTGCTACAAGCCAGCATGATGGGGCCACACAGTTCAGGGATGCAAACAATGGGCATTATTACATCACCAACTGCCGTCATCCAGCAAACCGAATGTCAAGCTGAGCAGTCCTCACTGTGCTACAAGTCAGCGCGATAGGGCCACACAGTTCAGTGATGCGAACAGTGGGCATTATTATATCACCCACTGCAGGGGTGGCCAAACTGTGGCTTGGGAGCCACTTCCGGCACTTTTACACATAGTGCATGGCTCCTGGAGGTCAAGGAGGAACTTAATTAGGCTTACTCTCAAGTAAGTGTGCTTAGCATTGGGACCTCGGTCAGCCTCCGAGGTCTGACCCATACATAAGTGAATTTTTCTGCCATGTGTGAAGTGGGGAAGGAGAAGGAAACAAGCTTTGCAAGCTCTTCTCCTCCACCACGGTGTCACCTGGAAACCTAGCCTGGAGAAAGAGAGTGTAAGTCCAAGGGAGACACTGAAGGATGGGACTTTCCCCCCTTATATTCATAGCTCTTCTAGGAGCTGTATTTACTAACCTTGGTGTCAACGCAGAGAGATGAATAACTATTCAAACAGTTGTTAGTGATTTATGTGATATGAGTGTGTTTCCTTCTCCCACTGGTGACAAAAAATAATTCCCTAACCTTTCCTTATGCTGGTCTTATGGGGACTGTTCTTCCCAGCTTTTGTTTCTCTAAAAAGCCTCCATCTAACATGGTTTGTGTCGTCAAGTGCATACACATGTATTTTATCTTTCTGTGCAAAGAAAGTATTAAGAGTTTTAATAAAGGTGTATGTGTGATATTTGTTCATGTCTTGCGGCTCTCAAACATCTGATGTTTATTCTATGTGGCTCTTACATTAAGCAAGTTTGGCCACCCCTGCTCTAAGTCATGTCAACACCAGAAGCTTCCTTGTACCCTTTCTCCACTGGATTGTTCACTTGATATTGTTTACAGCAAATTTACATCTGGTTCTCTGTCCATTCAGTACTTCACATGAGATCAACCTAGAGATTCATGGATGGTTATTTGATTTGCATCACCCCTCCAAAATTCTCTTGTCCTCAAAAAGAAATTACTGGAGAAACTACTGATGGATTTGCATTATTGTGTGCAATGGACAGGACCAGAAATCTTCTAGTAAAATGGGGGGGAGTACAAATAACCTCGTAGATGGGATCAGGGATTGTAGAAAAGGAAAGAGAGGGTCAGTGAAGGCCAAGAGGGCAAAATAAAGCCTGCTTGCAGACAACCACCATAATTAGCCACTTTTATTAGATTTTCATCCACAGTTGCAGCAGGGGAAGTCCCTTTGAGAAAGCGTATGGAGTTCAGAGACACAGAGCACACTTCACATGCAGAAGGCCACAGGTTCAATCCTCAGCATCTTCAATTAAAAGGAGCACAAGCAACAAGACAACTTCCCTTGTCTGAGAGCTGCTACTAGACAGAAAAGCCAATACCAAGTTAGACGGACAATCATGCATGTTCACAAACATGAGGAAAGACATTTCCTAGTGCAGACCCAGATCGCCTGTGTGTTAACATGTGCATTTAAATGATAAGGTTCAGCATTTGTCAAATGTGTCTGTTGGTTGAGAACGGGAAAGTCCTGTATAAATTACAGGTACCATTGCTTAGCATCAGAAAATGCAAGCTGGGTCAACTCAGTGTGGTCCAGTGACACTGTAGTTTAAAACAGTTAAATGGATAATACTAATCCTGCATGCATTGAATATAGGAATGTGCACTGTGGAGTTATCTAATTCTAACATATGTCCCAGTGCTGGCCAGGGTTAAATTCACTGCATGAAAAGTTAAGGGTGGATGGAAGAAATTTGCTGCCTTTTTACGAGTGCTATTTGGGCTTTACCCAAGTTCTGTTGCCGTTGCTGTTTTCAATCTCAGTAATAACATGGACATGAAAAGGCTTCGATTTGTATATTTAAGACTGATTCACAAACTGTGCTCCTCAAAAATGGGGTGAAACACATCTTGAAAAATCAAAAGGAATGTTACAGCACCGTCTTGCAAGCCTTAAATTACTTAAGATCTTTTTGTGGCAGAAATGTCTGCAATCTAGCTAGATGTGAGTCCAGCAGCACCTTAGTGACCAGCAGGGGTGGAATTCTAGCAGGAGCTCCTTTGCATACTAGGCCACACAACCTGATGTAGCCAATCCTCAAAGAGCTTACAAAAAAGAGCCTTGTAAGTTCTTGGAGGATTGGCTACATCAGCGGGTGTGTGGCCTAATATGTAAAGGAGCTCCTGCAAGAATTCCATCCCTGGCAGCCAGCAACAGTTGCAGGGTAGAGGCTTTCGAGAGTCAAAGCTCCCTTCATCAGATACAAATTGGAATGGAGATCCTCAGGATGCAAGCTTTTCGAGATCTCCATTATGACTTGTATCTGACATAGGGAGCGTTGACTAGGCTTGTCAGTCTCCTGGTCCCAGTGAGAAATCCCCCAGTTTTGCAGGCTTCTCCCTGCTGCCAGCCAGCTGGCCAGCAGGGGAAGCTCTACCCTAACAGCCATGATGTACTTTTAAATTTCCGCAGGTTTAGAAGCATGCAAACTGTGTTTTGGAATGTGTGTGAGCCTTTAAATCCCAGTAGGAGGAAAGCTGCATGGGGGCAGCGGCGAGCGAGCAGGCAGAGCCAGGTGGCTCTTCCCAATGACTGTGTGAAGCTGTGAGAAAGGAAGAGAGCACAGTCCCTCTGTTTGTTCTGCATTCATTTCAGAAGTTGTTTGCATATTAAATGGATAGTAAAGAGTAAACTAGAACCTAATTATGGGATGGAAGAAAATGCCACCCCCCCTAAACTGCTGTGTATCTTACTTTCATTTCCCTGTGTTAGTCTAAAGAAGTTGGTTGAATACAGCAAATTGTTACATTCAGCAACTCCCATGAGTAAATTGCCCCAGTGAGATCAAAAGGTGTGGGCCTGCAAATTGTTTGTGTTTATTTTGGCTGCTTTCTGAGTGTGTGTGTCCCTTAAAAAAGCCAAGCTTGGAAATGCTACCAAAGCCTAGCAAGCGATTGTGGGGATATTTCACTTTCACTTAATGGAAGTGCAGCTGCTGGGGAACCTTTTGAAGGTGAAAAAGGGGATGAGGAAGTGAAGACTCTATTCAGGAGAACTGCACTGCTGTATTTTTATTTATTTATTTAGGGAATGGGAAAGTTTCCAGGCTCCACCCACAAAGTCCCCAGGTATTTCCTGAGTTGGGCCTGGCAACTCTAATTCTGACTCTTAAAAGTTGATACCCCGAATATCTTATTGGTCTCCAAAGTGCTAATGGACTCAGATCTAGGTGTTCTACTGCAGACCAACATGGCTATCTTCCTAAACTATCTTCTGTAAACTAGGGTCCACTGCATCAAATGCCTAAAAAACCAAGCCACTCTGCACTCTGCACCCACCATACTATGATACTTAGAAAGGGGATGACCTCATACAGTACTGACCTCCATTCTCTACGCGGACAGTGAGGGACATACTTGTGGTTCACTGATCTAGACCACGGTACACTAGATATGCAGAGTGCATCTACGAAATATCACTACTGTACAGAAAGAGCAGCTGCTTCATAAACTTTAGGTTTAAGTACAGGCTATAAATATTTTAAATAATAATACATCATTCCCTCTCCCAGACCGACAAAAGGGTTGGTGAAATGCCAAGATTCACTTTAGCAGGGCTTTTCAACAGTTGCAGCAACACTGCCTTCTCATTGTTCTGGGAGCTGATCAAGGAAATAAAAATGTACCTTTTTTATTGATGCACAGCAGAGTCTTCACATGCAGTACTGAAAGTATTTGAATTGAAGTACTTAATTTTTTTGAATTGAATTATTTGAATTGACTTATTGAAGTACTGAAGGTTTAAGATTTCAATGGTCAGTGCAGGCACAGATGTAGCTAAACTGAGCTGAATTCCACCCAGGAAATTATTTCTAGTAAGACTGAATGGTATGAAGTGTGTGTCTTTTGACTTGTGGCTTGGATCACATGAATTCATGAAGCAAGCTGCCTTATACGGAATCAAACAGATTCAAGGACCGGCGAGGTAAGTGTTGTCTACTCAGACTGGCCATGGCTTTCCAAGGATTCAGGGCTTTAGTATCCCATACAATCTGCTTCTTTAACCAGAGACTGAGCCTAGGACCTCCTGCATACCTTCCTTACCTCACTGTCCTTTTGGACTCAAAGGTCTTGAACAAATCAAGATCTAGCCTTCTTATAAGCAAATTCACATAGCCCACTAAGAGGGAGGACAAATATACCTGGCTCATAAGAAGAAGAAGATATTGGATTTATATCCCGCCCTCCACTCCGAAGAGTCTCAGAGCGGCTCACAATCTCCTTTCCCTTCCTCCCCCACAACAGACACCCTGTGAGGTGGGTGGGGCTGGAGAGGGCTCTCACAGCAGCTGCCCTTTCAAGGACAACCTCTGCCAGAGCTATGGCTGACCCAAGGCCATGCTAGCAGGTGCAAGTGGAGGAGTGGGGAATCAAACCCGGTTCTCCCAGATAAGAGTCTGCACACTTAACCACTACACCAAACTGGCTCTCCAAGGACTCTTTTTGTAGCAGGAACTCCTTTGCATATTAGGCCACACACTCCCGATGGAGCCAATCCTCCTGGAGCTTACAGTAAGCCCTGTACTAAGAGTCCTGTAAGCTCCAAGAGGATTGGCTACATCAGGGGGGTTTGGCCTAATATGCAAAGGATTTCCTGCTACAAAAAAGAACCCTGCTCTCAAATCACATTCCGATAAAATGTGTTCTAAGGACTCATGCTGACCAGATCGACGTTCCGGTATGGCTGAGGAAAAAGAATTTAACTAAGTGTGCATACATTCTCTTCTATATGGAGGGATCATTGGGTCTTTTAAATAGTTCAGGATAGCATAAGAGAAGGGAATTCCACAGAACAACGGTGAGCATACAAACCATTCCCTTAATAAGACACTTGTTCTATCTAAATTGGGTCTCATTTGTTTTATGATACGTATCTTTCTGCACACCGAGGAAATGTTCCACCACTGAGCCCTGGAGCATCCCAAGGAAAATCTGCACAAATGGAGGGATAGAGGAGGGAGGAGGAGGAGATTGAATTTATACTCCACCCTTCGTGACTCAAAGGAGTCTCAGAGCAGCTTACATGTCTCCTTTCCCTTCCCCTCCCCACAACAGACACCCTGTGAGCTAGGTGGAGCTGAAAGAGCTCTCCCAGAACTGCTCTTGAGTAGAACAGCCTTGAAAGAAATTGTGGCTGACCCAAGGTCACATCAGCAGGTGCAGGTGGAGGCGTGAGGAATCAAACCTGTCTTCCAGATAAGAGTCTGTGCACTTAACCACTACACCAAACTGGGTAAGTCAGAGGACTTCCAGAGTGGAATGAGGAATAAGCCTTCCCTACATTAACAGAAATTTACTCCAGGATTTGAGCCTAGGATTACAAATATTTTTAAAAGGCTTCAGAAACACAAATCCATAAAGACTGGTGAATATAACTTCTGGGGGAACAGAATTAGGAGCTTAACAAAGTAGAGATCATTTTGGAACCGCTTGGCAAGTCCACTTGAAAGCCAAAATTAGGGTACCTTAAAGTTCTATAATTACTCCCACAGAAATAAGTGGGGACCCATAAGGCTCTGGCATATCGCTTCAGAATGCATGGTGACTACTGAGAAGCTGGCAAGACATATGGTCTTCACAGTCCTCTTTGTTCTGAGCCGAGAAGCGGAACAGATGGGAAGAGGTGGGGGTAGAAGGAGCATTTAAAAAAATAAAATAAATGGAGAGAGGATTCACATCTCATTCACAGAAGACGTGGAGAGGATTGGGCCAGTTTACAAAGAACCTGGGAATCTGCATGAAGAGGGTGCACAATTCCAGGGCAAGAGACTGCTAAGGTGTGTGACTGACAGTCCTTCCGTCTATTTATTGAGGAAGAAGAAGGCTGGGTGACCTTGGGCAAGTCACATACTCTCAACCTACCTACCTCACAGGGTTGTTGTGAGGATAAAATGGAGGAGAGGGGAATGATGTAAACTGCTTTGGGTTCCACTGGAGAGAAAGGCAAGGTAAGCAAGAAGTAAATTAAAATATTTTCCATATATAAATATATCTATGTTCACTTTTTTTTTTTTTTTTAAAGCAAGGGGGTACAAGAGCTGGATATAGCAAAAGCATTGCCTACTTTGATACCTACTTTCTGGGGATTACATCACAAGAAGCCCTGTTCATCCGTCTATACAAGAAACTAATTTGCCATAGAATTTTATACAACATACGAGACACAGAAAAGCCTGAGGCTGAAACAATGGGCACTCCTATGCATGTGACTGGCTGTCTCAATTCCTTGTCTAAAGAAGTGTGCATGCACACGAAAGCTTACATTCTGAATAAAAGCCTGTTGGTCTTAAAGGTGCCACTTGACTCCTGCTTAGTCTCAACCACCAACTGATATACATTGAAGTGTGCAAATTATAGTAATTATCATGCAAAGTGCGTTCAAACCCTAACCCTACACATGACAAAACTGGAGTCCAGTAGCACTCTTAAGACCAACAAAGTTTTATTCATAATGTACACTTTTTTGAAAATTTACATTCTGAATAAAACTTTGTTGGTCTTCAAGGTGCTACTGGACTCCAACTTTGTTCTGCTGCTTCAGACCAACACGGCTGCCCGCTTGGATCAGATCTATGCATGAGTACTCCAGTTGGCAAATACATAAATAAAAACTGAAGGTTTGTTCCCCAGTTTGCTGTTGACCTGAAACGAAGAACTCAGGGAAGTATTTGTCTCTGAGGGTTCCCATTCTTAATTTTTTAAAGGAGGCAAGCCAGTTGTGGGCCCCCCACCTTTAATTGTGCAGTTTTTGCCACCACAGCTGAACAATTAAATAAATGAAAGTTCATCAAAAGGGGACATCACCATGACAGCTTTTAACCACCACGCTGTATATTGTTTTATCACAGCATTGTATTTCTTCCTTTAAAAGAAGCTCTGCTGCTAGCCATTGTAAATATTGTAATAATGGGGGACAAATTGTACCCTATTTACTTGGTCTACATTCCAGCAATATATTGACAATACTTTCTAAAAATTCCGCCTATTCTCTTGATTGCCTTCTCCCAAATGATATCCATCCCTTCTTGCATGGAAAGCAACATCACTTCACAAATATTCAGCAATTACCACTGAGGTTGCAACCAGTAAAATCCTAATTATTTGTTGGAATGGGAGAGGTGGGGGGGGGGCGGTATTCTATCCAAATCACACAGTAAAATAACTACAGGGTTTGCAGTCGTTTCAAAACAGTAATCTGCTTTGCAGGACATCTGTCCAAGATGCTTGAATTTTTATCAATAGCCACATATGGCACCAATTTGCCAAATTTCTTTACAATCCATCCAATGAAGATTATTAACAGCTCAAGCACATCTTTAATGGAGACAGGCCAGCTAAGAGCCACAGCAGAGAGATGCTCATCCCCTAGTGCTCATCCCCTAGATGCTCATCCCCTAGTGCTCATGAATACTAGGGGATACCTGTGGAGCTTTTTCCTGGCAGTACAAAGCCATTTCTAGGGACAACCTCTGCAGTCCCTCTGCCTGAGTGGAGAAGCACTGGATAGATAGTGGGAGAGAGAAGGTAAAAGGAAGGGGAGAACAAAATCTCCTGTGTTGCCCTCTCTCTTCTCTGAAAGTCTGTTTTACAGGTTCTACTTTGTATTCTGTTGTCAAGGTTCCTGAGAATATCGGTTGCTCTTTTTTAAAAAATGGATTATTTCAAAGTCATGCAGCTTACCCTGCTCCCACCCTTTGAATTATTCTTGTGGGAAGCGTTTTCAAAGAGGGTGTATCGACGATACTCAGTTCATTATAGATCTGTTATGTGCATCAATTCAAACAGGGGAGGTGCTCAGCTTGAACAGAGAGACTTTACCAGTGGCTGTCTTTAAAGTTAGCTCCGATCAGGGCTTATTCTTTGTAGCAGGAACTCCTTTGCATATTAGGCCACATACCTCTGATGCAGCCAGTCCTCCAAGAGCCTACGGTAGGCCGTGTACTAAGAGTCCTGTAAACTCTCGGAGGATTGGCTACATAAGAGGGGTGTGGCCTAATATGCAAAGGAGTTCCTGCTACAAAAAAAGCCCTGACTCTAATGCTCATAACAGTCCAGCTTCAGCCAGGCACACCTTAGCTCAAGAAGAAAGTCTACAGGGGCCGCACCTGTCCAGCATCTTTAGCTGTGTGTTGTTCAAGGACAGCAAACACACACACTAAAGGCACACTTTGGGGGAGGATTCCGTCCTCAGTTACAGGGCAAGCAGCAGAGCTCCAATCAGAAGACGGTTTAATTTCAAAGCTCGCAAAAGGGGTGGGGTGAGGGGGGGGAAGCCAAGTGGTTCAAACCTTGTAATTGGCTAAATGGAGGAGAAGCTGTTGTCAAGGTTCCTGAGAAGACTTCCAAATCGGGTCCAGGAGAGAGGGTTCCGAAATGGGGTTTGTGTCCGTGTACGTTCAGGGCCAGTTGTAACCTGATTGCTGAAGTGGGACTTTAGCAAACAACTCAAGCAGCAGAAATTGGATCTGCTGGGCAAATAGAAAATGAAACTGAGACTGGCAGGGCAAACAGAATTACATTCCTCTAAATCCACTGAGTCAATGAACTTAGAAGCAGGACTGCCACCCTCCAGGTGGGGGATGAAGATCTCCCAGAATTAACACTGATCTCCATATTACAGGTATCAGTCCCCCCGGAAAAAATAGATGCATTGGAAGGTTGACTCTACAGCAGGGGTGTCAAACTCTTTTGTTATGAGGGCCAGAATGACACCTTGTTGGACTGGGCCATGCGTGCCAGAAAATATGCCAAGTAGCTGAGACATAAACTTTATAAAAGACACAGACAAACACAATTAAAGATTTTTTAAAAAATGTTAAATAAAACATGCTTAAAAGCTTAGCACTCTTGCAGTATTTTGTTTAACAGCCTGCGATAACTGAAGGAAGCAAAAGAGAGGAAGAAGGGGACTTGCTCGTGGGCCTGATAGGGCTTTTTTTTTGTCGCAGGAACTCCTTTGCATATTAGGCCACACACCCCTGATGTAGCCAATCCTCCAAGAGCTTACAGAGCTCTTAGTCCAGGGCCTACTGTAAGCTCCAGGAGGATTGGCTACATCAGGGGTGTGTGGCCTAATATGCAAAGAAGTTCCTGCTTCAAAAAAAGCCATGATGCTGACTTAGGGGTGCTGTCTGATCAACAGAAACTGCCCCAAACTCAAGTGGCTTGAGATATTGCCATGGCAACCTGCCCATCTGACCCACCCAGTGTTTCTCCAAAATGTCAACGCGTTAGCAATTTCCTGAAATGGCTGGATTGTTATACCTGCTGAGTTCTTGTCAGTCTTTAGATCCTACTCACTAATTTAGCTTCTTTGGATGAGAACAGAACATATGTTTCTCACATTCACTGTCTTTGGTGATTGCTCAGGGTCTGAAAATCCCCAGCCTTGATGCTGTACCAGCTTGCGCTCATCAGCGTGATTAAAAACAGCAACAACAAAAAGCTAAGCTTCCCAAAAGCAAAACGTTGAGACCCTTCTAGAGGAAGCAGAAATCATCCTCTCTTGTGACGCTGTAAGAGAGTTTGTCCTTTTCTCTTTTTATTTGTGTGTGTGATATCAGTATGTCAATATTATTTTTTTTTTCATTTAGAGAACAACAGCTTCTAGTGAAACACCCTGAGGCATGTCCAAAAACATTCAGGTGCTTGGCAGTTTGGATGAATATGCGATTTCTGCAGAGGTACTCTGCCTGACAACATGAAGTTCTAAGAACTCAATAACTGGCATGTTCAAGTACGGAAGCAGGGCTTTTTTTGTAGTAGAAACTCCTTTGCATATTAGGTTGCACCCCCCCCCTGATGTAGCCAATCCTCCTGGAGCTTACAGTAGGCCCTGTATTAAGAGCCCTATAAGCTCTCGAAGGATTGGCTACATCAGGGGGGTGTGGCCTAATATGCAAAGGAGTTCCTGCTACAAAAAAAGCCCTGTACACAAGCATCGTTTGACAGTCATTCTGTTCAGCTGTCCTCAAGTTTCTCTTCTACAGGCCTCCAGATTTCTCATTTCATCCCATGACTGTGAAGATATGCTCACAGATCTCTAGTTTCACAGAACTATTCCAAAAGTCAACAAAGCTGGACTAAAGAACTCAGCGCATAAACTTTTCACAAGACAACAGGGTCCTCTAAACCACCACGTCAACATTACAGTATTATGGAAAATGTTTGCTTAATGATATAAGGCAGGGCATTCCAGCCGTTCTGCTGTTTCCTAGTGGGAGGTGGACTATGTGGTTTTATTCATAGTTATCAAGCGACAACCTGTTTATTTCAGAATAGTCTACAAGACCAATGCTAAGGGCCTCACCTATTTTTTTGAAACCTTGGGCAGGAGCCACATTGGGGAACACTACCCAGAAGAGTCTCAAGAAAAGTATTGGAGAGCTACACAGAGCTCCTCAACCACTGAGTGAGAACCCACTAGATGTTATGGCATCCACAGATCTGATCACGGACGTTGACTCCATTTTAGAGAAGACTTTGGCCATTTAAAAATGCCACAAGAGCCCAAGCCTGATCAGGCCTGCAATACAGTGGGACCAGATGTTCCCTCTCCCACACCTTTTTAAGTGCTCAAAAAGAAAGCCAGTTAGGTGTAATGGTTAAGTGTGTGGACTCTTACCTGGGAAAACTGGGTTTGATTCCTCACTCCTCCACATACACCTGCTGATGTGAACCTTGGGTCAGCTACAAGTTCTCCCAAAGCTGTTCTGCTCAAGAGCAGTTATGGGACAGCTCTCTCAGCCCCACCTACCTCACAGGGTGTCTGTTGTGGGGAGGGAAAGGGAAAAGAGATTTGTAAGCTCTGAGACTCCTTTGGCTAGCAAAGAGTGGGGTATAAATCCAATCTCTTCTCCTTATTCTTCTTCTATTTGGACACTAAAAAAGTTGAGGGGAGACAAGCTTGCCCTTGCAGCATTTCTAAATGGCTACATTTTTCCCTAAAATGGTGTTAAAGTCCCAGGAGTCACATCCATGAGTGCCATAACATCTAATTTGGCCCTGAGTATCACTGCTTTAGGGCCATACTAGACATGACACTGGGAATTCATGCCTGATTACAGACCAGCACTTTGGGCCGACTCAGAGACGCCTCTGAAGTCAGCCCAAATAATCCCTCCTCACAGAAACATCTGCCAGGCGTCCCTAGCCCACACTCACCCTGTCCTTCCGGCCGCTCCACCCGGCTAGAAAAGCAACCACTTTGAAAGTGGTAGCAAATATTTGAGCCGGTCGGTAGTCGCCTCCCCGCCATCTGAAAGGGGAAGGGCGCAAGTGAGGTGGTTTGGCAGTGTGGAGCTGCCAAGCTGCCTCAAGCTGTTTCTGTGTTTGTTTGTTTTTAAGGACCCGATGAAAGCGCTGGAGCTCTCTTGCACATCAGCGCTTCCCCCCGAGGGGAAACAAAGAGGAATCCAGCTTCCGGGTCGCCTTCCCATGCGGAGGCGCCCGGCAGCCGCGTGGACCGGAAACAAGCAGCATGCAGGTGAGCATGGGGAGGCTCCGGGGCGGCTCGTTTTGGGCCGTCCCAATTTGAGACACCTCCAAACTGCCCCGGAATGCCCAACGGAATGCCTGTTATCAGTCCATGAGTCTTTTTTCTTTGTAATTAGATGCCACACAAGGCCCCAATTTTCCTTGGGATGACAGAATTATGAAGGGATGGATTAATTCTTTCTCCCCTTGCTGTTGTCCTAACCTCAAATGGCTTCACGCAGCTATTTGTCATGCTGGGAAAGACATGTATACAATATGAGGGTGCCCTGTATATCTTCTGTCCTGTACTCTGCAGTCAGGTTTCCTCGAGTGGTACCAGATCCTTGACCATGGAGCTAACCAGACTTGGAGAGGTGGAGCTGGTAACACAAGGGTTATGCCTGGTGGACCAGTTGATCCAAAAGATTCCCCTCTTAACTAAGGTCTTAAATATGGAACTCTCTTCCTGAGACAGTAATGGTAGTGGTTATTTGTGACCGCTGTATGTACTTTTCCAGAAACACAAATAAACCTAAAAGGAGAGTGGGAATTCCTTTCATGATCTGTTGTTGTCACCAGCGGCTCCTTGAAACAAGGTAAAGCAGTTATTATCTACAATGCTGTTCCAAGAGGAAGGGGTATTTGGGGAGCTCTCCGACGGATGGAAAGTTGTATAGACCCCTAAAACTTTCCCCTCCCTTTCAGCTTTCAAATGGCAAACCTCCTACCAGAAACACCAAAGCAGTGCAGGAAGAAAAAATGCTCAAGAACACTTGCAAAGGAGTAGGGAAGGTGTGTCAAACATGCAGACCAGGGGCTGAATCAGATCCCCAGAAAATTCCTATCAGGCCCCTGAGCAACTGGCTGTTGTTTGCTTCCCTCTCCCTCTCTCTTGCTTCCTTCTGCAGCACAGCGGGCTTTGCAAGGCTTGCTCAATAAAACAAGAGCTACAGAGAAAAGCTTCTATTTTCTCCAATGGCTGAGGCTCCTCCCTTGGGGAGGAAGGTGGAAAGGGAGAGCTTGCTTTGCCTGGCTCACTCAATCGCACAGCAGAGCTACTAGGCCAAGCCTCTCTTCCTTCTATTGGCTGAGGCTTTCCCCATCCCCGCCCCCACCCCCGTCCCCTGGGGAAGGAAGGAAAGAGCCAGAGCTTCCTTTGTCCAGTATCCTGGATCCCATGGGAGAGATACAAAGAAAGTACCTTTAAGACCAATGAGTCCTAATGTTTTAAGCATATTTTACTTTAAGTTTTTAAAAAATCTTTAATTGTGTTTGTGAACATATGAAGCTGCCTTCTACTGAATCAGACCCTCGGTCCATCAAAGTCAGTATTGTCTTCTCAGACTGGCAGTGGCTCTCCAGGGTCTCAAGCTGAGGTTTTTCACACCTATTTGCCTGGACCCTTTTTTGGAGATGCCAGGGATTGAACCTGGGACCTTCTGCTTCCCAAGCAGATGCTCTACCACTGAGCCACCGTCCCTCCCCATTGTGTTCTTTATAAAGTCTATATCTCTGCTACCTGGCGATACATTTTATGATGCTCATGGCCCGGTCAACAAGGTAACATTTATGTCGGATCCGGCCCTCATAACAAATGAGTTCAACACCCCTGGAGTAGAGGGTTGGTTTATTGGCAGGAAGGCAGCGTGGTGTAGCTCAGTCTTGTCAGTTCTTGGAAGCTTGGAAGGGAGACCTCTGAAGAAATCTGCAGAGGAAGGCAATGGCAAACCACCTCTGCTTCTCACTTGCCTTGAAAGCCCACGTGATATTGTGGCCATAAATTGGCCGGGGTCGAAGTAAGAATGTGGAAAGAAGGGTGTTAACATGTTGCTTTCCTGCTACAAAAGCCTCTACTGGTTGCAAATCACTGGGTCATTTCTGGGTCAGTCTGAAGGAGAATGCTGATCCATACTAATCTAACAGAAATCTGCTCTGAGCCCATAAATAAATTTTTTGTCCTTATTAGTGCATAGAGAGATTTTTTGCTAAGACCCATAAAAGCTGCATCTAAGGGTAGAATTTTATAAATTTTCTATAATTAGAAGGGTTTGGCTCGAAAACCTGTCAGTTGCCTCTTGAGTGAATACTGATACTGAATGATATGAAGAGCTTTTTAAAAAGTGTTTAGACTAACCATGCCAAAAACAGCGCAGGCAGTTTTCTTGTTAACTTTCTAAAGCTCTGTATTGTCATTCGGAGGTATGGGGGTAGGGAAATGAACTGTGAGCCTATTAGTGTCTTACAGAGACTGAAAACTAGTCCACATTTGATGGTGGCTTCCATGTGCTTTACTTAGAAGGGTGCAAGGTTGCAACTTCATGCAACTGAAACAGTGACATTCAACAACATCCAGTCAAGTGATTTTTAGAAAGTGGGTGGGGCCAGCTGGAGCTTTTGACCAGCAGTGCTTCCGGTTGGCTATGCAGATTAAAAGGTATCCTATTAAACAGAGCTTTTGCCAGAAATGGCAGATTGGTTCCATTCATGGTGTGCTTTATTTGCAAACCAGGGACTGTCATTAATTTTTAGCCGCTTCACAAACCAGTTCCATTCATGAGGCAGCAGAACACACCACTCCAACATGCTAGAGACACCAAACTCATAGGAGGTCTCTGGCCGACTCTCCTTTACCTGCCCACCAGGTTTGGTGAGAATTGGATTTACGGGGTCCAAGTTACAGTCTCTCGAAGAAGGTCTCCCTGGGAAAGTACTTTCTGGGGAAATGACTGCCTGCTGTTTCCCTAGAAAGTACTTTTGCAGGGGGCACCTTTTGTGGGGGGGCTATAATTCAGACCCTCGTAATCCAGTTTTCACTAAACTTGGAAAACAGGTAGAGAAGAGTTGGCCAAAGATTTCCTGTGAGTTTGGCATGTCTGTCTTGCACAAGTTCCATTCTATACACTCCTGAACTTCCTGCACCTGTCAAAATGACCGGGGTCCAGGAGTGTATAGAAAGGATCCTGTGCAAGCTGAAGATGTCTAAATCGCAGGGGACCTCCCCCAGAAGTTCTTCTATATACCCTCCAAGTTGTTGCTTTGAAATTGTGTAATTTTTTTTACTGAGCAGGGACAGTCTGTCTGGAAATGTCTCCATTCACTAACAGAGATGAGCCCCCATAAGCAGCTTGAAAGTTTGTGGAAAGTTCATAACAGATGACCTGACATGAACAAAGCAAAACACAAATTGGCCAAAACACAAAGCACAAATTGGCCAAAATTCATCACAAACTTAAAAGTCAATTAATGTCTATCCATATACATAGCCTCGCTCCCTGACATTTTGTGGTTGCACCTGCCACCCTGTGTCAAAATTACAAAAATGCCCACAGGCTCAATAGATCGGGAACCCTTGCCATATGACAGCCAAGCTTGACTGATACACACAATTCCTTTTTACAAGAGCAATTTTCCATAAAGCATGTTCTAATCCAAATATGACAATGTAATAGATGATAATAATGTAATATCCAGATATGTGGAGGAAACCAACCTCTCCCATGTGTCTGTCTTATTGCTCTTCACTTTGCTCTTTGCAGTGGGACAAGAACTTGAAAGTTTCTTTCCTGATCCTAGTTTAAACAATAAAATTTCTGGATGGATTTCTGTTATACTGTCTCAGTCCTATTGTTTCCAAAGCCATACTGTTTGAAAACAGCCATGCTAGAATGTTTACAAAATTTAATTTTAAATGCATTTATGTCAGGATGGTGTCTATTAATATATTTAATTAAATGTGCAGCCTGCATATTAGGCCGCACCCCCTGACATCACCATTGTTTTCACACAGGGCTTTTTTGTAGGGAAAAAAACCAGCAGGAACTCATTTGCATATTAGGCCACGCACCCTGATGCCAAGCCAGCCGGAACTGCGTTCCTGTGTGTTCCTGCTCAAAAAAAGCCCTTCTTAGAAGTTAATCCCAAAGAGGACCGGCCTACCTTAGGGACCGCCTCTCTCCATATGTTCCCAAGACAGTACTGCGTTTCAGCTCACAAAATCTCTTGGAAATCCCTGGGCCCAAGGAGGCCAAATTAAAAACAACCAGGGAGCAGGCCTTCTCTATAAAGGCACCCCAATGGTGGAATCAGCTACCAGAAGAGGTGTGGGTCCTATGGGATCTTAACCAGTTCCGTAGGGCTTGCAAAACCGCCCTCTTCCAACTAGCCTTTTAAGATAAACCTGGAATTATCATCAAGCCATCTTGTATATACTGCGACGGTAGCACCTTTATACTGTTTTTAGATTAATGATTTTAATGTTAATTTATATATTGTATAATTTATATTGTTTTGTTTATTGACTATATTATTTTGTTTTATTGTTATACCATGATATTTTATATCATGCCTTGTAAGCTGCCCTGAGCCTGCTAAGGCGGGGAGGGCGGGGTATAAATAAAAATTTATTATTATTATTATTATTATTATTATTATTATTATTATTATTATTCAAGTAACTTGCTGTCTTCATTTTCCACACACATGCACAAGTTTACTCATTCCAAATGAAAAAAAAGCATATTTTGCCATTGATTGCCCAAATCATCTCAGAAGCAAATCTGCTTGATAATAAAAGAGTAGATTCTATTTTTATTGACCAGAGCAGTTTCACAACAGCAGTTCCAGTCGCCTGTTCAGCAACACATCATATAACATGAAATTTAAAGATGTTCTCCATGCAGGTACAAATTAGAAACAATAGATTTTTTTTTATTTTTATTTTTTTGCAGAGGCAGCTTGTCAGACGGCATATTGTGCTCAATAAAGAGTTCAATAAAGATAATACAGCAGGGGCACAGGGGAAATCTTGCCAGTTTTCTCCCAGCATAACAGTTGTAGTTATAACCAAAAATGAAATACAAAAGCAGTTATACTGTATTTCAGTGCATCCATTTCAAAGAATCGCAACATGAATGCCCACCACAAGGCAGTTTTTCAAGTCAGAAATGTGATTTCTCAAAATAATTCTTCCTACCTTGTTCATACAATTAGACATGCACCCAACTAGGGTTGTCAGTTTTCCACCCCCCTCTGGCCACTGGTGGGGGATAAGGGTTAGGTTGAGGCAGGGGTGTCAAATCAGACCCTTGGAGGGCTCCTATCAGGCCCTTGAGCAACTGGCTGTCATCTGCTTCTTTCTCCCTATCTCTTGCTTCCTTCTGCATAACAGCTTGCTCAATCGCACAGCAGAGCTACTGAGCCTATTCTCCCTTCCTTCTATTGGCTGAGGCTCCTCCCCCTGCTGGGGAAGGAAGGAAAGACCCAGAGCTTCCTTTGCCCAGTTCCCTGGATCCCATGGGAGAAATACAAAGAAAGCACCTTTAAGACCAATAAAGTGCTAATGTTTTAAGCATATTTTAATGGGGGGGGGGGTTGTTTGAAAAAATTATTTAATTGTGTTTTTCTGTGTCCTTTATAAAGTTTATATCTTTGCTCCCTAATCTTAAATAGGTATATACATGGTCTGGCCTGACATGGCCTGGCCCAACCTGACATGACCCAACAAGGTCTCATTTTTATCAGATCCAGCCCTCATAACAAATGAGTTCGACACCCCTGAGTTAGTGAGTTGGCAGACCCAGGTTGGGAAACTGCTGGAGATTTGGGAATGGTGCCTGGGGACGACAGCGACCTCCATGAGGTACACTGCCCTAGAGTCCACCCTCTAAAGCATTTTTTTCCCCCTTTGGGGAATTGATCTCTGTAGTCTGGAGATGAGCTGTAATTCCAGGGGATATAACCCAGTAGATATTTTGAATTCTTTCCACTTAAAAAAAAATGAAAAACACCTTTTACTTTGATGCAATGTAATTTCTGAATATTTATTTTTGGCATATCAAATAATACACTGACCTTTAGTTGATTTAAAAAGTGGTAGTTTTGAGTTTGTCCCTTGCAATAAGGGAAACAAACCCAGACCAGGGTGTTGCAGTGGTCAGAGAAGGATCTGGGAGCTCCAATTTTGAATCCCTGCTCTGCCATGGAAGCTCACTGGGTGACTGAGGGCCAGCCATACATCCTCAGCCTAGCCTACGTTGCTGGGTTGTTGTGAGGATAAAATGGAGGAGAGGAGAACATTGTAAACTGCTTCAGGTTCCCACTGGGGAGAAAGGCAAGATATAAAAGAAGGGGATTAAAATTACCGTAGTCATCGGCTGAAAACAACTAATTTCTCTCTCTTCTTACACATCCCATCCAGGTACCTTATTAAAGATGCAATCATAACAGAAATACATTGTGACAATTTTTTCTCCTAATGACAGGCAGTGGCTGTTTAACATTTCATCCCCTGCCTCCTTTTTATTACAGAATCTCAAGGCAGACTGCATCCCCCTGACAACCAATTAGTAAATGCAACACAGTCACTTCTTTCTCCATAACACAAAATGTCCAAGGGGCAGCTGTGCCTGGAATCTGCTGTGCAATCCTAAACAGAGTAACACCCTTCTAAATCCATGGAAATAAATGTGCTTAGAGGAGTGTAAATCGGCTTACGGTTGCATAGAGACCCGAGGGACAGTATAATTTCCCCTGATTTGCAAAACTACCAGGTGCTGCAGGCTTTCCAAGACTGGGGTTGCCAGCCTCCTGGTGGGACCTGGAGATCTCCTGGAATTAAACAACAAAGCTCCATATGACAAAGATCAGTTTCCCAGGAGGAAATGGCTGTTCTGGAGGGTAGGCTTTATGACACCACATCCCTCCTGAACTTCGTGCATCTCCAAAACTCTATCCTTTGCAGACTCCACCCCCCTCCCCCAATCTCCAGGCATTCCTAGCCCAGAGTTGGCAACTCTATCTAAGATCCACAGGCCACTTTCTTTGATAGCTGGCCTCCTTAAAAGTGTTTAATGGATAGAGTTGGTTAATATTTGCTTAATGGATAGGGCTGCCTTGCCAATGGGTTAGGAAATTCCTGAAGATTTGGCAGTAGAGCCTGAGGAGGACAAGCCTCAGGGAGGGAGCTCAACGGGGTATCATGCCATCATGAGTAGTCTTTTCTCCAGGGGAATGGTCTCTGTCATCCGGAGATCAGTTGCAATTCTCAGAGATCTCCCGGGCCCACCCGGAGGTTGGCAGCCTTAATTGATTGACAACTTCTCTCTGTTAGGAGGAATAACTAGCCCTTCTCTTCACGCCTAAAGCTCTAGGGGGAAATTCCAGACTCAAGATTGGCTCTTACCCATCTGGAGGGAGAACTGTAACCAATCCCGAGGAAGGGCCCCCTCCGGCAGCCAAGGGGGACCTATCAGCACTACGAAGGGCACGAGGTTGGCAACTAACTGGCAACTGCCTGTACATTTTTTTCCTTGTTCAATGGTTGCACGTCTAAACAAAATCAAAGCTCAAAGGGGTGCTGCCCAAGAAATTAGATGGAGGTCGGCCCTGAGCCCACCCCTCCCCAAGGCATAGTGAAATCCATAAAAAGAAGATGGTGGATGCAAGCTCCTGGTTTGCTTCAAAAGGTTGAGCAGGATGTGAAAAGGGTGAAGATCTGCCCACAGTGGTGTGTCAACCTCCAAGTGGGGATTGGAGATCTCCTGAGATTACAACTGATCGCCAGGTGAAAGAGATCCGTTCACATGGAGAAAATGGCCATTTGGTTAGGTGGACTCTATGGCACTGTACCCCACTGAGGTCTCTTCCCTCCCCACCTTCCTCAGGCTTCACCCCCCAAATTTTGCAACCTGGAGTTGGCAACGCTAGTCTTCCGCCTGGGAAGGACTGCCTCAACATACCCCTTCCCCACCCATAAAGCTCCCCACTTCTGTGATACTCCTGTTTACCTGAAACCAGGGGGCTCTCCCCATATGTGATGTAAAAGAAAGGGCGGTGCCATATTAAACCCAAATATATCATTCTGTATAGTAATTTAAAAGATCCTTTTGCATAAGCTTTTTTCAGCGAGATCATCTGACTTTCAGAAAGATAAATATGGGTACATCTCTTTACCATAAGGCTGGCTAGGCCAGCCTTCAGACTAATCTGGGAGCTGTGAGACAGCAGTCAGAAAATCAGGGGGACACTCTGGGATTAGCAAAACTCTTATGCTTAAACCACAGATGTTTGTGCCAGCATAAAATTGGTGTGCATCCTAATTTCCACCCACTTTCCTGCCACTGGCATTTCAGGCACTGGCAAGTGATAACCTCCAAAGGAAGTTTAGAGTTCTAGTAAGGGACCAAACATTGAAAACATCAATCATTATAGACAAAAGTACATGTGTTTATTACAAAAACATATAAGAACTCTGTAGGGGCCCAAATGAAGCCTCATAAAATATCAAAGTGACAAATGCACAAAAAAGAACCATATATGACCCGGCATGTTACAGCCTGCAAAGGCCTTATTCAGGGGTCAAATAGTACAAATTGCAACATACAACAAACTCTGTTACACTTGTAAGGCAATGAACAATTAATATAGAACCCAAAATGGAACTGATTTGATTTGATGTATTCGATTTTAGCCCACCCTAATGATAAAATATACATATAAATAAATTTTAAAACTATCCAAACTTAACACCACAACCCAATATACGAAGATGGCGACCAAAATTAACTTCATATATTCTAATCAATCCAGTAAAGCATAACTTATGTCCAGCTCTTGAGGGACTGAGTCTACATAATTAAGCTCATTCCAATCCAGAAATGAAATACACACACACACACACACACACAAAAATGATGGGAAGTCACAAATGTATCTGGCCTTATGTCAGCAGCAATCACATATACCGGAAATAATATTGTCAATATATACTTGCAGTTTAGGCCCTAAATATTCCCTTATCTGGGCCAGTGTAATATCAGTATATATCAGCAGTCAATGACCAGGTTTGTCCAGAGATCTGTCTCTTGCCAAAGTGGAAGATCGCAGCCCTGTTTTAACATAAAGAATGAGGACGACAGCTCAAGGCAGTACCCAGCTTCCATTCTTCTTAGTAATAATGGGACTTCAGAGCAAAAACGGAGCCATTCCCAGATGACTTCATCGTGATTTCATCCAACTGGTCTCAGCTTGAGGATTTTACCGTAACATAAAAATCCTGAGGATTATTTCAGCAGGCAACAGTTTGCATACAGTTCCCAAAAAATATAAAAAAGAAAAAAAAGAAAGTCAAGCAAGGTGATACGCTACCTCCCCCTTGATCTTACATAACCTGGGAATATCTGTAAATAATTAATGATTTTGCTACATCAGCTATAGAAAAAGAGAACAGCTACTTATTCCAGTAAGAACTGGATAAATATAGACTGCGAAAGAGACGTTTGCATTTACAGTTGTGGTAAAACAAAGTGTCTTCCTGAATCCAAGATGAAAAATCGAACTAGCAAAACGACACATCTGTTTAAAAGTCCTAAATCATTTATACCTCTGCTCTATTTAAATATAATGTGAAGAGCTCTATTCTTTAATGTCAGAGTAAATTATGCAAAGCAAGGATTTAATAAATAATCATAATGGTATGCCGTTCATTTACAGGCCATGAGGCTTATGGGTTGTTATTTGTTTTCTCCTGCAAGGAAAATAACAGCTTGGAGAATAGAGCAAGGTGGGTAGCCGTCTGCCATGAAAACGTGAAAGCAGTGTCATCTCAGAGTCAGAAACGACTGGTGTTTGCACAGGGGAACTACCTTTACCTTAGCAGCAGAAAAGAGCAAGAGTCCTTTAGCACCTTAAAGACTAACAACAATTGTGGCAGGGTGTGAGCTTTCGTGAGTCATACCTTGCTACAAACAATGTTAGTCTTGAGGGTGCCCTTTTCTACAGCTTGGAGAATATAAGTTTTAGAAAACTGCAGGAAGGAAAAGGGATAGGGCTGCCATACTCCACGTGGGGGCAGGGAACCCCCCAGTTTAGAGGGCCCTCCCCACTTTAGGGTCATCAGAAAGCAGGGGGGGAGGGAAATGTCTCCTGGACACTCCATTATTTCCTATGGAGACTGATTCCCATGGAGTATAACAGAGAGTTGATCCACAGCTATCTGGGGCTCTGGGAGGAGGCTATTTTTTGAGATAGAGGCACCAAATTTACAGCATAGCATCTAGTGGCTCTCCCCAAAATACCTTACAAAGTTTCAAAATGATTGGACTAGGGGGTTCAATTCTATGAGGCCCCCAAAGAAGGTGCCCCTATCCTTCATTATTTCCAATGGAAAGAAAGCATTTAAAACGACCATTGGATCCTTACCGTGAGGGGTCCTTCTCCTCTGAGAACAGGAGGACACCTTGTGGGTGATTCCGAACCTTCTTGCAGGGAGGCAGGAAATGAAATTTGTTCTTCCTGTTCTGTTAGGGGTCACCCACTTCTCAGTTTGGAACTCCAATAAGCAATA
Source organism: Heteronotia binoei (assembly GCF_032191835.1). NCBI lineage: Eukaryota > Metazoa > Chordata > Lepidosauria > Squamata > Gekkonidae > Heteronotia > Heteronotia binoei. Next base: position 90,101,395 of record NC_083232.1, on the reverse strand, counting down.
ACTCCTTAATACCTCAATATACAACTGTTAGTAACAATCAACTAAACCCCAAAACATCAAGAAAAAACAGGAAGAAATAACTTTGACAGTATTCATGGAGAAAAGATGAAAATAGGATCAGAACAAGTATAAAAAACAGTGTTCTGTTGTAGTATGAGTCAGTATCTGACTGAAAGACCTGCTAAGATGCTATTTAACCCTCTGATCTATTGGGACTTTCTAAACAAAAAGAAACAGGTGTGGTGGAGAAGGAGAAAAACAGCCCTGGGTGGGCCAAGGTGTCCTCCTGTTCTCAGAGAAGGACCCCTCACGGTAAATATCCAATGGTTGTTCTCTCTCTGAGGCAGGAGGACACCTTGTGGGACATCCCAAAACAGTGTCCCAATTAGGGTTAGGAAATGTTGTCCTCCTCCTCCACCACCTGTTGTAGTTCGCGACAGCCAAAGGCTTCGTCAGCTGAAGAGTAAGAATTAATCTTATATTGTCTTATGAAAGTAGAGACAGATGACGAAGTGGCAGCCCTGCAAACCTCCACAATCGATGCTCTCTTAGCCAGGGCCGAGCTGGTAGCCGCACTGCGCACAGAACGTGCTGTAATCCTTGTAGGGAAAGGAACGTTTTGAATCTTGTAGGCCTCAGCAATGCAAAGCCTGATGGTTTTACTGATGGCAGCTATAGACATATTTTTCCCCACGTAAGCTGGAGAAAAATGAATAAAGAGTGTGTCTGTTTTGCATATTTTTTCTGTACAAAGGATGTAACACTTCAGGGCACGTCTCACATCCAAGGTATGCCAGATTTTTTCCCTTGGATGGGATGGCTGAGGACAAAAAGTAGGTAAGTATATTTCTTGTTCCAGATGGAAAGATGATGAAACCTTGGGTCTGAAAGTGGGATCTGTCCTTAACACCACCTTGTCCTTATGGAACACACAAAACTCTGACTTAACTGATAGAGCTCTGAGTTCTGAAACCCGTCGTGCTGATGCTATTGCCACTAGAAACAGGGTTTTCATCCCGAGATGCATCATGGATGATTCTGAGATGGGTTCAAAAGGTGACTTAGTTAACGCTGAAAGGACTGTATTTAAGCGCCATGTGGGAAACCTATGGACTTGAGGAGGTTGAGACAATGTTGCACCCCTAAGAAAACGTGAGATATGAGGATGCTTTGACAGCAGTACCTTGTCTACTCTAGGAATGACCGAAGTTAATGCTGCCACTTGCCTTCTTAAGGTTGTTGCTTGCAGTCCTAAGGATAACCCTTCTTGAAGAAAAGCCAGAACTTCTTTCAGTTTTGGTTTTAAGTAATTGACACCCTTTCTTCGTCCCCATCTAACGAAAGCTTTCCACGTGACGTTATATATCCTCCGTGTAGATGGCTTTCTAGACGCTATCAAGGTGTTAGTCACGGACTGTGAATAACCTAATCGTAGTAGGCTGTCCCTCTCAACCGCCATGCAGTCAAACATAGCCACCCCGGACGTGGGTGAACAATCGGACCCTGCTATAGAAGATTCTCTCGCACAGGCAGAGTCAGGAGAGGTTCTGGAGACAGTTCCCTTAGGTCTGAGAACCAGGAACAACGAGGCCAGTAGGGAGCTATTAAGATGATCTCGACTCTCATCTCCCTGATCCTCCAAATTAGTCTGAGTATGAGTGGAATGGGAGGGAATGCGTAAAGTAGTTCCTCCAGCCCTGGAGCTGTTAGGGCATCCGTTGATTCTGCCATTTTGCAAAGGTAGTGAGTGAAGAAACGTTTCAGCTGATAGTTTGTGTTGGACGCAAAGAGGTCCACTTGAGGATGGCCGAAATGTCTCAAAATCTGAAGAAACACTTTTTGATTTAGGGACCATTCTCCTTGCCTTATCTCCTGGTGGCTCAGCCAGTCTGCTCTGATGTTGTCCATTCCCTTCACATGCTCCGCTCTGATCGATAAGAGACATGTTTGAGCCCACTTGAATAACCGACAAGCTTCCCTGTGAAGATTCTTCCATCTGGATCACCCCTGCTTGTTTATGTAGGCTTTTGTCGCAATATTGTCTGTCCTGACGAGTACATGGGTCTTGCGCAACACAGGAGAAAAATGAATCAGCGCCAGCCATACTGCTCTCCATTCTAGAATATTGACAGGTAGTCGTGACTCCTCTTGGGACCATCTTCCCTGAATGGGGGAGTTCTGTAGGGTGGCTCCTCAGCCCAACAAGCTCGCATCTGTGAATACCTGAAGGCATTCTGGAATCCAGAAGATTTTCCCCCTGGACAGGTTGTAAGTCTTCGTCCACCAGAGCAGGCTGGATTTGACTGCAAGGAGAACCCTGATAGGAATATCCACTTTTTGCGATATTTTCTGAAATGTTTTGATACTACAAATTTGTTCACATATTTTAGATCCAATATAGAGCGCCAGACTCCCAACATTTTCAGGACCGTGAAAAAGACTGAGTATAATCTTGTTGATGTTCCTGAATTGGGACTGTCTCTATGGCTCTGATGTCTAGGAGGTGTTGAATTGCTTCCATGGTTCTTTTTATCTTCTTTCGGTTTCTGTGCAACGAAGAATGAAGGAAACGAGAATGAGGAATAGAGTGGAACTCTATTTTGTAACCCTCAGAGATGATCTCTTGACACCACTTGTCCACAGGAGAAAGACTCCCTTGGTCCGCGAAGTGTAAGAGACGGGCTCCGACTGGAAGAAGGGTATAGTCATGCCTTGGTTTGCTTGGAGTCTCTGTCAGCTCTACCTGACTGCTTGTTGCCTGCTTTTCCAAATCTGCCTGAAAAGTTTTGTCTATAAAAGGAAGGCTTTTGATTCCAGGAAGATCTGCAAAAGTCCTGATTTCACCTTGGCAAGGTGTGCTGAGTCCAAAACGATGAGGAAAAAGGTCGTCTTCTGTCTTGTTTGCGTAGAAACTTTGGCATTGCTTTCTTTTTATCCTTCGTTTCTACTAGAATCTCATCCAGTTTTTCACCGAAAAGACATCCACAATGGAAAGGATACGCTATGATGTTTTTGGAGTGAGTCGGCCGACCAGGCCCAAAGCCACACCGAATGCCTGGCAGCTGAGGCAGAAAAGATTACACATGACGCGAAGACCATAGAGTCCATGTTGAATCAGTGAGAAAAGAGATAGCCTTTAAAATCCTGTTTGCCCCATCAAGAACCTTTGAATTTTCCTGAGGTAACATCTGAATTAACTTTCTTATCCAGACTATGCTCGCTCTGGCTACCATAGACCCCTACAGCGGAAGCCTTCAAAACCATTCCTGCACCCTCATGAGTTTTACTGTTTTGTCAAGGCTGTCCTTTAGACAACCTTGGCCATCTTCTGATACTAGGCCAGAACTTTGCAGTGCCATGACTGGTGCATCTACCAAAGGGACCTTAAGAAATTGCTCTGTAAAGTAATATATGTGGTATAACTTTTTTAGAAAACCTGGATATTGTTTGTTTGCAAGGGGGTTTTGCCACTCGGTTCTCATTTGTCTCTCAAAGTATTGTGGGAAGGGGAAGGCTTTCCCTGCAGAGATCTGCTGTCAAGCATGCATATTTCTATGTGCCATGATGGTTTCTTAGACAAAGAGCAGGTCGCTAGTCTCTACCACCACCCCCCTCTCCTTTACAACCTTTGGGCAAGTAATAAATCCATCTAGCCCAAGGATGTTTACGCTGCAGCCTGGTTGGTAAAGCTGTGATGTGCCTCTCCCCCAGATTCACACAGACAGTCCTTATCTGGTCCCAGAGAAGTGTGAGAAAAGGAGATGTTTTTAATAGCCTAAATTCCTTAGTAATAAAATACTGTGCAGTAACCTTTGAACCCGTGACTCAAGCTGCATCTGATACCCTTTGAAGTTATCCTATATAGTAACTATGTAACTGTATATGTCATTACTTCCAAGGATTGTGTCCTTGGTAAAGCTTCTGAGTTCCTACAATAAAAGCAACTTTTGATTCAACAACAAAAGACTGTTTATTGAGAAATATCGATGCTTGACATCTGCTTAGGAAAAAACTCTGCATTCCCTCGTTTGTGTCTCTTTTTAGACTGATGTTCCTGATCCTCATCTACATCAGAATCATCATGCAAGTCTAGCGCCATTAATGTCTTAGGGCGTTTTCGCATTGACCTTAATCGGCAGCGACGTCCCTCTTCGCCGCGCAGGATCTGCGCGGATTTCGCACCAATTGCTGCGGAGCACCCGGAAGAGCCGCAAAGTCCCGCAGCTTTTGCGGTGCAAATGGAAACTGGTTTTTGGCGGTTTCCATTTGCGCCGCAAAAGCCGCGGGACTTTGCAGCTCTTCCGGGTGCTCCGCAGCAATTGGTGAGAAATCCGCGCAGATCCTGCGCGGTGAAGAGGGACGTCGCTGCCGATTAAGGTCAGTGCGAAAATGCCCTTAGATAGCAAGTAGGAAAAATCCTTTGCCTTAAAGAAACTGACCGAAGGTTCTGGAACCTCAATGTTTGACTCTTCCTCTGAAGAGAATTCACCTTCTTCTCTGGCACTTTGTTCCTCCTCCCTGAGCTTGCTGCCCCCATGGAGAAATCTCTGTTGTCGTGGCTAGCTGTCTGCTTTTGTGCAGCCTTAGTTGGCCAGCGGGATCCCCCAGAGCGTCTCTGTCTAGAATGGGGGGAGGAGGAAGAGGACCGGGGGGACTTGTGCCTTCTCCTACCCCTTTTGTCACAGCATTTAGAAAAACCTTCTAATATCTGCTCCGATAACGGAGTAAAAAACTCTGGAGGCCGAACCACCTGAGCTGGGGTAGCAGTCACTTTAGAGCAGCCTCCTCGTGAGCAAGCCACGGAGGAACGTGCAGTATTTTCACCATCCCCCCCCCCCCCCGGGGACTGTTTAACCAGGTCGTTTTGCTCACCACCCTGCTGGGATGCCATTTTGTAGCCTCTTGTCTTCTCCGTTCTTGCAGACGAGGTTCTGGTGTATCCCGAAGCGCCGTTAGGAAACCTGTCATGGCGGCCTTTTTTGTGGAAGCACAAAATGGCGGCGGTGCTGTGGAGGTCCGTGCAAGCCAACTATGGGTCTTGCTGGCTCTGCTGTCTCCCCTGATGAGACCCAACGGCTCCTGATCACCCTCGGAAAGGAAGTCATCTTCATCGCTGTGAGGCATACGTGTCTCCTAAGTGAATGGGCCCCCCGCCTTTTTTTGCTTTTGAAAGCGCGCTCAAAGAAAAAATGCCTGACAGGCTGAGAAGCCTAACCGCCTTAAAGGGGAACCGGGGGGAGATTAGTGGTGATTAGAGAAAGAAGAAAATGTATAGAAGGAAAGTAGAACAAGGAAAGTATAGTCGAGTCGAAGGCGAAGCCTGACCTAGATGCTCTCCCTTCTGAGGCAGGAAAAGAACTGAAAAGTGGGTGACCCCTAATGGAACAGGAAGAACAAACTTCATTTCCTGCCTCCCTGCAAGGTTAGGAATCACCCATAAAGTGTCCTCCTGCCTCAGAGGGAGAAGGTGTGCGGTTCCTTTTAAATCTGATGGCCAGATTATGCTTGTCACGCCCTTCCCTTGGCTCCACCCCCAAAGTCCTCAGATATTTCTTGAATTGGACTTGGTAACCCTAAAAAGGGATAAGGAACACCCTCCCCACCCCCAGTCTTCTTACTCTCTTCTGCAGCTACTGAGGTTGCTCTTCACTGCCAAAAAAAATATCCTGGAGAGGAAAGAAATGCATAGCTGAACATAGACAGGTTGCTTACCTGTAACTGTAGATCTTCGAGTGGTCATCTGTGCATTCACACTCATGGGATAGTGCGCCTGCGCCGATCCCCGAATCGGTATCTGAAAAAGCCCGGGATTTTTCCGCGCTCGGCGCCAACGAGCATGCGCAGGCGACCCACTGCGCATGCCCACCAGCGCCCGCGCGGCAATCCCGCCAGTTCCTCCCTGACCGCTGAAAGCCCCTTACTGAAGAGAGACCGTCAGCAGCGGGGAAGGAGGGCGGGTAGTGTGAATGCACAGATGACCACTCGAAGATCTACAGTTACAGGTAAGCAACCTGTCTATCTTCTTCGTGGTCTCTGTGCCTCACACTCATGGGAGATTAGCAAGCAAAGCATACCTGGAGGCGGGAAGACGGTCAGCCTGAAGAAACAGCTTGCAACACCGCAGCTCCCAACCGAGTCCTCTGCTGAGCATGCACGTCCAGCGCGTAGTGCTTCATGAAGGCATGCGGAGAAGACCAGGTAGCCGCCTTGCAGACATCGGAAAGGGACACCCCCTTCAGGAATGCCACCGACGTGGCCATCGCCCTTGTGGAGTGTCCACGAACAGGTCCAGGCAAAGGCTTCTTAGCCAACAAATAACAAAGTTTGATCGTCTCAGTAAGCCATTTGGACAGTCTCTGAGAGGAAATTTTGGACCCTAACTTTGGGGCAGAGTAGGAAACAAAAAGTTGATTGTCCTTACGAAAACCCCGTGAACGATTCAAATAAAACAGGAGGGCACGCTTAACATCTAACGCGTGCAGTCTGCGTTCCTCATCCGAGGAAGGACTAGGGTAAAAGGTGGGCAACCAAACTTCTAAGTTAAGGTGAAACTGGGAAACCACCTTCGGGAGAAAAGTAATGTCTGGAGCCAGAGAGACCCCAGCCTCCCTAAAGGCAAGGTATGGGTAGTCACAACGCATCGCTGTGAGCTCCCCCGCACGACGTGCCGAAGTTATGGCAACTAAAAATGCAGTCTTCCAAGACAAAAGTTGCAGGGAACATGTCGCCATAGGCTCAAAGGGACGACGAGTCAACTTGTCCAGAACCAGAGTCAAGTCCCACAGCTGTGGAGGGGATCTAGACGGGGGATGAAGGCGGAACAACCCCTTCATAAATCTCTTGGACTGCGGGTGAGCAAAGACGGAGTAACCCTCAACTGAACCATGAAAAGCAGAAATAGCTGCTAAATAGACCTTAATGGATGAGAATACCAGCCCCTCATCCACCAAGGACAAAAGAAACTCAAAAACTGTGGGCAGCCCCACAGTGTCAGGTGACATTGGAGAGTCAGCCACAAAGTCACTAAACCTTTTCCACTTCCTCTCGTAAGAGGCACGGGTGGAAGGTTTCCTGCTACTCTGGAGCACTTGCTGAACCCTGGTGGAAAAGTCTAGTGGTCGATGAACCACGCTGTCAGCTTCAGGTGCGGCACGTTGTGATGGAACACGTGCCCTCCCTGGGCCGACAACAGGTCCGGTTCTGCCGGGAACTGGTAAAAGGTCCCCTTCGACTGCTGGAGCAGGATCGAAAACCAGCTCTGACGGGGCCACCACGGGGTCACCAGGATGCAACGTGGCTTCTCCTGCACTAATTTGTGGACCACCCTCGTTAGCAGAGGTAAGGGCGGGAACATGTACAGGAACCAGCCCTCCCACTGAAGTAGAAGTCCGTCTCCCAAGGAAGCCGGATCCGCACCTCCCCTGGCACAGAACAATGGGCACTTCTTGTTCTGCGCTGTGGCGAAAGCGTCCAACTGTGGGTAGCCCCAAAGTTGGAACACCGGCTCTAGGAACCTCCAATGCAGTTCCCATTCGTGAGGGGAGGCTCCACCCCTGCTGAGCGAGTCCGCCTGTATGTTGAGGACCCCCGGCAGATGTGTAGCTTTTACAAAAATGTCCCACTGGAGGCACTCCTCCCAGAGGTCCATCGCCAGCGAGCATAGCCTGCGAGACACTGTCCCCCCCTGTCGGTTTATATAACACAGGGCAGTGGTGTTGTCCGTAAGCAATGCCACAGTCTGTCCCACCAGCAGCGGGCGGAACGATCGAAGGGCAAAGTGAACTGCTAGCAGTTCCAGATAGTTTATGTGGCACCGGCTCAGTTTCGGTGGCCACTTGCCCCCCACACATAGCTCTTCCAGGTGGGCTCCCCACCCCCACATGGAGGCATCGGTAGCGATGGTTACTGTAGGGGTCGGCAGATGAAAAGGGGCCCCTTGACGGATATTGCTCTCTGTTCCCCACCATTGCAGGGAGCGGAGAGTCCCGGGTGGAATGGTGAACCTCTTCCGAGGTGAGTCCCTGAGAGGTCGAAAATGGCGCAAGAACCATATCTGTAGGCCTCTCATGTGCAGTCTTGCGAAACGTAGCACGCTTGTCGTCGCGGCCATCAGCCCCAGCATCCGCTGAAGCTGCTGAGCCGTGCCCCACTGCCGCCTTTGAAGTAGCTGTACCAGAGTGATAATGTCCTTCGCTCTCTGCGAAGGGAGGAATGCTCGATGTTGTTGAGTGTCCAACAGAGCCCCTATGAATTGAACTGTCTTTGAAGGAGTGAGATGGGACTTTTCCAGGTTGACTTGCAGGCCCAGGGTGCCAAGAAGACGCAGAGTGATAGCGATGTGGGTTGCTAGACTCTCCCTCGACTTCGCCACAAGAAGCCAATCGTCGATGTATGGAAAGACAACGACTCCCTGCAGACGAAGATGGGCAGCCACCACACTCATCAGCTTCGTGAACACCCGAGGAGCAGTAGACAGTCCAAACGGCAGGGCCCTGAATTGGAAGTGACGAGCACCCACTGCAAACCGTAGAAAACGCCTGAACGCTGGATGGATGCTGACATGAAAATAAGCATCCTTGAGGTCCAGAGTCGCCATCCAGTCTCCCTGATTGATGAGGGGCAGGATTGTTTGCAGCGTAGCCATTCTGAACTTCTGGTACAGAATAAATTTGTTCAGACTCCGAAGGTCCATGATAGGCCTTAGGCCTCCGTCCCTTTTGGGGACCAGAAAATACCGGGAGTAGAAGCCTCCCGTCCTGGCCTCCGGTGGAACTACCTCTATGGCTTGTTTCTGTAGGAGGTTGTTCACCTCCGCCAGCAGAGGTGGGGAAGGGGGAGTGGTGACTACCACGGACTGGTTCGGGGTCTGAACAAACTCTATTTTGTAGCCCTCTTCTATGATGGACAGAGCCCACCTGTCTGTGGAGATCAACTCCCAGGCCGGTAGGAAAGGGCGTAGGCGGATGGATGAATTCCCAATGGGGGCGATGACGCGTGCTTGGAAGAAGTCAAACCCCCTGCTTCTGGGAGCGAGCCCCCTTCGACTTGCTGGGCGGTTGTGACCCGTAACGGTTCCTGCCGTTGCCTGAGTAGGGTGATCGTTCGGATTGGGCAGGGCGAGGACGCCACTGCTCTGGGGAGAACTTCTGGTAAGGCTTTTTGGTCCAGGGTTTGGACCATTGCTTGGATTTGGAAGCCTTAGCAGCAGATTGGACACCCAAGTTCTTAGATGTCTTAACGCTCTTGTCGAACTCCTGGAGGGCCGAGTCAGTCGTTGTACTGAAGAGCCCGTCACCCTCGAATGGCAGATCCTCAATGAAGGTCTTAGTGTCCTGGTGGAGCGTGGTAGACCTGAGCCAGGAGTGCCGTCGGATACAGACTGCAGACGTGATCTGTTTGGCTGAAGCTTCCACCATATGTTTTGCTGCGGCCAGTTGTTGTCTGGCCACAGCGAGACCTTCTTTCTGTAGCCTGGTTGCAGCAGCTCTCTTGTCCTCGGTTAAAGAGGAAAGGAAGGGGGAAAGTTGTTCCCACATGGCATACTGATATCTAGCCATGCAGGCGGCATAGTTAGACACCTTTATGCCGAGTGCCCCCGCGGAGTAGACCTTGCGGCCCATTCCATCGATCTTCCGCCCTTCTTTGTCCGGTGGGGAGGAGTGGACCTTCCTTGCCTTTGAAGAGGAGGAAACTACCACCGAGTTCGGGCGCGGATGGGTGAACAAAAATTCAGCCCCGGGCTCCTGGACCCTATACATATGGTCCAGTCGTTTGGATGAGACTGGCGTCGAGGAGGGTCGTGCCCAAGGCTCCTTGACCACTTGAAGGATCACCTTGGTCACTGGCAGAGCCACCGCAGTGGATGTGTTCCGTTGCATTATATCGAACACGTTGTCATCCACTACAGGCTCTGGTTGCGTTACAGGCAGCTTGAGGGTGGCAGCAATCCGCTTCACAAGGTCCCCATAGGACTTCAGATCCTCCGACGGTGAGATCGGAAGATCCTCGGCCGTCTGGGAACCCGGTGAAGGCTCCAGTCCCTGGACTTCACTCTCCGATTCCGACGACGAGGAGTCTCTGTGTGTAGAGTGCTCCGAGAGCATCGGGGTCGACTCTCGCGGTGGAAGGATTGGTGTTCTTCGATCCGCATCTACCGGAACCAGCTGTCGATCCGGGGGAACCGATGCCGACGCAGAAGCCTTTCGGGACCGATGGGAAACCCTCGAGACCGATGAAAATTGGGATGCCTGCTCCCAATCGGGGTAGTCGTCCGGGTACCAACGACAGGTCTCGAACCGGGAGTAGGGAGGCTGCCACCTGCGTTGCTCCCACGATGGTATCGGGAAGCGTTGAGGAGGGTAGAAAGTTTCTCGCCTGACTCGGGGCTTGAATGGTGGATCGATCACCGGTGCCGACGCGTCAACCTCCGAGGTCGATCCGCTTTCGGAGCGACGACGGGAGCCCGAAGACGAAGACCGCTGGGTCAAGTCGATTTCCGGCTCTTGTTCCGACGCCGACAGGCGCTGCCGGTCAGCTGGGCTACGGCGCGGAGGCGTCCGAGGTTTTTTCGGGGGTTTTGTCGACGTCGATGCCGACGTACCGCCCGATGGGGAAGGAGTGCGGGGTCGCTTTCGCTTCTCCTTCGACTTCGCCTTTTTCGGAGGTCGGGTCCCCGAATCCTCCTGGCGCTTTTTAGCAGGCATATCCACCGTGCCCTCGAGGGGACGTTTAGTGGAGCCCCGCTCTTCCGGCAAGTCCAGAGTCAGTATCGGAGCCGCATCGGCCGATGCGAGCTCCAGTGCCGGGGTTTCGGACGACTTCGGTGCCGATGCCTCCATCGGTCGATGGGGTCTAAGCGCCGATTCGATCAGTGCCGCCGATAAACGAGCCGCCCGGTTCTTTCTCGTCTGCTTCGAAAAGCGGAGACAATGCGGGCACGCGTCTACTCGGTGGGCCTCTCCCAGGCACAGTAGGCAGAGGGAATGACCGTCTGGAGGGGCGATCTTCTTCCCACACGCACGGCAGCGTTTGAAAAACCCCCAGCGACTTTCCATAGAAAGTAGCCGCAAAAAAACTCCCCAGAACAATCTGAGCGAGAAAAAGAAGAGCGGGGGAAAAGCGCGGGCGAAGCGCCCCGAAGGGCCGTAGCCTGACGAACACAAAACGCTTTTTTTTTTTTTTTTTTTAACTAACTAACTAACAACTATAAACTACAACTAACTACTAAACAACAATATTAAACGGGCTAACAAGAAGAAAAGGCGAAGCCAAAAACTTCTCACCGACCGGGGAAAACGGAAAGGTAAACCTCTCAGCGCAGCGGTCAGAAAGGAACTGGCGGGATTGCCGCGCGGGCGCTGGTGGGCATGCGCAGTGGGTCGCCTGCGCATGCTCGTTGGCGCCGAGCGCGGAAAAATCCCGGGCTTTTTCAGATACCGATTCGGGGATCGGCGCAGGCGCACTATCCCATGAGTGTGAGGCACAGAGACCACGAAGAAGATCAAGAAGAAAAGGCGAAGCCAAAAACTTCTCACCGACCGGGGAAAACGGAAAGGTAAACCTCTCAGCGCAGCGGTCAGAAAGGAACTGGCGGGATTGCCGCGCGGGCGCTGGTGGGCATGCGCAGTGGGTCGCCTGCGCATGCTCGTTGGCGCCGAGCGCGGAAAAATCCCGGGCTTTTTCAGATACCGATTCGGGGATCGGCGCAGGCGCACTATCCCATGAGTGTGAGGCACAGAGACCACGAAGAAGATCATATGTAGCTTAAGTGTGAGATGGCTCCAGAGCAAAGGCAGAAACGTGGGCATTGTTTAATAATTTGGCCAAGACAAGTTCAAGGTGTGTGTGTTTCAGAAGGGACTGATCACAAAATTGTCACCAGCCTTATATAGCTATGCAGAACTGGATCATTGGTCCATCAGTTCCAGCATGGCCTACGCTGACATAACAGATCTACAGCAAGGGCATCCCTGCTTCTGAAGATCTTTACAATGCTAAAGCATCAATCTAGGGCTTTTCATATACAAGTCATGAGTTTTGAGACATGGCCACTCTCAAAAAAGCTAGGGAAAGTGTAAGGCAGGGGTCACCTATGAGGTTCCTGCGAGCACTCACCATCACCTTTCCTGAGAGGGTTGCCATCCTCCAAGTGGTGGCTGGAGATTTCCTGGGATTATAACTGTTCCCCAGGTGGCAGAGATCAGTTCACCTGGAGAACATGACTACTTTGGAAAGTGGATTCTATAGCATTATACTCCACTGAAGTTCCTCCCCTCCTCAAACCCCACCCACTTTGGTTTAGTGGTTAAGTACACAGACTCTTATCTGGGAGAACCAGGTTTGATCCCCACTCTTCCACTTGCAGCTGCTGGAATGGCCTTGGGTCAAGTCAACCATAGCTCTTGCAAGAGTTATCCTTGAAAGGGCAGCTTCTGGGAGAGCTCTCTCAGCCCCACCTACCTCACAGGGTGTCTGTTGTGTATGGGGGAGGGAATAAAGGAGATTGTGAGCTGCTCTGAGACTCTGAGATTCAGAGTGGAGGGTGGGGTATAAATCCAATATCTTCTTCTTCTTCCCAGGCTCCACCCCCAAAAAAATATCCAGGTATTTTTCAACCCAGTCCTGGCAACCCTACGTTATAACTGATGACACAGACACTATTTTATTGTACACAGTTGCTATAATTTGCATTTGACTTTTTAAAAAAACATTTTACCATGAATTGCTGGCTAACTACCCAGATGTCTGTCTGAATGGTAATCAAAAAGGTTGGAGCAAAGAAAAGGAAAGTAAGATATAACTATGTACATGATACAAAAGTACAAAACATCACTACATGAATAAATAATGCAATAAGAAGTGCTAAAATACAATAAGAAGTGCTAAAATACAATTCAAACAACAATCCTGTGGTTCAGCCTATAAATACCTAATCCCAATATAAAGACAAATGTCCATTTACAAAAATACAGTTCTGAAAGTCCACATTGTCTCCATATGCAAGAAGCAACACCAAACGCGTTTCAGCACCTGGCCTTTCTCAATGGTGTAAGTCAAACTCCATTAACTTAACAATAACATACAGAAAACTGACCATACAAAGAATAGACCTGACGTGAAAAGGGGGGGGTGAGAAATAATTATTTAAATGTCTGATGATTAATAAAATTAAATATTTGAAATATATTAAACTAGTATAGCAACCTTTTGTCCTTTTGTTCCCTCCACTGCCTCTTATGAGAGACACAGGGCATTTTCGCACAGGGCTTACCCCGGAGCGACGTCCCTCTTCACCGCGCAGCGTCTACGTGGATTTCGCACCAACTGCTCCGCAGAACCAGGAAGAGCCGCGGCTTTTGCATTGCAAATGTAAACCGCCAAAAACCAGTTTACATTTGCGACGCAAAAGCCGCAGCTCTTCGCGGCTCTGCGGAGCAGTTGGTGCGAAATCTGCGCAGACGCTGCGCGGTGAAGAGGGACGTCACTCCGGGGTAAGCCCTGTGCGAAAACGCCCACAGTGAATTTTTAAAATCAAGGTTAGCAACATTCAGGAGATACTGCAGGAGACAATTTTTGTTACTATGGATGTTTTCTTTATACACAAATATTCCTCAAGATGTTCTATTGCAAGAATAAGAGGGAATGCAGGAATGCTAATGTTGTGTACATTTGTACTACATTTACAGTTATATTTTACTTCCTTCTTTTTCTTTGTTTCCAACCTTTTCATTACCTTTCTCGTTGTGTTTCTCTCCCCTTTTTTGGTTATACTCGTTCATCTGAAAGGAACATTTTTATACCTGCTTATCTGATGTATCCTTCAATAAATGCTCATAATCTTGTACAAGAGACTGCAAAGTAAAATCACACACACAGCGAGACCTTTCATTCTGAATGTTCAATTTCAGTTCGGTTCAGGAGAAAGCTATCATTTTATGTGCCTGCAACTAAGATTTTGTTTTCACAGTTTCAATTTCTGGAACTCATTACTAAAAATTACTAATCACTGCTGGGACAATATTCAAGATGTTCCTTGGTATGAGATAGTTAGCTGAATCTGTAGACAGAACAGAGAACTAAAACAGACAATAGACTAACTCCCATTGATTTTTCCATACTGAAATACAATGGGGAGTATTTTTAGTATCCAGTGGCACCATTTGCTGCATACCTGCTTAAGTAATATGGACTCCAGATTAATTCATGGCCTGATCTGATCTGTTGAATCAACCATAAAATAGCATATTATAGAAACAGAACACTGTAGCCTGAGGGGTGCATTGAAGAAGGTTTTTACTTTATTCAGCCTTTGCAGAGATGCTTTCTGATAAATCATCTCTGTGTACATGTGCACGTCTAAAACTGGACATGAAACAATCTGTACATAGCGCACTCCAACCAATACATTAGGAAAAATTACTAGCCCATCTCCCCCTGCCCCCCCCATATACTGACTCACCTAGAAGAAACTGTTATTCATCTGGCACACAGCTAATTAAACAACTAATGTTTTAACAGCAAGAGTAACAACTTCTCAGCTTTATCCTTTTATTAAAAGGATATTTGATCACTAACTTCAAAGGCAACACAGGGAGAACAGTGTGAGATGCCTTTGCCTCAATTCCCCCATAAAAATCTCTCTGAAATGTATTTCCATTGCAACTGTAGTTGTCAGACTTTCCAGATACAGGACCCAAATTTAACCTTCCCCTCAAGCAGCAACATGGAATCAACTGAGCTACAAGGACATTACACAGGGTGACATCAGAGTCCACTGATGGGAAGGGAGACAGAGATACTACCTCATCAGTAGGCAGGGCCAGCCCTACACTGTCTGGCACCCTAGGCAAGGCTAACTTCTGGTGCTCAGCCCCCTGCACTGATAACATCACCGAGTCACATGGGGATGCCCAATTCAGCAAGCACAGAAGGCCAGTGTCCTAGACAATCGCCTAGTTTGCCTAGGGGCAGAGCCGGCCCTGCTAGTAGGAAGGAAGCACCATGCCAACAAGTAGAGAACAAGCGTCAGGAGTAGAGGCTGGTCAGGCCAGGCTGGGGGGCAGAGTCAATATTCCCTCTAAGCTGCAAAGTCTTGTGAGCAAAAATTCTACTTTGTGAGCTACTGGCATTAAAGTTGTGAGCTACCGCATAAATTAGTGTGCTCTGGGGTCCTCCTTCCTGAGCTAAAACAAAAATGTGTGAGCTGGAGGCTAAAAATCTGTGAGCTAGCTCATGCTAACTCAGCTTAGAGGGAACTCTGGGCAAGGTATGTGTGTTCAAGAAAGCAAGAGCTTGTGCAGGGGATTAGAGTCTCCAAACATACCAGTGACAAAAGGTTATCTTCTCCTGCTCAGTAATTTGGCTGGTGCTCTTACCATGTATACAAAGAGAAGCAGAAAGTGTGGCACACACTTAAGAACATAAGAGAAGTCATGTTAGATCAGGTCAATAGCCTATTCAGTCCAACACTAGAGATTTGGTCCGACATAGGAACGCCTCACACTCAATTTAAGTGTGCACGTTCACACAAGCACATCTGCCCTCTGAGCCCAACCCATTCCCACCCTGTCCCCAGACGCCTCCTATTCGTAGGTAGCTTCCCTGTGATTCGGATGTAGGTCACGTAATCCCCTGCTGTCTGAATGCCCCGGCACAACTCATGGGCGAAAGAACTGTGTGATCGCGCCAAGCCGTTTGCAGCACTGCTGGGTTTTGTTTTGTTTTTTAGGAGGCCCTCTCAGAGCTGTGCTTCTGCGCTTCCCTGCATGAGTGCATACACGGGAGACTTTTAAAGAAAAAACACCCTTTCAACAGCAATGAGTCCTTGAGCCACGCTAGCCGTGTGAACGCACAACCACCGATGGCTGCCGGGATTCTGCCGCTTCAACGATGGCTGTCTGATCCCTCTAAAATGGACCTGACTGAATCAGGTTTTTTTGCCTCGGGATACTACCGCAATGTCCCAGTCTGAAACCACCCACAGTAGTCAAAACGCAGGTTTTATCAAGAAGTTCGCTAGCCCTCTCTCTGTTGCCCTCCAAGCACCAAGCATCACTGCCCCAGACATAGTGTTCAATCAATACCTTGTGGCAGGGGTGTGTGGCCTAATATGCAAAGGAGTTCCTGCTACCAAAAAACCCCTGAAGGCAACTATAGTTCGATTAAAGGGTTTCATCTCAGAATGAAGAACGTTTTCCTCTTCCTGGCCTTCTTGATGTTTAGTGTTAAGATGAAAGGGATTTCCAAGGGAGAGAGAGGAAATCCCATTTCCCCCACCCCATCCCTGTTTGCCATTTGCTATTGATCTAGTTGTCCTGATCAGGATGGCCCTGACTACCCTGATCTCATCAGATCTCAGATGCTACACAGAGTTAGCCCTGGTTGGTATCTGGATGGGAGACCACCAAGAAAGTCCATGGTTGCTCCACAGAGGCAACAGCAACCTACCTCTGCTTGTCTCTTGCCTTGAAAACCTGCGGCGTTGCCATATCAGCTGTCACTTGTGAGCTTTTTACACACACATCTATGACTCTGCTCTCCCCCTTTCTTGCCAGGATCATCTTTTCTCTTCCCTCACCTCCAGCTTGCCTCATTCGCCATCTGACTGCCATATGCTCTTCCTGCTGGTCCTGGTAATTGCCAATGCTTGTGCACCATTTTGGGGTGCCCCAGCAACTCCAGTGGTTTGCCTGTCATGATAGCTTTAGTGTACAGTGGCTACTAGCCAATAGCAACTGAATTCCAGAACCAGGAGGCAACATCAGGGGAAGGCCTCAGCCTCTATGCCCTGTTGTTGTACCTCCACAACTGGTTAGCCACTGTGTGAGACAGGATGCTAGACTAGGAAAACCACTGATCTGATCCAGTAGGAATCTTCTTATGCTCTTATAATTTTTTTTTTTGGGGGGGGTGTATTTTATGAAGCTAAAAGTGGAGTCTGGCAGGCCCTGACTCTGAAGTAAGTCATTCAGAGCAAAGGAAACGAGCTAAATAAATGAAACACAGTTCAAATTTGTGTACGCTGCAGTACTAGGACTGGACTCTACAGCTACTGATGTCTGAAGTCCAGTAGAAGACCCATGCAAGAAGAGACCAGTTCAGTGAAGGTAGAGAATCTGGCATTGTAGCTGTGATTTTTTTTTTCCACTTCCGTTTAAATGCTAAATCCATCTATAAATCAAAAGGCTGGACCAAGCCCTTAGCATTTACTAATTGCAATCAGATGATCGCCTTTACTTTTTATATACATAATGCCCCACCAGGGATTTCTAAAGCATCTAATGTCTCCCTTTCAGGAGAGAATTGGTTAGAAAAATTACTGTGTGCTCTCCTATGTAATGCCAAAATAATCCTGTTATGCAGAGGGCTCTATAACAATCCAGGTTAGGCTGCAATTAAGTTACAGCTGTGGAAGACCCCTCAGGGGTAATGTCTGTTTGGTATACAAACAACATGTGTTTAGAGATCATTACTGTTAAAATGTTAACTCACAAAAGGCCATGCTAATTTGACCTTATAAACGTTGCACTCATATACACAATACCCCAAACGCATAGCTCAGCAGCATTCTTGATACTCAACCACACTTCTCATTTAATCTGAACAGCAGATGATGGCTTTTTATGCAGCAAATTCTTGTAAAAGCTTTTCCATAAACTGTTTAAAGTGCAACGTGCTTCACTTTGCATATGTGATACAGAGAGATGATTTACACAGGTTACTCTTTCCCACATATGCCTGTTATTAAGACAACGGTTTCTGCTACCCACTATTTAGAAACAGCCCTGCATACAAGCCCAAAACAGTAGCTACCCCAAAGAAAGATTACTAGACCACACGCTCATACATACCTTTGTTAAATATTTGTGGCATGCTACTGACCTGCATTTTATACGATTACCAGACAGGAAGCCATAAGAATGATTAAGAAATGTCTATTTAAGTACAATCAGGGCTTTTTCTTTTTTTTTGAGCAGGAACACACAGAAACGCAGGTCCAGCTGGCTTGGCATCAAGGGTGTGGTCTAATATGCAAATGAGTTCCTGCTGGGCTTTTTCTACAAAAAAACCCCCTGAGAGCACGTTGTTCTACTCAGTTTGCGGGTATCCTTGCATCTCAAGAGCTTCCTGATTACTGCTCATATTTGACTGTTCCTTGCTATAGACATGCCTTTATGTTGACATACCTTAATGCCCTACCATCTAGAGAAGTGGCCCCCAACCTTTTTGACACCAGGGACCGGTTTCGTGGAAGAAAATTTTTCCACAGACCGGTGGGGGTGCTGGGGGTTTGCTGCCCCAGGCTGCCCCCAAGCCCACACCCATCCCTGCCCTCCCATGGGGGTCTTTAAAGAGGAGTAGGCAAAGATCTCTGCCTCACTCCGCAGCCCAGTTGCTAACAGGCCATGGACCAGTCCCGGGGTCCGTGGCCCAGGGGTTGGGGACCCCTGATCTAGAGTTCTGCAATGGTAGGTATCTTGAACACATGAAGCTGCTTTATACTGAACCAGACCCTTGGTATATCAAAATCAGCATTGTCTACTCAGACCAGTAGCATTTCTCAAATCTCAGTCTGGGGTCTTTTACATCACTTCCTGCCTGATCCTTTTTTAAAACTTAAGATGTTTGGCATTAAACCTGGGACTTTCTGCATATCAAGCAGATGCTCCATCTCAGCCACAGTCCCTCCACCATCTTAAAATACCGTACAGTGATAGAATATGTGTCTGTAGACACCCTGTATCATGTGACTTCTGAATGTAATTAGTTTTCTGAGCCTAGAAATCTTTCAATTTTGTTTCATAATACAGATCATATGGAGACATCATCTCCTTTATTAGAAGATAATAGCAGACCTATCACTCTTTTAGCTGTGAAATTTTATGCATCATAGATTTTCGCGGCCATTCAAATGGAGTCTAGCTTTTCCTATATCTTAGTAATCTGCTTAAAACTAATAAATTGAAGCAGTATGAGGCAGATAGATGGTAACCATTTTCCATGCTCATTATTAAGACACAAGTCTTCAACAGCAGCTAGCCCATGGAAAGATTACTAGTTCACCCACCCGTATATACCCTTGTTAAATATTTGTGGCATGCTAGTGACCTGGATATAATATTTCAAAAAACTCTTCCCATTTAAATGATTTTTCTCTGATTGGCTGCCTAGAGATTATCCCTACATTGACCAGGTCATGATTATTTATGAACCTACTTATATGTGATTGCTCCTCATTTGTGGTATCCTATAACTACAAAATAATCCACCACAGTTTACATACATGTGAAGCTGCCCTACACTGAATCAGACCATTGGACCATCAAGGTCAGTATTACCTACTAAGACTGGCGGCAGATCTCCAAGGTCTCAGGCAGAAGTCTTTCACATCACTGCTCCATGGAGGTGCTGGGGATTGAACCTTGGACTTTCTGCAAGAAAAGCAGAGGTGCTTCCACTGGGCTGCAGCCCCTCCCGAAGGAGGCAAGTTCCTGTGAGATATGTTAATCAAATTGTTCGAGCTATATACAGAGTACTTGAGCCCACATGCTGTTTGTTGCCATTGTGAAATATTACCCATTACTATCTTCTGTTTCTTTAGAGGCAGCCCTTAAACAGAGGCAGTAGTCAGGATTGACCATTCACAGCACAGTGCCAACTGCAGTGACCGGTATACATCTACTGGCTATGCTGAGGGGCTGCCAGCTCTCTTGTTCTAACCTGGCTCCTGTAGCATCACAAGCCGGTCAAAAGACATTTCTGACCACCTTAAATGTGTGCCTATCATCAGCATGCAGTGATACGGAACGTTCTGCCTCTAATTCTGCAGTATGTCTACGCAGCTTTCAAAGACAGACAGGCTTGCTGCGCCAAGAGTTGGCAAATCCATCCGATGCCATTCAATAAGCATTTTGATAGTATCGCAGTGGATTGTTTTAAATAGGGATGGGTCAATAATCACACCTCTTTGTAACAGGATGGGACTCACACTGAGAGATAAGGTTCTCCAATGTCTGTTCAGTAGTGCTCTAGAAAAGGGGAAAGGTTATATGATAGGTTACATGATGACAGTGTGGGGGAGATGAGGCACAAGAGTTTCCAGGATTAGTAGCAACAGGTGGGGGTAAGAGCAGTGGTGTTATAGCTACATGGGAAGGTGTTAAGCAAAACCATTGGAGTCTGGGGCATCCAGTCTGCATGAGTAGCTCCCAAGATTCAACCTGATAGTGTTTTTTCACCTGTGACTGTTTCCAGGGCTTGCTGCTAGTTCTTGTCATTCATACTAAGCCAGCATTGCTCCTCAACACAATATTGTTTATTGTAGTTTTATTGCCCTGGTTATACCTAGCTGATTTTGCCATCTGGGCCAAGAGAAGATTCCAACTTCCCCATGTTGTGTCTTTCTCCTGTAGCCATAGGATTACAAGAATGATCTGCAGGATCTGAGGTAGGGGATTTAGTTTTGCCTGTCCCTGCAACTTTGCTGCTGATCAACTTGTCTCCGGCCAAAAGTTGAAATGTGCCTTTATTTCTATCTTCTTTTTTGGTAGATTTGAATCCCTCACACGTTTTTCCAATGAGTGCATTTTCTCAGTGGGTAACATACAGTCATAAGTCATCTTGTTGTTGTCCTTGTCTCTGTTTCCTTCTAACCTTACAAAAATACTCTCCTTGGGGCATTATTTGCTACACCACCACCTAGGAAAGTCCATGGCCCCTGTGTGGATGATGCCCTGGACTTCCATAGGGTTTCTTTCCCCACCAAGTGAGTTATGGCCCAGCACAATCAGTTCAGTATACAGAATGCCCAACAGAACCCAGCGTCACTGTGGCATTGCAAGCTTAAAAGGACTGATCTCAAAGCACAGTGTCCCAGGAAATCCAAGTTTTGGGAGGGGAATTTTGCAAGCCCAGCACAACCAGTTACAGTGCACAGAATGCCCAGCAGAGCCCAGTGCCACTGGTATTGCAAGCATTAAAGGACAGCTCTCAAAGCACAGAGTCAGAACATATCCAGGCAAGGAGGGGGCATTTTGCAACCTCTGTGCTAGAAAATGGGAAGGGAACACAAAAGAACTCTGGCAAAGTGGGGGAAGAAGACTCCTTTTGAAACTGACAAGAGTGTTTCCAAGGCTGGAGAATTCCACCCTCTATTGTTTTGAAGTTTGGTAACCTTTTGTTTGAACAGAGCTGTATATCTAAAATGTATCCATTTACCAACCTCCACAAACATCCACAAACTGCTTGAAAGTCCCTGGAAAGATCATGATAGTTGTCCTGCCACGAACTTCAGTTCGCAAACTATGAACCGGCCAAAATAAATGTGTCACAAGCTTTCAACTCTGAACCAGTTTGTGCCCATCCCCAGAAGTGAATCATCTCCAGGGAGGCCTTTTCCTTACAGATGAATAACTGCAGCCTTGTGTCTTCTCACATACTCAACAAGTCATGAGCAGGTTATCTCTAATCTTAGGATTTCAAGTGCTAAACTCACAAAGCAAACCTCAGTTTATGGTTTTCTCTCCCCACCACCACCACCACTCCTTCCAGCCACTGCAAAAAACCCCAAAAACCTTATGAGTGCACTGGAAGAAGGTATTTCATACCTGATACTTCATCCGTACAATAAACTGTGTATGAAAAATTCTAAAATGTCCCTTTCACATTCAAGCTCCTATCTTCTTCCATTCCCCAACACTGAACATTTGTGGCTGGCTTCTCCAGGTAGCGTTGGAAGAGGAAGGAAGTAGACAATAGTAATACTGAAGCAATTAGTAGGAAAATTCAGATGCAGGGGAGTTAGCATTCATTTAAAATATCCTATCCAGGCTTTATATATCATATGCACTTCTGTAGTGCAAAAAAAAAAAGAGGAATTGATGCTTTAAAATATAGAGCTTTGAATTGTAAAATTTATTTAGAATCGTGTCCTAAAATGTGCCTGTACTAGCTAAAAAGCTACATGGTACATTATTTTCTCTTGTAATATACAGCTACAGAGGCAAGGCTTTTTTTGAGCAGGAATGCAGTTCTGGCTGGCTTCGTGTCAGGGGATGTGACCTAATATGCAAATGAGTTCCTGCTTGGCTTTTTCATCATAAAAAGTCCTGCACAGAAGTCTGTTAGGTGTGTTCTTTTTTAGTTCCATCAATTCACATGCTCCAGCTCTCTGCAACACACTTGTATTCATCGAACTGGATTTCTCTAACTTTTCAGTTCCAACTCCCTTCATTCCCCTCCTTAATCACTGTCACATGAAGGTCCCATGATCCTCAGAATCAGTATTCCCTCTAAACTGTGCACATGAGCAGTCACTCATTACCACAGAAAGCTCTGCTCAGCAGCAATCTAGAGCCGTGTGGGGTCTTGTACTGCCTATTGCCCATTTTAAGGTTACAGCAGTTATATTCTGCTCAGGCTGTGAGCTGCTCCATTCTGTAATGGGGAGGAATTAGAGGGGATATTGCATAGAATAGTCTTTTTTGTTTGTCAAAGGGAATGCCTGTTTTCCCATCAGAAGAAATGCTGGTTGGATAGAACCTGGGCTTTTTCTGAGCAGGAACGCAAAGGAACACAGTTCTGGTTGGCTTGGCATCAAAGCATATGGTTTAATATACAAATGAGTTCCTGTTGGGCTTTTTCTACAAAAAAAAGCCCTGAATATAACTCTGTGGCAAATTAAGTGTCAATGCAGAAGGCATTCCTTCAAGTCAAACTGTTTTCAAATGGCTACTTCAAGGACAGAAGGATATATTATATAGATAGATATATTTGGAAAAATTCCCATTGTATTGGAAATAACATATAACTGATAAGCACAGCACAAAGCATGATGATCCGCACAGGGATTATGTTTCACTTCTTACACAGTCATATATTTTATTTGAAAGGCATTTTGTAAAACTCGAGTCAGCATGAAAGAATAAGCACAATTTTAAAAATCAAGAAGCGCTTCCCAGGAATTAGCATAAAAGGCAAACCTTGTGAGTAAATGAAAATGTAATCCATGAGCTATTTTTAATAGAGGTTTATCAACTTGAATCAAGAAACAAACACAAATTAGCTGCAGCCTCGTAGAAGCTTGGAAAGCTCTTGAGTTCAAACCAATTGACATTGCAGTAAAATAAAATTAAACATGAAATGAATCTTTTCTTTTTTATATATATAAAAAAAGTAAATCAAATTATCACAACAGTGCCTTTTGGGTTTAGTTGTCTCTGCCACCTTATCAAAATGGAATCAGCAAGTTTTCACGCTCAAAACAGGAAGAGGAATAAAACGAGCTCAGGAGATATTCAGATAATCTGTGCCTTTGGTGAAATTGAGCAAGATGTATTTGCACTGTGTTTTCTTTTCACGTGTGTGAAAATTATCTTCTCAGCTTTAAGGGTCTCGAGCTTATGTGTCAATTATGTGAATAAATCTACAAAAACAAGCCCAGCTTCCAGTATCTGCATGAATTATTTAAGCCTTACTTGCCCACAGGCAACCCAGTGAATATTTATTGCAAGGATTACTTTAGAATATCCCCACACTTCTTATATCGAAGAATGTGCTGAGTACCCTTTGGCTGCAAACAACTTGATCCACAAATGTCCTGCAAAGCCAACATTACACCACTGAACCTCTCTTCCAGCATGGCTGCCTGATTGTTCTCCAGATCTTTACATTCTTTACTTGACTGAATAGGGAAGCAGTAACCTCATCAGACATTATTTAGACCCATCCAGAACAAGGGATGCTTCCTACCAGCATCATCTGCTTGTCCAAATTCAGCTTCAGTCTATTAGCCCCCAGGGCTTTTTTTGTAGCAGGAACTCCTTTGCATATTAGGCCACACACCCCTGATGTAACCAATCCTCTAAGAGCTTACAAGACTCTTAGTACAGGGCCTATTGTAAGCTCCTGGAGGACTGGCTACATCAGGGGTGTATGGCCTAATATGCAAGGGAGTTCCTTCTAAAAAAAGTCCCAACCCTCTTGCACTGAACCACTGCCTCCAAGCTCAGTGCATAATGAAACAGCAGCTCCTGAATGCTCAAAGAAATACAGAACTGGGCGTCATCCCACTCAAAGGCTTCACACACATCCCTACAACAAAGGCTTTGGTCACAGCGCTGAGCCTTGTGGAATATCCCAAAACAAATTCCAGGCAGCAAAAACTGCATCCCCAATGTTTGCCTTCTATACCAGACCAGATAAAACCAAGCAAAACCAGAGAGGTTCCTTAACCAAAATGCCCCCATGATGTTTAGATGGGTCAAAAGAATCATGGGCTCAATTGTGTCAGTTCTGCTATAAGAATGAGCAAAGAGGTATTCCACTTATCAGTGCCAAGCCACATCCACCACCTACCCATCCTTCTCTCAGACTTGGCACTGAGCAAATGCAGCTATTTTTCATTTAGTAAAAAATAGATTCAATTGGGCTCAGTGTCATCCTAGCTATCAAAAATTCTCATAACTCAATAGCTGAACAACATCCAGAATACAGCAATACAATCTTAACTGCGCTCAATATAGATTACAGCACAGATATCAAACGCAGTCTGGGGGCCGAATCAGGCCCCCAGAAGACTCCTATCAGACCCCCAAGCAACTGGCTGTCATCTGCTTCCTTCTGCATCACAGCTTCCTTTGCCAGGCTTGTTCAACAGCATAGGAGTTACAGAGCAAAGCCTCTATTTTCTCCATTGGCTGAGACTCCTCCCCTGGTGACGAAGGGGTGAAGGGAGAGTTTGCTTTGCCAGCCACAGCAGAGCTACTGAGCCAAGCCTATCTTCCTTCTATTGACTGAGGCTCCTCCCCCTCCTGGTCCCTTGGAGAAGGAAGGAAAGAGCCAGAGCTTCCTTTGCCCAGTTCCCTGGGCCCCATGGGAGAAATACAAAGAAAGCACCATTAAGACCGAGTGCTAATATTTTAAGGATGTTTTAAGTTTTTTTAAAAAAAAAATCTTTGTGTTTGTCTGTGTCCTTTATAAAGTTTGTATCTCTGCTATCTAATCATAAATAGGTACACACATGGCCCGGCCCAACCTGACATGGCTCGGCCTGACAAGGTCTCATTTATATCAGATTTAACCCTCATAACAAATGAGTTTGACACCCCTGGATTAGAGGGCCATCCCACTGCCTCTTTAGAATTTCCAGGAACCATGGGACTTGCATTTCCTATGGTTTATGGCATCATGGATGCTGCTGTCAACAAGGGGTGTGGGGGGAGGGGAAATCACTTGATGAAAACGAACCAATGGAAATATCGCAGGAAGGTAAACAGCGAACAACAGAATTCAGCACTAGTAAGCTCACACAAGCACAGCAAAAAAATCTTTGGGCAATGCCAGCTTTCAGGAACTGCAGGGCAAGAAATAGGCATAATCAGCCATGGAGATTTGTGTGGGGAAACAATCATTTCTTGAACATAACCAGGAAGCCCAAAAGCAAGGTAAGCACTTTTGTGGAAATGGTCCAGGACTCAATGGGGGCCAACCATAAGCCACAGATAACTTTTGAGAACCCTGACCTGGATAGCTTAGGCTACCCCAGTTTTATCAGATCTCAGAAGCAGGGTCAGCCCTGGGTAGTATTTGGATGGGAGAAAACCAAAGTCCAGAGTTCCTGAGTAGAGGAAGGCAATGGCAAATCATCACTGAATGTCTCTTGTCTCAATGATCCTACAAGGCTGCTGTAATTTGGCTGTGACAGCACTTTCCAACATCATTTGGGAAAGAGATGCAGAGTCATGAAAGGAATTGTACCTGAACCATTTTGGACCAGGTTCAGAGTCCAGAAGGGTCTGGTGCAAATCCTACATGAATCTGATAATGCAAATGCATCTTCAAAAATCCCATGTCCTTTCCCTTTACTCATAACTTTTACTTCTTTATATCCCCTCCCCGACAATTCCTCTTTGCTTCCTCCAAGAACTTTGCCCTCTGAAAGTGCAATGCTGTTTAAGTGCACAGATAGAGCACTTACATAAGCGGGCTCTAATACCTGTAAAAGCTCTCTGGATGCTCACACATAGCCACTTTCACCACCTGATATCTTTTACCTGGACAGCCTGAGGCCATTTGTATGAAAAAAGCAGGGCGCACCTATATACCTGGAAGATTTTGTGATCCCTAAAAAAGCAGCAACTGGTCATGTATTTAGCTTCTAATTATCCTTTTAACACCTTGGACTTTGTTCCGTCATTGTGCATAACCCTGGTCTGAAAGTGAAAAAAAGCTGCTTATTAAAATATCTTGAGCGTATCTATTAAAAGTTGTTTCATAGTAACGCAAAGATGCCACATAATACTGAGATCTAAATTTAGGGCATTGAGGTATAAATAGATTTTACCTCCACTTACCTAGGAGCCCCGTGGCGCAGAGTGGTAAGCTGCAATACTGCAGTCCAAGCTCTGCTCACGACCTGAGTTTGATCCCGGCTCAAGCTGGGTTCAGGTAACCGGCTCAAGGTTGACTCAGCCTTCCAAGGTCAATACAATGAGTACCCAGCTTGCTGGGGTAAAGTGTAGATGACTGGGGAAGACAATGGCAACCACATCGTAAAAAGTCTGCTGTGAAAACATTGTGATGCGATGTCACCCCACAGTCGGAAACGACTGGTGCTTGCACAGGGGACTACCTTTATCTTTTACCCAGACACCACTTAAACATTTTGTTTATGAAGCAGCAATTCACCATTCGCTACTATAATGAGGCCTAAGCCACCCCTTAAACCACCAGGCGCTAAGAATCAAGATTGCAACTAGCCACACAGCCGGACTACTTTGGCTCCATAGCCCCATCCTGGATTTTGTTTCTTGATTACTTTAGTACAGGGTGTTGAACTCATTTGTTATGAGATCCAGATATCACATAAATGAGACCTTCTCCGGTCAGGCCACTTGTGTCATAAAATGTAATGCCAGATAGCAGAGATAAACTTTATAAAGGACACAAACACAAAGATTTTTTTTAAAAAAATTACAAAATAAAACTTAATTAAAACATTAGGAATCTTGCAATATTTTGCTTATTTAACAGTCTGATAACTGACCCCACTTGCTCTGAATTATTGCATCAAAATCTGGAGACAATGTCTGTGCTGTAGCAATCTTGAGTATGCTGTTCAGGTGTGCATCTGTATGTTGCAAACCTACTTTTGATTTACTGACATTCATTACAAAAATCTCATGGTCAATGCTTTCAGCCTAAGACCCAGAGGAAAACATGAAAGAGCTGGGCATTGTGAGCTTTTGTACATAAGCTGCTTCGTGTGCCGGTCAGCCAATGGGGAAAATAGAGGTTTTGCTCTGTAGCTTGATTGAGCAAGCCTGGCAAAGCAAGCTGTGATGCAGAAGGAAGCAAGAGAAGGAGAAAGAAGCAGGCAACAGTGAATTGCTCGTGGGCCTGATAGGAGTCCTGCAGGCGCCTGGTCCCGCCCCCGAGTTGCATGTTTAACACCCCTGCTTTGACATGTAAGCAGCAATGGTTTGTGGAATGGGAGGGAATATCCCAACCTCTGAGCCAGTTTGGTGAATTGATTAAATGTGCGGACTCTTATCTGGGAGAACCGGGTTTGATTCCCCACTCCTCCACTTACAGCTGCTGGAATGGCCTTGGGTTAGCCATAGCTATCACAGGAGTCCTTGAAAGGGCAACTGCTGTGAGAGCCCTCTCAGCCCCACCTCCCTCTCAGCCCCCCAGGGTGTCTGTTGTGGGGGTAGAAGATATAGGAGATTATAAGCCGCTCTGAGTCTCTGATTCAGAGAGAAGGGCAAGGTATAAATCTGCAGTCGTCTTCTTCTCTGCCATGGTACATTACTGAAGGGGGAAGGGAAGACACCACTGTTAATGGCAGGGATGGCAACAGAAAGAGGGCAGTGACAATGAAGTTTTCATAGTCATGGATGCAAGCACCATGCAGGCACACAGTTAGGGTTTCACCTCCAGGTGAGGCCTGGAGATCTCCCACTTTCACAATTGATTTCCAGCTGGCAGAGATCAGCTCCCCTGGAGAAAATGGGTGCTTTGGAGGGTAGACTCTATGGCATTGTGCCATGCTGAGGCCCCTCCCCTCCCCAAACCACGCTCTCACCCAGATCCACCCCCAAAGTCTCCAGATATTTTTAAACACAGACCTGGGTCACCCTATGAGTGACAAGTAGAACCCACTGGGAGCACAGGGTGATACAATTTTCACGAGCAAAGCCTCCCTCCACCCAATGAGCACCACTGGCACGCAGGCAGGAAGAGAAGCAAAAATGACAGACAAATAAAGACTAGCATCTGAATGTCAACAGTGTGCATGTAACTAAAATAGAAAGCATAAATGGCACGAAAGACAAGTCATGATATCCCCACTTGAGCAAATTTCTAGGCCTTGCAGCTGCAGGGAAAGATCTGAAAACATGTCAGCAATTGCCTGATGGAATTTCAAAGGCAAAGTCAATAAGGAACTAAGGAAAAAACTAGCATAACTTCTAAAGGTTTTAAAAATATGTAGAATGAAGCACTTGATCTGCTTCCTCAGTAATTATCATTAAGGGACACTTCACATCCAAATGATTTTCCTACATTGCCATCGCTTTCACATAGGGTATACGCAGCATGTTCTCTATTAGTCATGCATGATGAATATGCACATGGTGAGAACTCACGTTTCCCATGGCTTTACAACACATATGCCTGCATCAAAAAGAATGTGAGTTCCTATTACAGATGATGGTATTCCAACACTGAGACGATATGCAAGTAGGAAGGAGGTCATACAGAAGGGAGCTCTAAAAAAAGATGTGTATGGTCACTGGGTGCATTTGCACACTACATAAGAATAGCAATCCACTTGCAAACAGTCACCATGTGAAAGCAACCACTATCTCCCCACTCAAGGCAGCTTGTTCTAAACTTGAGTAGTACAAGGCAGTTTTGTGGCTGGTTGTAATAACAGGCTAGGTTCCTCCAGCCTCTCTATATAAGGCCTGTCCAGAGTCTGAGGATTGTTGCCAAGCACAGAATGAGAAAGATGTCAGGTAACATCTGGTATCAATTGTCAAATTTCCTTCCAAAATTTCATTACATTATTGCAAAATTCGCCTAGTGGTGGAGAGGAAACACTCTTTGGAGGTAGGTCTTCCTTTTTTCCCCAGACCTCAAGATATTGAGCTTGCCACAGGGGGTAAAAAACCCTGAATAATTGCAAAGTTCTCTCTTATTAAAGTTGCTATTGCAAAAAAATTGGAAATGCAGCATATAGTTTCAGCTTTACTGGGAAAAAAAGACCTGGGGAAACCTATCTGCCGTTCAAACACAATATTCTCCTCTGACTTGACGATACGTCTTAAATTTATATGTTTGAGACATAAATTTTTACATGTTTATTAATATTACCTTTATTTTCTAATCTTGTGTGGGTGGATAATTACTTTAGTCTTTTTAGAAAGCTTCGTAAGTGGGATTACAGAAGCCTGGAAAATGTCTTTGCCATTACACAATGTGAATGAATCAAATTAATTCAGTCGAGAGAGAGAGAGGCTATTATATTTTGCTATAAAATCACTACCAACTACCTTGTGCAAACAATTAATTATACACCTTAGGCCTATTACCACAGGCTGCATTGCCTTGTTGCTGGGAAAATCTTTCACCGTATATTGGAAACTGGCTTTCTGAGCCCTCTCCAGCCCCACCACCTCACAAGGTGTCTGTTGTGGAGGAGGAAGGTAAAGGAGATTGTGAGTCGCTCTGAGACTCTTCGGAGCGGAGGGCGGGATATAAATCCAATATCTTCTTCTTCTTCAAGAGGGGATCTTCTACAATATATTTTGAGGCAAAGGTTTAACACACTGCATATTTCATTCTTCCCACACCTTTAAATGTTGTATGCTTGTAGTTCCCAAAAGGAACTTTATGGGTCAGACCATCAGACAGTTAATGTTTGGGAGACTGTAGCACAAGATACCCACAGTGGTAACTACTGTGGAAATACTATAGTAACTTCCAAGTTAGGAACTATTACCTATTTATGTACTTTATAAATATATAAACCACACTCTCTACTTAAAAGTGCTTGACATGACATCATGTAAAAAATGTAAGACAATATACAGTGTCAGCAATTACAACATAAAAAAACCAAACGGATCAATGGCCCATCCAGTCCACCAATCTGCGCCAAAACCCAGGTGCCATCAAGAGGTCCACCCGTGGGGCCAGAAGTCCAGAAGCCCTGCCACTGTTGCCCCCCCCCAAAGCACCAAGAATACAGCGCCTCACTGCTCCAGACAGTCTTCCATCTATATGTTACAGCTAATAGCCACAGATGGATCTCTGCTCCATGTTTATCCAATCCCCTCTTGAAGCTGTCAATGCTTGTAGCTGCCATCACTTCCTGCAACAATGAATTCCACGTTAATGACTCTTTAGGTAAAGAAGTACTTCCTTGAAAACAGAAGCAGTAGACCACTGTGTCTACCAGGAAACATCTTTGTAAACAGGCAAAATATAAACACATTAAGGGTGATTACAGACCAGCACTTTGGTCCGACTCAAGAGATGCCTCTGAAATCGACCCAAAAAAATCCCTCCAGATGGCAACATCTGTCGCCCGTCCCTGTCCCATACTCACCCTGTCTTCCAGGCTCCACAAAGCAGCTCAAAAAGCTACCACTTCTGTTGTATATGGAGTTCTTGCCTGGCTCATTGGAGCCTGTAGGACTGAGCTTGGGGACTCAGGAACAATCTCCAATCTTGGGCCCCCTGCTGGTTTGAATGGTCCAATAATATGCTAGCACGGGGAACCTTGAGTGTATATATAGTTGGCCTTGTTGGCCCAGTCTTCAGTCTGAATGCAGCGCTATACTATGCTGTATATATTTAAAAAGCTATGATCACTACCACTTCGTCTCATCATTGCGTGGAACCCACTATATTATAACTTCCAAAGCGGCAGCAAATATTTGAGCTGACCACCAGTCGTCTTCTCACTGTCTGCATGGGGAAGGGCACATGGGGAAGGGCTGTGTGTCAGCGACAAGCCACCCCAAGTCACTTCCAGCTTTTAAAAAAAAAAAAAAAAGAAACCAGCCAGAGTGCTTGACCTGTTGGGAAAAAGAGGAGTCTGGCTTCTGAGGCGCCTCTGTGTCTGGAGGTGCCCAGCCACCTGGCAGACGAGATGCAGGCACTTCGTTGGGGAGCATGTGGAGGCTTTGGGATGGCTCTTCAGAATGCCTCCCAACCACAGCCTAAGATACAAAATCTTATTTTGTCAGATTTCAAAATCTGGGGAAGCAGCAGCAGCAGCAGAAGAAGAGTTGGATTTAGAGCAGAGCAGTCTACAATCTCCTTCCCTTCCTCTCCCCACAACAGACACTCTGTGAGGTAGATGGGGCTGAGAGAGTTCTGAGAGAACTGTTCTTAAGAGAACTCTGACTGACCCAAGGTCACCCGGTTGGCTAAAGGAAGAGGAAGATTACAGTCCACTGCTCTTAACTACTACACAAACTGGCTTCTTCTACAGGAACTTCTACAGCATCTCAAATGATCTTACGTCAGTAAAAGAAGATAGGTGGAGCAATACCTGATCATATGTAAGGAGGAATATTCTTCACAGGATACAGGAAATCTTTAATTTTTTTAAAAAAAAAATACTGTTTCTTTAAATCTGTTTATCCTGATTTCACTTCAAGTTTGCTGTCCTTAATAAAACTTTTGGGTCCCACAGCTCTCTGTAAGCACTGTTTTAAACGCATATCTGATTTATAAGATTCACATTGGACTGCAAATTTAAACTTTCTTCCCCCCCCCCCACCACACACACACAGTTCAGGGTTATCAGAAAGCAGGTCAGGGGGGATTGAATGTTTGCTGGGATCATTATACCTAATGGAGACTGATCCCCATAGGGTATAATGGAGAATTGATCTGTGGGTATCTGGGGCTGTGGGGGGGCTGTTTTTAAGGTAGAAGCACCAAATTTTCAGCATAGCATCTGGTGCCTCTCCTTAAAAAAAACTCCAAGATTCAAAAAGATTGGAACAGGAGGTCCAATTGTATGAGCTCCAAAAGAAAGTGCCCCCATCCTCCATTATTTCCAATGAAGGGAAGGCATTTAAAAAGAGCTCAATCTCTTTAAATGTGATGGCCAGAACTCCCTTTGGAGTTCAATCGTGCTTATCAAAACCTTGCTCCTGGCTCCACCCCCAAAGCTGCCTGACTCCACCCCCAAAGTCCCCAGATATTTCCTGAATCCGAGTCTGGCAACCCTAGGCTGAGAAAATTCTGAGAGAACTGTGACTGGCTCAAGGTCACCCAGTTGGCTGCATGTGAACGAGTGATGAATCAAATCTGGTTCTTCAGATGGGAGTCCACTGCTTTTAACCACTATACCACACTGGCTCAAGAGAACAAAGAACTCAAGGGAATAAAGTGAAAGCGAAGTAGAATTATATGAGGCACTGAGGCACCATGGAAGAGTTGTACTTGGAAGCAAATAACTAAATATTGAGCTGAAAACAGGTGGAGTAAAGAAATCAATGAACACAAAGCTGAAAAGCAGTGACCAGTTCAAATGTATGTTCTCCCAAATGATTTTAAAAGTATGAGCAGAAAAATAAAAGTCAGATTTAAAAAAAGCAAAAGAATTACAATAATTTGACCAAGATAAAATAAAAATGGAGAGATTTATCACATCTAGATGGAATAATGTTTCCAAGACTGTTGGAAAATACAATTTTGAACATGCACTTTCCAGAATATGTTAAAAGTTATGCTGCTTTCTGTCTGCTCCAATGAAATGCAACTAACTCACATCACATCAAAAAAGAGTACTCATTTTCATCTGATGAACGCTGAAGCACAAACAAGTTCAACAGGACCTCAATGCATTTTTAACCTTGATTCTGAATATGCTTTATATCCTTACTATTAATTCCTTTTAATGTTGAAAAGTACTCCTTCAGTTATATAAAGCAAGGTTCTTTATTCAGCTAAAATGAACTGCTACCATTATACAGCTAGTTGTATTAATGGAAATGCAAAAAAAAAACCCACTAAAAGGAAGTCATATTTTTGGAAATATGAAATATTACACCACAGGCATATACATATTAATGAGCAAGGGAAAAAATATGTATTCGTAATCCATCATGACAACTAAGACAGGAGGATACCAATGGCTGATAGTCAGGGTTGCCAGGTCCGACTCAAGAACATGGGGGTGGAGCCAGGAGGCATTGGGGCGGAGCCAGGAGCAAGAATGTGACAAGCACAACTGAACTCCAAAGAGAGTTCTGTTCATCACATTTAAAGGGACCACACACCTTCTAAATGCTTTCCCTCCATTGGAAATAATGAAGGATGGGGCACCTTCTTTTGGGGCTCACAGAAGTGGACCCCCTGTGCCAATCTTTTTGAAAGTGGGGGGGGGATTGAGGAGAGGCACCAGTTGCTATGCTGCAAATTTGGTGCCTCTATCTCAAAAAAAGCCCCCCCCACCAGCCCCAGATACACATGGATCAATTCTCCATTATATCTTATGGGAATTGATCTCCGCACACATTTAACACACATACACCCAGCTTTCTGATAACCCTGAAGCAGGGGGAGGGTCTCCAAAACAGGAGATCCCCTGCTCCCAGCTGAGGATTGACTAGAAAAGTTACAGCAAAGATGGTTTGGATGGAATGCACTGACACAGTAATATAGTAGTTATTGAAATTGGAATTTTACAATGCTGTTTTTATATTTTTAAATGGAGGTATTTTAGACATTTAGACTTGGAATAACTGCATTTAACAACTGAATGTGGTTTTATAATATTAGGATGTAATTTCTTTTAATCTTCTTTCTTCTTTTAATTGTAATGGCCAATGACCATATACAATACAATATACTACTACTACAACTGGGTATTGGCAACTCTGCATACTGTGCAACAAGGTTTTGACCAAGAACTGACATGAAACTAGTTTTAAAATGAACTCATTTAGCAATAGGGTTACCAACTCCAGGGTGAGAAATTCCTGGAGATTTAGGGGTTGAGCCTGGAGACAGTGGGGTTTCCCACAGTCCACCCCTTTAAAGCAGCCATTTTCTTCAGGGGAACTGATCTCTGTAGTTTGGAGAACACCTTTGACTTTAGGAGATCCCCAGGCTGCAGCTGGAGCTTGGCAACTATTTAGCGGTAGAAACAAAAACAGTAGATAGCATTGATGTGAAAATGCCAAAATAATCATAAACACAAGAAAGGAAGATCACCATCATCCTCAATATGATGGGCAAACCCATGCTTACTACTTACTCAAGGAGGCCTGAATTCCTTTCAAACATGCTCCACTGCTCCCTATCCACTTCACTGTACTATGGTTTGGAGGTACACCTGCCAAAACGGGATAGGATTGTGCACTCATTTACGTTTGATTTAAACATAGACGAAGCTAATATTTTATGTTCTTTGGTTCATTATGATGTCTTGCATCACACTGGGGCGGATCTACCCATCAGGGCGTCTTCACACACATTAAATAAGGCACTTCTGATTCACTTTCAATGCTCTTTGTGTTATGTATGTGCCTTAAAGTATGTACTTCCTGCCGGCTCATTGGAGCCACGAAAGCAGAACTTGGGGACTGTATAACAATGGGTAGTGGGATCCAAATACCTGCCGCCCTGCACCAATCACAGACCCCTGCCTGTTTGAATGAACCAATGGCAGGCTAGCGAGGGAGATTAGAGTTGTATATAGGTTTGGCCCACAGGCCCTTAGTCAGTCTTTGTTGGGAGCAGCCTTCACCATGCTTTCCTTAATAAAGAGCTGTTCTCACTATGATCTCGTCTCTGCAATGCTTTGAACCCACTATATTATACTTTGCAAGTGAAGTGAATATGTTACTTCCCTAAAGGATTTTGTGTGCAATGGCAAAATCCACTTACAAACAGTCGTTAGGGTTGCCAGATCCAACTCAGGAAATATCTGGAATTTTGGGGGCGGAGCCAGGAGCAAGGTTGCGACAAGCACGACTGAACTCCCATGGGAGTTCTGGACATCACGTTCCGTTTAAATGCCTTCCTTTCATTGGATATAATGGAGGAGGCACCTTCTTTGGGGGCTCATAGAATTAGACCTTTGATCCAATTTTTTAAAACTGGGAGGGGGGTGTTAAGGAGAGGCACCAGAAGCCATGCTGAAATTTTAGTGTCTCTACCTCAAAAAATACACCCCCCGAGCCCCAGATACCCACAGACTTTCTCCATCATATCCTATGGGGAACCTGTCTCCATATGGTATAATGGAGTACTCGGCAGACATCTGATAACCCTGAAGCAGGGGAAGGGATTCCAAACTAGGAGATCCCCTGCCCTCAACTGGGGATTGGCAACCCTAGTGGATTGAAACTGTATTATTTTGCATGTGTGAAAGTGCCCTCTATCTTATGTAATTCCCTTATCAGCTACCTACTGCCCATGATCCCCATGGCTTCCCATAATGCTCAGCGGAGACTTTTCTGAAAATCAAAGGGATTTGACCCACTCGTTGAAGTTTCCTGTAGCAACAAAGGGTTTTATTTTTCTTTGTATGGGGGAATTTGATTGAGACCATTTTTTAAGATCTAATCTAGAGTCTGAAATAGAGAGCTGGTTGGATCCTCAGGCTAAATTCAGTTTCCAC
Source organism: Heteronotia binoei (assembly GCF_032191835.1). Lineage (NCBI taxonomy): Eukaryota > Metazoa > Chordata > Lepidosauria > Squamata > Gekkonidae > Heteronotia > Heteronotia binoei. Next base: position 90,065,742 of record NC_083232.1, on the reverse strand, counting down.
CCATTTATCCCATTCTTGCCACAGACCACCCCCATGCTGTTCCTGCAGGTCCCCTTATCCCCCTGGAGCAACCTTTCATAGATAACAGGGGTCAGGAGGCAGCAAAGCTGTGATGCAAAATTTTGTTTGGATCCAACCCAGTGTGTACAGACAATGTAATATTTACTAATTTGTTTTATTAAAACTGTATACAATGCTTCTACAAAGACCTGCTCAAGCCTGACACTAATAATAGTATTTTTAAAAAATTAAAACTAGTAGCAACCAGTAGCAAGATAAAAACCAGCAGCAAAACCATCCTAACCTAACAATTGTAAAACCAACAGCCATAACCCCACCATATCTCAGCAGCATAAGTCATCCACAATCACATGAAGCTGCCTTAAACTGAACCAGACCTTTGGTCCATCAAACTCAGTATTGTCAGATTTGACTGGCAGCAGCTCTCAAGGGTCTCAGGCAAAGGTCTTTCACATCACTTATGACCTGGTTGTTTTAGCTGGAGGTGCTGGGAACTGAACCTGGGATCTTTTGCATGCCTAGCAGATGATCTACCACTAAGCCATGACACTTTAAGAGCTGTGCACTTAAGCATCAAATAATAAGAGAAGAGAAAAATACTAAAATGGACAATTAAAAATTGGGATAAAACTTCAGCTAAAGGCCTGGGCAAACGTAAATGTCTTAACCCAGCCTTTATATGCCAATACAGTATGCATCAGGTGGGGATCAAGGGGAAGGCCTTCCACCACCGAGAAAGCCCTGTCTCTAAATATATCCAATTACATCCAGGTTAATGCAGTCAGGGCTGGCTTGAACGTGCTATCACAGTATTTAGTTCAAACCAAACTATCCTAAATTCCATGGATGAGCTCTGGGGAAAAAATATTTTGTCATTTTGTAGCAGGGGCCAGCAGTGGATGGTTCTGACTGACTAGTGCCTGACATATCACCAAGCAACCTCTTCTCTCATCTCCTGAGCAGTGTTCCCTCTAAGCTGAGTTACTGTGAGCTAACTCACAGTGTTTTAGCAACTAGCTCACACTTTTTTGTCTTAGCTCAGGAAAAATGGCCCCTGAGCAAAATAATTTTTGTAGTAGCTCACAACTTTAATGACAATGGCTCACCAAGTAGAATTTTTGCTCACAAGACTCCACAGCTTAGAGGGAGTATTGCTCCTGAGCTGTTTTCTGCTTTTTGTTTTTTTTTTTTTAAAGTTTAAGTAATAAAGTGAATGAATTAATAATGGGTTTTAATAACCACACATGCAACCACCTTCGAAATTTTAGAAAGATGGACTGAAGAATGGGAAACTGGAATTAGAACATGATTGAGGAGGCCTGTGTGAATCTTCTATGTTTATACTGTGCACTTCCATCCCAATTGCAAATATCCATCTCTTTCTTATCTTTCACTATTTCTAAGTGAAAGACAAGATGTCATATCCACTCTGGTGTCCAGAAAACAGAAGCATGTGGAGACAATACCAACAAGTTAAAAAAAAACATATATGTCCCTTCTAGAGCTATATGATGAATCTAAGAATGCAATGTCCTCTTAATGGAAAAAAGCTATTTCACATGGCTTGCAAAGCCTTAAACTATCTGGCTTAGATAGGGCCTTTGTGCAAAACTTTTTGTCTCCAAGGAGGCTTGGCCTACACGTTGGATCTGAGATGCCAGTCAATTTACCAGTGAGGCAAATATTTTCAATCTGCCTGCTATCTGACTGCTCTCAAATATCACCAAAATACAACTCAAAGCCAAGAACACCCTTGTGTAGGTGTTAGCCTCTCTCTTTTTAAAAAACTACATCATGTATCAAATGAAGGAATAAGGGCTTCCAAGCACTGCAAGAATTAGGTATGCACACATCGAGCAGGAGTGGGTATCCCCTTTTCTGAACCATGATCACATCTGAAAACTCATTTTTAAATAGGTGCAATGTGTACTTTGTCCAATTTCTAATTTTTTAAAAAATATGGTGATTTAAGCTATCCAAAGTGTTTCAGGATAAAAGCCAAAAACTGTTCAGTATTTTAATATCATCCACATACATGTAAAAAAGGTAAATGTAGCCCCCTGTGCAAGTACCAGTCATGTACAACATTTGAATTACAAATAAAAGTTGGTTAAAAATAGTTTACAATTATATTTCACTGTTTTATAACAAATTCTGTTGGATGACTGTAATTAGCATCTCTCTCTTGCTCCGTATTTTAGTTCTGCTAAAACAATATTAAAGATACAGGAGACTGTTGTTGTTGCTGCTGCTGTTGTTCTTAGGCAAAGCCTAGAGATCCTAGGATTGTCTGGCAGGCAAAAGTTCTAGAACTTTAGAGTTATTATCACTAGGAGCAAACTAGACCTGTTTTTAAGGGCTGGGATATTTGGCCACCCAATGAGAAGGGAGCACTCCCTGGAGAAGACCCTGATGCTAGGAAAGACAGAAGGCAAAAGAAGAAGGGGACGGCAAAAGAGGAGATGGCTGGGCAGCGTTACTGATGTAACAAACATGAATTTGAGCAGACTTTGGAGGATGGTGGAAGACAGGAGGGCCTGGCGTGACCTTGTCCATGGGGTCGCAAAGAGTCGGACTCGACTGTAGAACTGAACAACAAAACAACATATTTCAGAGGTGGTTTGCCATTGCCTGCTTCTGCATCACAACCCTGGTATTCTTCGGAGGTGGCCCTTCCAAATATTAGCCAAGGCCAACCACGATAAGATCGAGCTAGCCTGTGCTATACAGATCAGGGATATATCTGAGAACTTTTGACTACCATCCTACTGGTCAACTGACAATTTGATCTTTTAAAGTTGCAATCCTAAGAACCCTTTTCTGGAAGTAAGCGTTTCTGAGTAAAATGGGACATGCGTCCGAGTAGACCTGCTTGGGCTTGCTTCCTGCATGTCCAAACACAATTACAATTTCCAGAAATCTACTGCCATGATTCTTTCCAGGAATAAAAAACTATGGTGCATGCTAGTCAAAAAGGACAAACTCACTTCTCCTAAGTCAAGGGATTCCAAAACTCATCAGAGCACCTCTGAGCCAAAGTGGGTAGAATATGTCACTCTCCAAATTCAAAATTTCCTTTCTCAAAGTCATGCATAGTCTGTAGCTGCCAGTGAAAAGGAAATCAAACCATGGGGGGGTCAAGGCAACAAATAAGCCACCCCCACTGGCTAATGTAACATGCCACATGGCACAAAGATGCCACTGATTGTCCAGCCCCCCGCCCCAAAAGAACGTACAGTTGAAATGACTGGTGAAAATAAAGGAACATTATGAAAGGTTCTCTAAGTAATAAAAGGGGGGTGGGGAAATAAAACTGTTAGGAAAAGCTAGATCAGTTGGGTATCCTTTCATTAGAGAAGGGCTTCACACATTAATTCACTGTCGTGCATATTCACTGACAGCCACCCTTCCAGTAAGACAGATATCACCCCGAACTGCTCCTTCTTCCAGCTCATGACAGCTTTTGCTGAAAAAGACTATGGGACAGAAAACTGCTTTCCAAAGCAAAAAATACCAACAAGAACAAACAAGAAGGTTGTGCAGGTGAATAGTAAAAATGATAATATAAATATATAAAACCGAAGCAAGGGCAAGCTGGAGAATCAGTATAAAAGAGTGGGTGTTATTGCAGCATTAGGTTAAAAATCTTTCCAGTTATCTGAAGGGGCAGTGATTTCAAAGAGGGTTGGAGAATAGCTTCCTGCACAATATGAAATTAAGATGTGGCAGATTAATGTTCCATTGCTCAGCAGAAAGCAAAAATAATATATCACCACACCTTAAATTACCCAAATATCTAAGAGTACCCATATGCAATTCCTTTTTAAAATGTAGTTACATTTTCATTAGACTTTTGTAAAGAAGAAGAACTACAACAACCTTGGCTTAAACAAGCAAGCAAAAAAGTGTGCTTGGTGTATGGTCAAATATAAAAGAACTGAATCTTTCTGTACAGCTGTCATATCAAATATAAGTCGTGTTTCTGCTCATTTTAATATGGCACCTGACTTTCTGTTTTCCATGGTGCAATATCCTGGCAAGCCACTGGTCTGTCTGGTCCACCCTTGATGTCCTGGAACCGGAAGAACTGAGGACTTCCAAACTGTTCTTTACGTAGACTATACTCTTCCCACAGCTAATTCACTCATCTGTCCTCCCTCATGCGCTTTAGACATTCCCTAAATGCCACCAAACAAAAAATCTGAACCACACAAACACACACATCCTTGTGCAATTCTCCAATCTACTGCAGCCACCTCTCTTCGCTCTATAGTTTTCACCCACTTTCCTGATGGTGCTATTCAAAGATCCTCCCTATAAATATCTGAGTCGCCTTCACAACCATACTTCTCAATCAGTGCTGCCAACAAATGAGGCTGGTCTGGTCTTACGATCTCCAACAGTCACACCTGGGACAGCTCCAGAGCATGGCCATACTGGGCTTTTCCTTGGGCCACAAGACCAGCCAAAGTCCCACTTCACCATTCTCAATTAGAGCCCCTAAGGCTCAGAGGCGGCAAGAGAGAAATCTTCAGTTTGCACACTGCCTGGAGTCCATAAGACGAGGCAGAAATGATCATTTTATTTTTCTCATTGTAACTTCACTTAATACATGTATCCAGGGCTTTTTTGTAGAAAAAGTACAGCAGGAACTCATTTGCATATTATGCCACACACCCTGATGCATTCCTGTGATACATGCAACTTTCTATTGCATCAGAGATCTTATTTGAATGTTTCTGCTCTATTTTAGGTACTAACACAGATAAAGCACAGCTCCATTAAACATTCCCTGCAGATGCGTCTTTGATTTGCTTACATGTAAGCAAAATATTATTATTAATGATAATAATAATACTTCCAATTTTTGTTCCATTCCCCCCCATGCACACAGACATACACACAATTCTTGTTTATAATTCTGGAAAAGGAGAATTATATAACATATGCTACTGATCCTGTAAGTCAAACCTTTTGTCAAATGGGCTACTCTACAAAAACGTGGCATTTGCTTTGATTATTACACTAGCTAGCATGTGAGACTGCAGTCCTGCATATAACAAAATGGCAAGTGAACACAGAATGAGAAAACTGTCACAGTGGACTGAATGGAAGTGTGGAATTCACCTGGCATTTGTATTTGTCGGAATCTACCTTATTACACTTTTGTTCTACTACAAGGTATGTATAAAAACAATCTACATTTCAAGTTATCTAGCCAGGGAACTGTCTTTCCAATGGTTTATAGCAGGCTGAGGAACATGAACACCCCCAGGGGGGGCCAGAAGAATTTACCTTGAGAGGGAGCAGAATATTTGCCTGTGAAGCACTAGCATCTGCTGAGCACTTTCTTTACTCAGACGTAAACCACATTGGTTTACATAGGATTTGCTTGCATGCAAGTCTGTTGGGATTGGAAGCCTAAGGCTGTAATTCTATGTACAATCAGGCAGCTCCAGTCTCATCGAAATCAATGGGATTTAACTGCCAACTAAATCTATTTTAAGGAAATTGCATTTTACTCCTGAATAAGCAGAAGAGAGGCCAGTGCACGGGCCAAAAGGTTTGGGGAAAGGCTGCTTGTCAAAATGGCATTTTTAACCTTAAGTGAGACATGATATATGTCCATAGAAAGAGTAAGGGGAAGTTTGCCTCTTTATAAACTGGGGGAAACAGGTGCACCTAAAGGTAATAAACTCATACCACATTAAGCTTGTGGACTGCTCACTCTGTTAGAAAGGAAACACTGGGGGATTTCTTCAGTACATAAATCCTACAGCACAACCTTACTGAAACCTGGTCATTTCAGAGTGGGTTTTGGCACAGTCAGATACCTTAAATTTCAGCTATTCATATATTCGCTCTTTCTTACTGAACCACTAAAGCGTGTACTTAAAAATAGACTGCCAGCAAGCTGAGCTTTACGATTTACCCAGATAATCTCTCTTTCTCTCTCCTAAAACACACACAATTTATTTTGTCCACCATCTGAGTAGCAGTGAGCCAAGAATAATCCTGCGTGTCCCTGTAAACCCACCTCTTGCCTCACTGCCTCTCTCTCCCCTTTCGCTCTCTCTGTAGCTACTGTGCGTGTCTGCATGGTAGGTGAGCCTGTGTTCGAAAATCCAGAGGGGGATGCAGACCTAAGAATGAGCAGGCGTGACTTTGTGCCTACGCCTGTAGCTTGTGTTCATGGCTAGGGCTGAGTGTGTATGTGTTTGTGTGTCACGACACATTCTTGCACTGCCAGGGAAAACAATGTTAGAAAGTAGATGCAGAAGCGATTGTTTGTTTCCCTTTTGTATTATTCTTCTCTGTTATGAGGTAATTTCTTCCTAAAACACAACAGCGCTTTATCTTTTATATATATATATATATTCAAAAAACTAAACCTTTCGCATGCCGAACAGGACAAGTAAGCCCCAATCCGCTTGCTTTCTAGGTTGGCAACAAACTCAAATTTCACAAGAATAGAATCTAGAATAGAGTCCTAAACAGGTCTTTCTCGACGATGCAAACCTTGCGGATTCCCTTACTTATTCTCAGTGCAAGCCCGGGAAAGCGATGGGCGCTGGAGGAAGCCCTGCAGCGATATAAATAGACACTGTGTGTTGGGGGAGGAGGGGAATTTGCCGTAGCACATTCCTAAAGATGCTGCATAGCAGCTCTTCCACGGGATTAATTCTGGGAGAAAAGATGGTTTGGAAGCTCAACGACGTACTAAATTTTGTGTACGGAGACAGCGGCAGAAAAGGAGCCACTGCTACAGAAAAAAGTGGGTTAGGAATGCTGTGAAGAGGAGATTGGGTGGGGGGGATTTCCCCCTGGGCTTCAGGAACAGGAGGTCAAGAAGGGCTGGAGAAAGCATCCATCCCATTATGAAATTAGGAAAATTAGGATTCTCATAACCGTGAACAGATTGGTTTGCGTGGTTGAAATATATAACCTGACCTTGACTTTAGGACATTACGGTTTACCTTATTAAGGAATTCATTTCAGGTGTAGGGATTTGCAAATAATCTCATGGAGGAGGGATGGAGAGAGAGAGGCTTTTATCCTTCACTTGTCAGCCTGCACTGTGACTCTAACTCTGCTGCATTATTCAAACTTTGAGATCTACTGGGGGGGGGGGAGCGGTGTACTTGATCGAGATAATGTCTGCGTGTTACTCTGCATGCAAGTCTACCTTAGTCATCACAAACAGTCCACTTTAAACAAACTAACCACAAAGCATCTGACAGACCATCAACAGATAGTTGCAAAATAGTTTCGCCCACAGATGCAAACACATTAAACGCATGCCATTTTCAGTGCACCCACTTCCTGCCCCCATCAGACACCCTAAACCACACTTTGAAGTTTACTTCTGCATTCTGTACTCAGTCTTGCATCAGGACCCTTCGCAAAGACCATAGAGGACGACTCAGCAGCTCTACTCAGAATCCACCTCAAGTCTGCTTAATGAGGTTGACTCCCAGGAAAGGATCTGCCTGCATCAAGCCTCATATTTCAATATGCCAGCTCAACCACAATCCTGTCCCCTGGCAGCCACACACCACCACAGTCCACACCCCCAAACGCCGCTGGAGGATGAGGGATTGACAGCTCTTGCCAATGAAACCCAGCTGCCCTCCAGCAACTCCCCCACCCATGATGGTCTCCCATTCCAAGAACTTCCTTGGAATAAAAGTTTGCAACCTCTGGGGCACTGCTGGGGGTGATCAAGTCAATCTATTTCCAGGGGGGGCCTGGAGAAGAAACCCACATGTGTCAATCAATGCCTTAATCATTCTCATGACTTCTTGAGCCAATCTCATAATTTTTGGAAGACCGTTTTAAGCAAGCACGAGGGGATGGCCCCTCCGGCTCTTCTCCTTGGGGTCCAGATCAATACTCCCTCTAAGCTGCGAAGTCTTGTGAGCAAAAATTCTTCTTTGTGAGCTACCGGCCTCAAAGTTGTGAGCATCAATAAGCTGGGGCCATTTTTCCTGAGCTAAGACAAAAATGTGTGAGCCGCAGGCTACGAAACCGTGAGCTAGCTCACACTAACTCAGCTTAGAGCCGGGATGGCCAAACTCGCTTAACTGTAAGAGCCACACAGAACACACAACAACGGTTGAGAGCCACAAGACAAGGGAGGGAGGGAGGAAGGGGGATAAATAGGCGGAGGGAGGGAGAGGTGGAAAGAAAGCAACTCTAACTTTAAAAGCATTCTCCACACTGCCAGGTGGCTCAGCGAATTGATTTAAAGAGACAAATGCCTTCTCCAAGCCGCCCGACAGGCTTCCTGCGCCACACAAGATGTGTGAAAGAGCCACACGTGGCTCCCGAGCCACAGTTTGGCCACCCCTGGCTTAGAGGGCACCCTGGCCAGGATTGGGAGGGGGGGGGTCCCACTCACCGTCCTCCAGAGGGGCTGCCTCTTGGCCCTGACCGAGGTGGCGGCGACAATGAGGTGGGAGACGGCCACCACCAAGCCGAAGAGGATGGCCAGGAGGGTGCGGACGGGCAGGAGGGCGTAGGAGACGAAGGTGACGAGCATGAGCTGCCACACGCCCTGCTCGGGGGCGCTGGGGGGCTCCAGGCCGTAGGCGCCCAGGGAGAAGGGGCAGCAGAGGAAGGCGAAGGTGAAGGCGAAGAGGAGGGTGAGTTTGACGATCTGCTGCAGCTGGGTGACCTGCAGGTACTTGACGTTGGTGACGATGAAGAGGGAGAGGAAGATGATGCAGTGGACGGGGTGGGAGCCCTTGGTGATGGTGAGGCTGCTGGGGCCCGACAGGAGCTCGACGAGGGCCAGGCCGGCCGTGAGCACGATGAGGACGGCCAGCGCCTTGAGGGTGGAGGTCTGCTCGAGCTTCAGGTTGTAGTTCTGGAAGAGGGACTCGAGCTCCTTGCAGTCGAACTGGTCCTCGCAGGCCACGGCGTCCAGCAGCGCCGGGGGGGCGGCCGCCGAGGCACCCCCGGCTGGGGCCGCTGCAGGAGGAGGAGGAGGAGGGAGCGTCGCCGCCGGCCCGGCCGAGCAGCAGCAAGCGCGGCAGCACTTCTTCTTCCGCCTCGCCTTCTTGACTTGGGGCGCCGCTCGCTCCTCCATGTCAGGGCCATTCATAAAGCCCCCGGGCAGGGAAGCGCCTCGGCCGCCGCCGCCGCCGCGCTCGCCGCTCTGCTCATGAGAGGAGCCCGCAGGCAGGCAGGCGGAGAAGGAGGCGGGCGGCAGAGAGCGAGCGGGAGGCGGGGCTGGCGGGCCAAGGCGGGAAAAGGAGGGCGAAGCCCGAGAGCGGCGGTGGCGGCGGCGGCCACCGTCGCCTCAAGCCGCCGCCGCCGAGACGCCCTCGCTTCTCCTCGCCGGGGAGGTCGGCCGCCTTCCGCGAGGACCGGCCGCCGCTTCTTCTTCTTCTTCTCCTCCTCCCGCTCGCGGGGCTTCGAATCGCCTCAGCCGCCCCGAGGCGACGGCCGCCCCAGCCAGACGCGGCTGAGGGAAAAGAGGCGGGAAAAAAAAAAAAAGGAGTCGCTCCCCGCGCACAGGCCGGTCTGGAGGGAGGGAGGGGAGGGGCCGGTTGGTTGCCTAGGGGACGTCCCCCTCGCGCGCCCAAACGCGGTCAGCCGCCCCGCCGAAACGACGACGACGCCGCCGCCGTCGTTGAGGGGCTGCGGAGAAGGGAGAGACGCACAGAGAAAGGACGAGGCGGGGTGGGGGGAGGCAGGGAAAGACAGGGCGATCCCCTTCCTACGTCCAAAAGCATTATTTATTTATTTTTAACCACGCGCGGGGAGGGAGGGGGGGGATAGCCCGCGCCTGCGCACACTGCTGGTGGAGACAGCCTCGGCTGCCCCGGTGGGAGCGCCAACCCCAAATATAAAGGAGGGGGGGAGTGATGCGCTGACAGGACTCACGAGGGGAGAGTTGGCGCCTTCCCGCTCTCCTCGGCGCCGCCCCTTTCCCCTCGCGCGAGGGCTTTATTTCCCTCCCTCTGTGACGGGGGGGTGGGAAAAACTTTCTGTCACGCTCTCCCTCCGCAAGCCGATTAGAATGGGCGCCCGCGACTGCATGCAGCGAAAGGGACTGCGGACCCGTCGGCGGGGGGGATTCGCGGGAAAGCTGAGAGCGAGAGAGATCGGCCCTTCTTTTGCGCTCTCCCAAGTGGATCGCAAGAAAAGATGCTTCCTTTCGAGCTGTGGTGCTGGAGAAGGATCTTGAGAGTCCCTTGGACTGCGAGAAGATCCAGTCAGTCAGTCCTAAGGGAAATCAACCCTGACTGTTCCCTGGAAGGTCAGATGCTGAAGCTGAACTACTTTGGCCACCCAATGAGAAGAAAGCACTCCCTGGAGAAGACCCTGATGCTGGGAAAGACAGAAGGCAAAAGAAGAAGGGGACGGCAAAAGAGGAGATGGCTGGGCAGCGTTACTGATGTAACAAACACAAATTTGATCAGACTTCGGAGGATGGTGGAAGACAGGAGGGCCTGGCTTGACTTAGTCCATTTATTTATTTTTTAATTTTTTTATTCGTGATTTATATCCCGCCCTTCCCACGAGTGGCTCAGTCCATGGGGTCACAAAGAGTCGGACTCCACTGTACGACTGAACAACAACAAAAAGTTGATCACCTCCGACTGAGCTCCAGGAAAGGGAGAAGGGGAACCGAAGCTTGGTTTTGGATGGGGAGGGTGGCCTCGAATTAGCCCCCACAGCCACTTAGATGCCCATCTGCTTAGGAAATCGCCCTGCCCTCTGAAGAGATGCCATCCTTCAGGGGGGATCCCCTGGAATTACAGCTCATCTCCAGATGACAGAGATCCCCTGGAGCAGGGGTGGCTGAACTTGCTTAACATAAGAGCCACATAGAACAAATGTCAGATGTTTGAGAGCTGCAAGATATGAACATCAGATGTCTGAGAGCCACACGACATGATTGTCAGATGTTTGAGATCTGCAAAATAAGGAAGGAGGGCAGACAGGCAAATAGATGAGGGGGGGAGGCAGGGAAAGAAATCAAATTTAACTTTAAATGCATTTTCCAAGCTGCTGTCTGGCTTGGCTTGGAGGAGTGATTTAAAGAAATAAATGCCTTCTCCAAGCCAGCTGATGGGGTAGTGAAAGCTTCGAGAGCCACATGTGGCTCCTAATCCACAGTTTGGCCACCCCTGCTCTGGAGGAAAAGGATGCTTTTATGGACCCCATGGCATTGTACTCCAATGAGGTCTCCATCCTCCCCAGGCTTCACACACCCCCACACCCAAATCTCCAGGAGTTTCCCAACCTGTTTCTGGTAACTCTGCAATTCTTCTAACTCTACTGCCCCCGCCCCATCCCCTGCTGTGGCCATGGAAGGGGAGGGAATGCTGACAACCCTGGAAGAAATCCTTGTTCAATAGGAGCCTCCCCTCCCCCCCCCCGCCGCAACGTGCTACATCCTTTCTTTCAGCCCTGCCTTCCAACATGATCCAATCCATAGTCCCTCACATTGTTCAATAGCCTAGACTTCCCATGTGCCAGGTAAATGAGCCAAGGCTGGCAGCCTTAAGCACAAAACGGACTCTAGGTAGAGTCAGCAGCCTAGAGGTAAGGCCTGGTGATCTTTTGGAATGACAACTGATCTCCATACTACAGTTCCCCTGGAGAAAATGTCCACTTTGGAGGATGGGCGTTATGGCATTTTGCTCTGCTGAGCTCCCATCTCCAAGCTCTGTCCTCAGGCTTCATCCCTGAATCTCCAGAAATTTCCCAGTCTCGAGCTGGCAGCCCTAATCATAGGTCCCTGACCTGTATCCTGGAGAGGCAGATATCCCTTTTGAGTGGTTAGACAGAAATGATTGCACAGAACACAGGGGGGTGGCACACCTGAAGTAAGCAGGCAGGCCCAGCTGGGTCTCTGTTTCCAAGCCTTAAGTGGGGCATGGCCACTTCTCAGAATTGATCCGCAAATGCCAACTCTGCCAGTTCTTTCTCTGCTGACCCACAGAGCTGCATGGCAGAGGGATGCATCTGTCGCTTTGCCCTGACTGTCGCCCCGAGCTCACCGTGTCCTTCGAAATTGAAGATCAGCGATAAATACATGCTTAAGTGTATAACTGCTCCCTGCCCAATAATCTTCTGAAAACATATTGATCTATTTTGCCAGCCTGCTCTACAAACTCCATCTCTAAAGGATAACCATCAGCCACAACACGCTCTTCTCTCCATCTCCAAATGTCAGATACTTGCCTTTCTGTGTGTTTCTGATCAGCTTGCGACACGATCTGAAATGGCATCCTGGTGGTTTTTCACATGGATTCGCATATGCATTTTCCTGGTCCTCTCCCTACCCCATAAAACACACTATTAATAAAAAAGCAAATTGAACATTTATTCCATGTTTGGGAGGGAAAATTTAGGTGTATGACCAGATACCCTGAGATATGAAATCTGGCTGCTGGGAGGAGGAGGCAGAGGAGAAGAAAATTGGATTTATACCCTGCCCTACACTGAGTCTCAGAACGGCTTACAATCTTCTTTATCTTCCCCCTTCCCACAACAGACACCCAGTGGGGCTGAGAGAGCTCTCGCAGAAGCTGCCCTTTCAAGGACAACTCTTGTGAGAGCTATGGCTGACCCAAGGCCATTCCAACAGCTGCCAGTGGAGGAGTGGGGAATCAAACCTGGTTCTCCCAGATAAGAATCTGCACACTTAACCACTACACCAAACTGGCTCTGTGACTGAGGGGTAGAGCATCTGCTTGGCATGTGGAAGGTCACAGGTTCAATCCCTGGCATCACCAGTTGAAAGAACTAGGGAGTAGACGATGTAGAAAGACCTCCATGTTAGGCTTCTGGAGAGGCTCTTTCAGAGTAGAGAATATTGACTTTGATAGACCAAGGGTATGAATCAGTAAAAGGCTGCTTCATGTGCACATATGGAATTACATAAATATGTAAACCTATACATTTGGCCTTCTGTTGGAATTGGGGAGGAGTGAAAAATACTCTTGTGTTTCTGAGGGAGTCCTAGGAGGTCTGTGAAAAGGCAGAATTCTGGAGAGAAACAGATGGAAGCCAGAGGTCAACTGAGGAGAGTGTGTGTCCTGTGCAGAGAACATTGTTAACTGGTGAGTCTAAAAGCAAGGCTGCAGCCCCTGGAGATCTGCAGCAGCCCCAAGAGCACAACAGGTAGAGCTGGCCTGGCAATGGGGAAGTTGAAGAGCTGCTTGCAGAATGTCTCAAGAGACAGGGAAAGGATCCCTCGTCACCTTTGTTCCAGCTTCAAATCATACAGCTTCAACCTGAATTTTGCCCTGACTTGGATAGACCAGCCTAGCCTGATCTTGTCAGATACTGAAAGCTAAATAGGGCTAGTCTTGGTTAGGATTTGGCTGGGAGACCATCAAGGAAGTCCAGGGTTGCTACACAGAGGCAGGCAATGGCAAACTACCTCTGAACATCTCTTGCCTTGAAAACCCTCCGGGATCACCATAAGTCATCTACAACTTGACAACACTTTGCATCACCAAGTTTGAGTTTTATATATGGTGTTCAATTTAAATTACCTGACTCTCTTTGTTGAGTAACTCTGTCTGTATGTCCATGTACGCTTGTGAATGGTACATAGAGTCTGGGAAATTGCTTTGATATGGTATTTTCCTTTACTGGTCATTCTCCATCTTGGGCCAGTAGGCTGAAGACATTCTCTACACTCTATTTTTCACCACCACTACCACCCTTCAACTAGGGTTACCAACTTCCAGGCATGGCCTGGAATTGTCCCAGAATCACAGCTGATCTCCATGTTACAGGGATCAATTCCTCTAGAAGAAATGGCTGCTTCAAAAGGTTGATTTTATGGAATTACATCTCCAATGAGGCCATTCCTGTTCCCTGCCATTCCAGGCTTCATGTGGCGGAGGACTGAGGAATCAAACACAGTTCTCCAGATTAAAGTCTGCCACTCTTAACCACCACACCATGCTGGATTTTTAGTTTGCTTTTATTTAGGGAGTAGTCCTAATGTTGCTCTATTCAGAATCCTATTCAGTTCTATTTATTAGGGTCTACCCCCAGAAAAAGAGAGCAATCATAAGCAGATCTGTTGCTTCTGATTCATGGTGACCTTATGAATGAATGACCTCCCAAATGCCCTATCATTAATAATCTTGTTTGGGTCTTGAAAACGGAAGGCTGTGGTTTCCTTTATTGAGTCCATCCATCTCATGTTGGCTCTTCCTGTATTCCTGCTGCCTTCAGCTTTCCCTAACATTATTGTCTTTGTCAGTGACTCTTATGCTCTCATAATATGATCAAAGCATGAAAGCCTTAGTTGAATCAGTTTAGCTTCTAGGCTTGATTTTATCTAGAATCCATTTACTTGTCATTATGATAGTCCATGGTGTCAGCGTAGTGTTCATTGAGATTCCAGAATAAAAGAACCCTTTCTTCAGAAATAAGTTTCTTTATTGGATATACAATGTTTCTACTGGAGAAGACCTTTGAAAGTGATAACATACATTGGATGGGTGCTGGCATATATGGGGGTACATCAAAGGCAGGCCCCTTTAAATCATTCCTAAAACAAAAGTCACTTCCTCTCTGTTGGTTAAAGAATCTATCTTGACCCAGGTTGACAGCTCTGTAATGACAGCTGGTGATCTAGCCGGCATCCTAGGTCACAGTGACCTTATCAACAGGCTGGTTTGAGCCGGCTGAAGACAAGTGAAGGAACCTGCTGAGTCAGCATGAGAGTGGACTGCCAGGATTGGCTGACTGGACTATAAATGAACTGTGTGTGTAATGCACAGGTCTCTTTCTGAGAATTGACTTGCTGGCGGAGCATTCTGTTCCTGTGATCAATATATTGGACTGCACTTGTGAGCACGTATTGTATATTCTGTAAATGCACTACTTTGGCACTAGCTGCAGGTGTCTGGCTGATTTCTTTCCTGGAGCTCTGTGTCGGGCTCATCACATCGCTCCCTCTGCTAGCGTCCGCACCGACACTCTCTCAGAGGTTTTTGATTCACACGCCTGTTATCTGTCTTTCCTGAGCCATCCACACTCCCCCTTCCGCCTGGCGGCCTTGCGGGCCTGGGAAACGGCACGGTGTCTCTCTCTCTGTTCTGCCAGCCGTTTATTGCCCCTGGCGCCCAAGGCTCCCCTCCCTTCCTCTGCCTCCCTCTGACATACCTTGCATTCTACTAAGGGGCAAGGAGGTTAGTCCTGAACAAATAAACAGTATAGGCAATATGGTTAGTATCGATAGGAAGCAATTGAACACAAGCTGACACATGGTATCCCTAAAATTCTCCTCCAATACCGCATTTCAAATAAATCAACTTTCTTCCCATCAGCTTTCTTCACTGTCCAACTTTCACACCCATACATAGTAATGGGGAATACCATACCGTAGTACTAAGAATTATCTTGGTTTGGATCACCAGCAACACATCCTTACTCTTAAGAATCTTTCCTACTTCCTTCATGGCTGCCTCTCCTTCTGATTTCTTGGTGATAGTCTCCCTTTTGGTTGACAATTGACCCAATAAATAGATCTTTAATAATTTCGATTTCTTCATCCTCAACCTTAAAGCTGTGTAATCCTTTAGTAGTCATTACTTTTGTCTCCTCGATGTTCAGCGATAATTCTGCTTTGGCACCTTCTGATTTAACCTTTATCAGTAGTCATTTCAAGTCTATATTATTTTCTGCAAGCATTGTAGTGTTATCTGCATATCTCAAATTGTTAATGTTCCTTCTACCAATTTTCACTCCATCTGCATTTAAATCTAATCCACCCTTCTTCAGGATATATTCTGCATATTGATTGAACAGACAGGGAAATAAAGTACATCATTGTCTGACACCATTGTGAATTGATGGGGCTTAATGTGGTGCCTTCAGGTGGGTAGCCATGTTGGTCTGAAGCAGCAGAACAAAGTTTGAATCCAGTGACAACTTTAAGATTGAAGAAGTATGTATACACACAAAAGCTTATACTTTGAATAAAACTTTGTTGATGGACTCAGACTTTGTTCTGCCGCTTCAGACTGAAATGGCTGTTACATATTGTGTAGTACAGGGGTCCTGTTGCCTGAGCTTGAGACAGGCACTCCTTGCAAACCAGGATCCTGAAGCCTGGAAGAACTGGCCAATCAGGATGCTAGGCATGTAACAACTTGTAACAAAGAGATGCAAATGAAGGATTCTGGAGTGAACCAATAGGAGTAACTGTTGCCTGCTAGGGGGACATTGAAGTGCCTCTGCTGTTTGTTACTGTTTCTTCTTGCAATAAACTGTTCTTGGTTGATTCAGGGCTGGTTGAATTCACTAATGGCTACCCACCTGAATCTACCTATGCCAACTGGAAACCATTCTCTTTCTCCATATTCAGTCCTAACACTGACCTCTTGTCCAAAGTATAGGTTAAGCATCAAAACAATCAGATGTTGTGACACAGCCATTTCTTTCAAACCATCCATAGCTTTTAGTGATTCACACAGTCACTTTTCTGTCATCTCTGAAAGACAAGCTGATATTTTTTCTGAAATTCCCTTGTATGCTCCAGTTATTGATGTAAATTTGCAATATGATCTCGAGTGCTTCTTCCTTTTGAACATCTGCCATTTCTCATTCCATACTTGGTAACAATCTGCCTGGTAACATTTTGAGCATCACTTTGCTCAAGTCTGCTTTGGAAGTAAGTCCCAATTTATTCAATGTTGCTTACTCCCCCAAAAACGTAATTTTTAGGATTGCATCCCAGATGTTTTTAGGATTGCACTGTTAGTTTACTTCGGTAGCGTCCCAGGGATCCCCTTTCCTGCATCCAACGGAATGGAGTAAAGAAGAATGCCAAAAGGCTGCCCAGACTCATGGAACGAAGTTTGAGTCCGGTGGCCTCTTGAAGACCCACAAAGTTTAATTCTGGGTATAAGTTTTTGTGTGCAGCCACACTTCTTCACAGTGCCACTGGACGTAAACTTTGCTCTGTTGCTTCAGACTGACATGACTGCCCACCTGAATCTAGATTCATGGTGATTGAGAAGAAGGCATGTCCTTACAAAAGATGATTTGCCCTTTTCAGGACAAAACAGATGATCAGCTTCCGGACAAATTGTGGTTAAGTTAAAGGTAAAGGTAGTCCCCTGTGCAAGCACTGAGTTGTTACCAACCCATGGGGTGATGTCATATCATGACATTTCTTGGTAGACTTTTTACGGGGTGGTTTGCCATTGCCTTCCGCAGTCATCTGCACTTTACCCCCAGCAAGCCGGGTACACATTTTATTGACCTCGGAAGGATGAAAGGCTGAGTCAACCTTGAGCTGGCTACCTGAACCCAGCTTCCACCGGGATCAAACTCAGGTCGTGAGCAGAGCTTGGTCTGCAGTACTGCAGCTTACCACTCTGTGCCACGGGGCGCTTGGTAAATGGTTTTCATATTCACCAATGTAGTCTGTGCTGCAAAACCTAACCCCTTCTCACAAAACCATGGCATAAAAGCAAGATGAATTTTTATAGGACTCATAGAAAATGCGAACAATTCAACAGGGAAAAACCAAGAATCAATGAGAACCATCTGTTGGTTTGCTTGCCAATCTAACAACAGAGAAGGATGCAACAACATGACAAACGCTTTGGGATTAAAGCACTGGAACGCTCAGCTGGGAGAAATGTAGCTTCTGGAACCTCTAGTGTTTGATGATAGAAGCCTACCTTGTTTGGGGGGGGGTATATTGTTCATTTTTTAATACAGTGTACAGACTTAGGGGAAAGGGCAAATTGAGTACAGTACGCTTGAATTCTCGAAACAAAATTAGCCTTTTAGCAAATTCATCATTATTCTAAATAATTAGAATAATTCATCATTATTCTAAATAATTCATCATTATTCTAAATTTTGCTGCAAGTGTTTTGGACAAGGGCATTTTCACACTGCTTTCCCATGGCAATTCCTCCTCCCCCCCATGTGACCCCAATCCACCTGAGAGTCAAAATTATTAACTTACAAAAGAGTGTCTTTCCTTCATTGTCTGGATCCTTCATGGTTCTTGATTATGGGTAAAGCTGTGTGACTTGTCTCTCTGGTATACAACCCCTTGCCAGTTTGCCTCCTTGATTCTTAAAGCTGAATTTCTTGAGAACGGAATGTTTTGCATTGGACAGCATATACCTTATGCTAGCCTGACCAGGATGGCCCAGGCTAGTCTGATCTCATCAGATCTTGGAAGCAAAGCAGGGCTGGCCCTGCTTGATACTTCCAAGGGAGTTCTCCAAAAATGCAGAGGCAGGCAATGACAAACTACCTCTGAATGTCTGTTGCCTTGAAAACTATTGAGTCACCATAAACTGGCTGCAACTTCACAGCCTAGCCTAGGGTGCCAGACAGTCTAGGGCCGGCCCTGTCTTCCAAATGAACATTTGGTGCTCCCGGGATGAAAACACCACGAGCCTTGGTTTTATGTTCTAAAAGGGGGGTTTCTAAAATGTTTTGGTGGCAGAACTTAAGGTTGCCATCAATGTTCCCTCTAAGCCATGGATGTCAAGCATGGTAAAACTCTATTGATGATTGATTGGTTTATGGTCCTGCCTGAGTCTGATCTGGGAATTGTCATGGAGGACCCATTTTGGTTAGTTTGTTATTCTTTCCTGTTTTTCATCCCGCTTGATGGCTGTTAATTAAGAAGTAGTGAGAAGGGAACTAAGTAATCAGTACCTTCCCATATATTCTCCTTAGGGAGGATGAGACATCTGGGCATAGCAAGGACGAACGTCTGATAACACCCTGGGAATGTAGACAGTTTTGATATTTTAAGTGTGAACGCTCTCCCGCGACCCCCTCCCTTGGAATACCTTTGAAGTAAGCCTTAAAAGTTTTGTATCAATGTATCAGTTTCATTCTTCTCAAGAACTGGCTTCAGCCAAGGTATCGGTCTATCAATAAACATAGTCTTTGTATCAGCTTTGACTCGTCATTGAACCCGCATGCTTGACAGTCTTGTGAGCAAAAATTCTACTTTGTGAGCTACTGGAATGAAAGTTGTGAGCTACTGCATAAATTAGTTTGCTCTGGGGCTATTTTTCCTGAGCTTAAACAAAAAGGTGTGATCTGGAAGCAGAAAAAAAAAATCTGTGAGCTAGCTCACACTAACTCAGCTTAGCGGGAACGCTGGTTGCCATTTCTGCAGAAAGGAAAGGAGTTATTTCCACCACTACCACCACACCGGTGCCGTAAGCAATTGCCGAGTTTGCCTAGTGGCAGAGCCGGCCCTGCCAGAAGATGAACCTTTTCTTGTTTCTTTCTCAAATGTTTTGCTTTCACCTTAGCGACTGACATCAGATAACGCCATCTGTGACTTCTCCTGGGTTTCCGTAGCACTCTCTTCAAAGTCTGCAACTGCCTCCCAGGAAAAGACTTTTTGATCCCTTCAAAAGACCTCCATGACCTCCACTGCAGCTTGCGTTACAGACTGGATTGCGAGGGCAGGCCAATTGGGGTACCGCTTTCTGTGTGCCAGTGCCTAATACTGTCAGCAAAATGTTAAATGCCTCTTTAGAATTCTCTTTGGAATCAAAATTCGTTGTTTTTTTTAAAAGGGTTCTTTTCCTCCTTCCCAGAACTGCAAAGCCACTAACAAAATATTTGGCATTGGCTTCATTGAAGTCTGTGACATATAACCCAACCCACTAGCCAGTTAAGATAAAGGCGTTAGCTTCTCAAATCAGTGGAACTAAAATCAGCTTTTAACTCATAATATCTTCACAAAACTCGATGACCTGTCAGGCTGACAGTCAGCCACAGGGCTTAGCTGGAACACCAGTAAATATATACACATTTCTTACGACGATGCCCCCCCAGACACCAAGACATGCTTACTCTTTAAAAGGAAAGCGGTCTTTCTGTAGCTTTATCATCCGTTATCTAAAGGACCCAGTTCTCATTAAACATTCAGGAGAAAAAGAAAGGAGAGGAACAAACTTGATACATAACATAGTGTGTTTGCCAACTGTTCAGTCTTTCTCAGCTGGTCTCTGGCCCAGTGAAATGGGGTCTGAAACTTTTATTAATCTTAGGGATTATACACATTTCTGCTTGTTTTATTTTTTTGAATGATGCTTGTTTTTTAAAAAAATTATGCCCCACTTTTCTCACTAATGGGGACCCAAAGTGGCACATCACATGGTTCTCTCTGCTGGATTTCCTGGGGTTACAACTGATCTCAAGGTGATAGAGATCATTTTACCTGGAGAAAATGTGTTAGAGTACTTTCTCATAGCGTTGCCAATCTCCACATGGCGCCTGGAGATCTTCCACTATTACAATTGATCTCCAGACGATCGCAATGAGTTCACTTGAAGAAAATGACCACTTTGGAAGGCGGATTCGATGGTATTATGCCCATTGAAGTCTCTCCATTTCGCAAACCCTGCTTTCCTCAGGCTCCACTCCACAAATCTCCTGATATTTCCCAAACAAGAGCTGGCAACCCTATGTATATGTATTACTGTCACCAGGGCTTTTTTTTTTTGTAGCAAGAACTCCTTTGCATCTTAGGCCACACCCCTATGTAGCCAATCCTCCAAGAGCTTACAGTAGGCCCTGTATTAGGAGACCTGTAAGCTCCAGGAGGATTGACTATGTCAGGGGTGTGTAGTTCCTGCTACAAAAAAAGAGTCCTGACTGTCACATAACACATTGTTAACCCCCCAAACTATCCAATCAGTTCATGAAGGAGGTGAGGTCAGGAGGGCAGACTTCCTGGATTACAGCTCTAGCTGTTTGCCCCCTTCTCTTTACTAACTCTTAGCATTTCAGCTCTCCATTCACCCATTCGACAATTATTAGAGACAAGAACATAATGGCTGGATTCAGGTGGCCAATTGGAGCTGACATAGCAACGGCCCCCAGGTGGATGAAAAAAGCAAGGCAGGCAGGCACAACTGCATTCACCCTGCCCTCCGACATCTCTGAGATGGATCAATAGCTACCACTTGGGAAGTAAATTCTTCTGCTGGACTCCATTCCTCTTTCCGGGTGTCTGACTGCAGGACCACGCAAGCGAGGCAGATTGGTGGTGTGAAACTGCCAATCCGCTTTAGGTGCTCACCGGTGTTCTTTTTTAAAAAAAAACTGCTCAGAGCGCATGAGCAGATGTGCGCATGAGCACATGGCCACTAAAAATGTAAGGGAAAAAAACAAACCCAAGCTACACTAAGAGGGTGGCGCGTAACAACCATGTGAACGCACCAAAGTGCCCCCTGAGCGATCTACAGGTGCATCATTGACGTATTAACTTCAGAGTATACCTTCAATCCCTTCTAAAAGAGGAGACAACTGTTCAAGACATAGGATCTGGGAGACTCAGGTTCGAATCCCTGACTTGGAAAGCCATGGAAACTTGCTCCCCTTGGGTCAGTCACATGCTCTCACCCTAACCTATCTCACAGTGTTGCTGTGAGGATAAGATGCAGGAGAGGGGAATGCTGTCTTTGAGGTGTCCATTGCAGAGAAAGACAGGGTATGCATGCAGCGATGCCATTTATGCTGGTGTTGGGCTTTTGATCAACGCTGATGTAGCTGCCCAATGTCTGGACCTCGCAGAAGTTGCATCAGTGCATCAAAGCATGCTCCAGCAACCACATCCAGGCATTTGCTATCCGCTGATTTTAAAACCAATCCATCCTTTTATTTCTCCCCTTTAATATACGTTTTATTGCAGTTCTGTACAAAATATTGTGAGGACCTCTCGGCCTCCCGCTGTCTGCTTAATCACCGCTTAATCGTTTTAGTTGTCGTTCTGACGTTAACGACCACTTTGCATGATTTTTAAGTACCGCAACTTGCCCACATAAGGGTCTAACCTGAGACACTGGGTTACACTGCTACACTGGGCGCTGGAAAGGCAAGCTAGTGCAATAGATAATGTATCTTAACATTTGTTTTAATGTTTATCATAACATCGCAAAGTTGTTGGGTACCAAGACAACCTTAGAAGGCCTTGCCTGGCTGAACCAAGCAATTAGGGCCAGCCTTAGACTGTCTGGCAACCTAGGCAAGGCTAACTTTTTGGGGGGGGCACACTGAACATCACTGAGTCACATGGGGGCAGTGCCGGCCCTAAGACACATGGCACCCCAGGCAGGATTTCTGCCTGGTGCCCCCCCACCGCCGTCTCCCGCCCTCTTTCGCCACACCATGCTCCATCTTTCGCCACTCCATGCTCCACCATGCAGAACGCCGCCGCCCGGTTGTTTTTGGGGCTCCCAAGGGGGGGAGCACATTCAGCCGGGACTTCGGGCTCTGCACTGGCTGCCAATATCCTACCGAGTTCGGTACAAGGTGCTGGTTATTACCTTTAAAGCCCTATATGGCCTAGGACCTGCCTACCTGAGGGACCGTCTCTTCCCACACGTTCCCCAGCGAGCACTGAGATCGGGAACTCAAAAACTCCTGGTTGTCCCCGGGCCAAAAGAAGCCTGTTTGAAAGCTACAAGGGACAGGGCCTTCTCCGTAATGGCTCCATCCTGGTGGAACCAGCTGCCGGAAGAGGTAAGGGCCCTGCGGGACCTCACCCAATTCCGCAGGGCCTGTAAGACAGCCCTCTTCCGGCTGGCCCACAACCAACCGGCATAGAGTACTGAACACTGAACACTGAACATCGAATTTGAATTGAGCGTAGCTTAAGACCGCTGAATGATTTTAATGTTTTATGTATATAACAAATGTTTAGATTTTTAACTATAAATTATGTAATGTTAATTTTAATGCTTAATTTTATATCTTATGTTAGTTTTGCATGTTGTGAGCCGCCCTGAGCCACCTAGTGGGAAGGGCGGGATATAAATCTCAGATAAATAAATAAATCAATCTTGTGTGCCCCCCCGCCCCCCCCCGGAAGCTCACTGCAATGAGGCTGGGCCCTACCGGCTTCAAGGCAGCCGCACATTTTTTGAAGCCAGCGTGGGAGGAGGCTTCTCCCCCTCCTCCTTTCTGGAACCGGAAGTGAGAGGGAGCAAAGCCTCCGCAAGCGCTGGCTTCAAAAAACGCGCGGCTGCCTTGAAGCTGGTAGGGCCCAGCCTAGTCACAGTGAGCTAAGGCAGGGTGGGGAAGCACGGCGGAAGGGAGGGGGCTGGCAGTGGTGTCAGTAGCAGCAGCAGTGGCAGGGGGAGGAGAGGCAAAGTAGGAAGTTGTATTGGGCACCGAAGGGGGGAAGCCCAATTCTGTGCCCCCCTCCTGATGCCCTAGGCAACTGCCTAGTTCGCCTAGTGGGTGAGCCGGCCCTGCTTGGGGGGCACCCAATTTGGTTCCCCCAGAAGGCCGGCATCCTAGGCAATTGCCTAGTTTGCCTCGTGGCAGGGCTGGCCTTGCAAGCGATATAGAATGAATGGCAGCAATCCTAATCTCAATTCACAGAGGGACAGCCCCAATTAAGCCTCAATCAAAAGACCGTATTTTTAAATCTGTCATCCTTTAAGAATCAATTAATTGCACAGAGCAATTGGTAGAAACACTCTCATCCGTCATTAGTTACTAATTCCACAGTTCTGCTCGCCTGAAATGGGTTTTGATCCATTACCCTAGTGGCTTTGAGTGACATCTTTCGAAATGCGGAAAGTCATGGGAGACAAAAGGAGGCCAAGTTACCACGTCTTCTTTAGACTTGCAAACTCCAGCTTGGAAAATTCTTGGGGATTTAGGGGTAGAACCTGGGGAGGGTGAGTTTTTGGGGGAAGGGAAGGACTTCAGTAGGGTAGAAAAGAATCCATTAATTGCACAGAGCAATTGGTAGAAAGCTCTCATCCGTCATTAGCTGCTAATTCTACAGTTCTGCTCGCCTGAAATGGGTTTTGATCCATCACCCTAGTGGCTCTGAGTGACATCTTTCGAACAGAGGAAAGATATGGGAGACAAAAGGAGGCCAAGTTACCACATCTTCTTTAGACTTGCGAACTCCCGGTCAGAAAATTCTTGGAGATTTAGGGGTGGAATCTGAGGAAGGCGGGTTTTTGGGACGGGAAAGACTTCAATAGGGTAGAATGCCCATAGGACCTGTCCTCCAAAACTACCATATCCTCTAGGGCAACTGATCTCTGGTCTGAAGATCAGTTGTAATTCCGGGAGTTCTCCAGCCCCACCTGGAGGCTGAAACCCCTACCTGTGTCTCACACGGCCTTCTGGATCAGGCCATGGCCTCCACATGGAGGACGTGCAAGCCTCTTCCTGATACTACATTTGATCTCTGCCACAGGCCGACGTTCCCTCTATCCTATATCTAACCCCACGTAATTAGATTCTTTAGTGTAATTCCTGGAACTAGTAACAGCTAATTAGGTCAAATTAGCTGCACATATGTTGCGGCAAGTTCTATTTTAAGCTTAAACCTTGGAACGGAGGAGCCCTTTCCTTCTAAGATTCCAGGGCAGCTTCCCACCCCCTCCCCCCCAATCAATTAGCATACTGAGTTTTTTTCAGCGTGGGGCTCTCCCATCTCCAATAAGGTCCTGTTGAATCCCAGCAAATCTGTTCCATTGGGAGGCCTTTCAGAGCCAGCCTCTGGCCCCTTAAGCCTCCATAATGCTCTTTTCTTTTTCTTCCCATCATTGCTCTCAAAGAGACAGCCAGGGGATACAGCTTAGGGAAAGGCAACGTAATTCTTATCTCTTCTCATTCTTTTTCCTTTCTTCTCCTTCCTCCCTAACAGTATAGGTGTGTGAGAGTCAGGGGAAAAAAAACAACCAGTAACTGTCATGGAGATCATGAGAGATGAAAGGAGGAATATACATGGGAGTGAGGAAACCAAGAGGGGTTCTGTTTAAGCTGATCCATACAAGGGGCTATATGTTAAGAAAACTGTTGCTGTTCTATCAGTTTTCTCCCCCAATATACAGAGTATTTTTTTTAAAAAAAAATTAAACAGTGGGGAAATATTAATTTCTAGTTAGAATTTGAGAATGCTGTCATTCAGATGCTGTACGTGGGTTAGAAGAGAGCCAGTTTGGTGTAGTGGTTAAGTGTACGGACTCTTATCTGGGAGAACCGGGTTTGATTCCCCACCCCTCCGCTTACAGCTGTTGGAATGGTCTTGGGTCCTTGTAGGAGTTGTCCTTGAAAGGACAGCTGCTGTGAGAGCCCTCTCAGCCCCACCCACCTCACAGGGTGTCTGTTGTGGGGGGGGGGAGAAGATAAAGGAGATTGTAAGCCGCTCTGAGACTCTGATTCAGAGAGAAGGGCGGGGTATAAATCTGCAGTCTTCATCTTTATGCACTTGTGTGTTCCCCTTTTGATCAGAGAACTGGCATATTTGAGCTCTTGTCTCCCAGTTTTCTTGTCCTGAAGGGAAAGAAAGGACTTCCTTTCTAGGGCTGCCAACCTCCAAATGGTGGCTGGAGATCTCCTGGGATTACAGCTGATCTCTAAGTGACAGAGCTCAGTCCACCTGGAGAAAATGGCCACTTTGGAAGGTGTAGCTTGCAGAGCTCTCCCCCAACCCCCCCCCCCTTCATCCTTCTCAGGCTCCACCCTAAACATCTCCAGGTATTTTCCAACCCAGAACTTGCAACCCTCTTTCCTTTCTCCAGCAACAAGTATTGTGATTGGCAAGTACTCAGGAGGCGGAGCCTGGAAGCTAAGAGGCCATTCCTTCATAAACCAGGTACGTGGCTTAGCAGGGATGAGGAATTGCACTCTGGGGCTCAGGGGACAGGGCCTGATACCCTGGGTGCAGAGCTAAAAGCAAAAAACAACCCCAACGAAAAGAATAGGGTTGCCAATCCCCAGGTGGGGGCAGGGGATCCCCTGGTTTGGAGGTTCTCCCCCCACTTCAGGGTTATCAGAAAGCGGTGGGGGGAGGGGGAGAAAAATGTTTGCTGGGCACTCCATTATTTCCTATTTAGAAATGGTTGCGCCAGGCCTCGGATTCGGCAGGAGCTCACAGGAGCACAGCTCCTGTACCTTCCTGAGAGCTCCACCTCCTCCTTCCCACCTTGTCCATTGAATAGTAGGTGCAGCTGCATAATAAGCCTGGATGAGCTCCACCACCTATTTTTCTACAAAATGACCCCTGACTGCCAGTAATATGTACAATATATGTACACTGTAATTACTAATATACAGATAGAGATATATAGATAGAGATAGAAATATAGATGGCTGATGTAGCCAGTTCTCCAAGAGCTTACAGGGCTCTTAGTACAGGGGCCTATTGTAAGCTCTTAGAGGATTGGCTGCACCAGGGGCGTGTGGCCTAATAGGCAAAGGAGTTCCTGCTACAACAAAAAAAAAGCCCTGATAATAATAATGAGCAGGGGTGGAATTTTAGCAGGAGCTCCTTTGCATATTAAGCCACTCCCCCTGATGTAGCCGATCCTCCAAGAGCTTTCAAGGCTCTTTTCCCCCTCCAAAGCGAACTCTGGGTTGCACTGATCCCTCCGTCTCCAGTACCCAAACTTCTCGTGCCACAGAAGATTTCAGTCCGCTGTCGACACTGAGTTCTTTTCAAGGTTAGCCTGAAGGTCTGCTGATCAAAGAGACCACCTCTTATCCCTCAGACAGAAACACACCTCGTAAGTCCTCTAAGGCTAAGTGCTGTTTTTCCTGTTCTTCTAATCCTGATTAGCTGGGCAGGCCTCGAGACCCCTGGCGCTTTAAATATTTTAAGCGAGGGGGAGAAAGGGCGATCTGTCAACTCCGTTTCAAAGGCATCTGATGGCACCAAAGGGTGACTTCCTTTCCAAAAGGGACTTTTGTCTCCAGAAAATGGAAATGTGAGATCAAACTCAGAGAGGCGCAAGCAGGAAGAGCGTAATATTAATGAGGTATTCAAGGATTTAATATTGATCTGGAATTAAAATCTAATTCTTGACTGCTTAATTGTGAGCCTCTCTGATTTTTTATTATACGATCGGCCGCCAGCTTCTAAAATCGACTGCTCTGGCATAGAAACAATTAAGAAAGGGCTAACCAATTACTATTTCGGGATGTCTTATCAGGAGAGGAGGGGGTATTTGGGGGGGGGTGCTGACTTGCATGCATGCAAGATTCGGAGCAAAGTTCAAATGTCAGACGGATGAAGAATAAAATGATAAGGGGGGGGGGGGAAATCCCATCCCAAGGGAACTTTGAGAGCATCTGGAACAAAGATTTTTTTAAAAAACTGGGGCTAATTCCTACATTCAAGTGGTGGCTTGGAGCCAGATCCCTGTATCCAAAAGGTTGCCTGCTCCAGATTGGAAAATTCCTGGAGTTTTTTAGGGGGATAGAGCCTGGGAAAGGAAGGGTTTTTTGGGGAATGGGGATAATGCCATACATACAGCCCACCCTCCAAAGCAGCCTTTTTCTTCAAGGGAACTGATTCCAGTAGTCTGGAAAACAATAATAATTTCATGAGATCTCCAGACCAGGTTTGGGGGTTGTCAACCTTCTCGTGCATCTTATCAATGCATGCATAGAGGGGATGAGGGGAAGTGGGCTAGCCACACCCCCAACTACCACTATTGCCAACTTGTAAGCAAGGCACATACACATGGGATACTATCCCCATGATTGATACCGCCCCTGATGGAGCCAATCATCCAAGAACTTACAAAAAGGAGCCTTGTAAGCTCCTGGAGGACTGGCTGCATCAGAAAGGTGTGGCTTAATATGCAAAGGAGCTCCTGCTAGAATTCCACCCCCAGGATACACCGACCTTGAAATGCCTTACAAGAAAGTCAGTTCACACATTCATCGATTAGTTATCCAAGACCAAGGGTATAGATTAACGGAGTGCAGAGGAATCAACATGTGCGAACCATGCATCCGTATGCGCGGATCAACTGCTTCGCTGTCTTTCTTTGCCATCAAACTGATGCTGATGTATGGCAACCCCACAGGGTTTTCAAGGCAAGAGATGTTCAGAGGTGGTTTGCCCTTGCCTGCCTCTGCAGAGCAGCCCTGGACTTCCTTGGTGGTCTCCCATCCGAATACTAACTAGGGCTGACCAAGCTTTCTTTTGGCGTTCTGAAGAGATCAGGCTACTCTTGTGAGGAAACTGCTCTCAAAATAAAGTTGGGGAATTAGACTGAGAGACAGCTAGCCCTAAAAAGGAATCTTTGTTATCAATTGTATACCAGGCTCAACCGTTCAGAGAGTCAATGCTCAATAAGAGACTCTAATTTAGTAAAAATCAATTGTAATTTATTTAGAATAATATTTCTTTCATACAAGGTAAAAATACAAAACACTCACACATTCACACAGGTCTAGGAAATATAGATAGATCAATAGGGGAACATATATGGATAAACAGACAGGGTAATATTTACCATCGTAGTCTTCCAGGAAGGTTTCCAATGGCGACTTAAGAGGACAGGGGAAATGGACCCAACACTGTGGCCAGAATTGGGGATGGATCTAGACAGCGGGTAATAGGGGTTGCTGAATAGAAAGCACACATGAGTGGAGTTGGGTCAGAGGTTAAATAGGCTTCCTCAGACCCTAGGGACTGGGAGGTCCAAGGGAGGAGAGATGGGAGGTTCAAGAAGGCTGGACATTCCTTACTGACACCTAATT
Organism: Heteronotia binoei; assembly: GCF_032191835.1. Lineage (NCBI taxonomy): Eukaryota > Metazoa > Chordata > Lepidosauria > Squamata > Gekkonidae > Heteronotia > Heteronotia binoei. The sequence goes on along the minus strand of NC_083232.1, from coordinate 90,037,209 downwards.
GGATGCCTGCTTTGGCCAATGAACTTCACCTTAGTCCAGTGAACCTGGAAATTTCCAAGCTGCAATTTTGCCTGGGTTGGCCCCAGGGTACTTAGACTGGAGTGAGAATGGGAATGGCTGGGTACTTGAGTTTAAATGGGATTAACTAGGAGGGTGACAATAGGGAATAAAATACATGGCCTAGGTACCACCCGGTGTAGACAAAAGACTTGATGAAGACAGGAGATGTCCTTCCTCTTTCTCATCTTCTGCTGGGCAAGATTTATTGTTCTGGCATTGCTGAGCAATTAGGATCAACAGTGGAGCTATTAATCCATTCTTAAAACAGATGGGTTGCTTGCAGGCTCAGGGTGTGTACGTGTGACTTTCCCACTAAGAAGGAATGAGTTCAGCCTGGCAGGGTAAGCTTGGGTCAGGAAAGCAAGCTGGATTCTGCTGTTGTTAGCTCTAGGTCCATGGAGCCAGGCTGGAAACATGGTGGCTTCTTCCACTGCAGTGGCCAAGAGCAGCTGGAGCATGTCTGTAGTTCTGGCTAACACTCTTCAGAGACGTAGAATGCAAAGCTGAGGCTTATGGTATCCACATAAGCCAGAAACTGCAAGCAAAGTCCACTCCTTAGAGCAGAGGTGTGAGAGTCAAATCTCCAGGCACCCTGGCAACCATGCTGGTGATCATGATGTTCACATGTATGAAAAGTAGGGGGCTTTTCCTCACAGTTCCCCCCCTCAAGACCTACGTCACCATCTGGTGGCGAGGTCTTGCAATAACATAATGTCCATATCTGTAGTTGACAGGCGGCGAGTCCACGTAGCTTCAGGGGTCTACCGGGGTGTACCGTCTATCTAAAAAGGTTGGAGCCACTATCTCAACTATTCAAAAATCAATTTGGAAAAAATATTCCAATAGGCCAAAGGTTCCTTCCTTTGAATACTACGATGCAGGGGTAACAGGCATTGGCAACATTGTAGGGCATACAGTATTAAAACACAGGGTTACAATCATTGAAATAAAAGTTGAGTTCATAAAATCATTACTGCCATTTAAACCAGATAAATAACAAGAATTGATCTATAAATCACACACAATCATGACAATAATTGATTAGGAAAACACACAGGTACGTTAGAGTTTATGGTTACAACTGAATCCATATCTTAATCTTGAGTCTTCTTTTCTTCTTCTCCCCCCCTTGATAAGCTTCTTATACTGGGGTTTGAAGAGGATCTTCTTCCAGGTACCTATTGGGTATGTGAAAGTCCTAGTGGAGGGTGAACTAAAGAGTCTTCCCACCCCCCCTAGCACCCAGCGAAATCTGTCTTTATTGTTGCTAAAAGGGAGTCTTCCTGTAACCCAGCATGTAATTGGCAATGGTGCTTTTCTGCCTGTATCACTGATGGTCCATAGAGCAACAGTGGGCTTTGAGGAAAGAACCAAAAAGGAACCAAAAACATTCACACATGACAACATGGAGATGATTCTGTACCATTGTAGGGAGCAGTGAAAGCAGATCAAAAACGCATACATTCAACCATGAAGAAAGGAGTCTTAAAAAGCTATTAGTGAAGTGTCCTCCTGTCCAGAGTATGGTGACCAGTGAGCTTTTACGTCACAAGCTTACATATGTCATGTTAGGGGCCTGCATTGGGCAGGTTTGCCTATTACACTAAGCATTCAGGACTTTAGGAGGCTTTTTCCTTGTCAAGGAAGGAAAGTAAGATACACAATACAGAAAACACAACCCCAAATATTCTTTGTTGCAACATAAAACTTAAAATAAAACATTGTGCACAATCCAGGAAAATGACCATAGTTTGGGGCGTCCCCCATATGATGAAAATAGTTCCAAAAAGAAGAGACAAAAGAAAACTTTTGCTATAGCCTTGGAATATAATAAATTGTCAAAACGATATAAAACTTCAAAAACAAAAACTGAGGCCTCAATAGAACAATGCTAGCTAGCTTTACATGAGAGGGATCATACCCAAAATGGCAGGTGAGCTAGAGCAGAGGAATTAAAACCTGGACATTAGTGAGCTGATCAGGTCCCACTACATCCAGTTTTTCTCTGGGCTAGTTCAGCTGAAACGATCTCACATGTGAGCACAGATTTCAACAAAAACTTAACAAAACAAGAATTCTGAAAAGCAACATAAGGGTTACACATACATAAAACAATTCTTAACAGGACTATCAACAACTCTTAAAACTACTGAGCATGCATTAGATTTGATTTGCAGGTCCAGATTCCCTGCACATCTATATCGAAAGAAAAGATGAGCAAACTTAACAAAACAGTTACAACATCCTAGAAATCAAATTATGGTTAATTCACCTTGACAAACACATTAAACAATTCATAAAAAGAGAAAAGATGGGGCATTTGTAGTACCAAGAGAAAATGCTGAGTTGTTGCAAGGACAAGTCAAAAGAAAGACTTGAAACACGAAAGCATATCCCTTGAAGAAGAAACCTTTTATGGAGTAAAAGGTAAAACTAAGATGATGGCACAATGCTCCAGGTTTAAGGCTTGTGCCAGAGAATGATTTTCCTCTGTGCATACACAGAGTGCAAAGAATGTGTTGCTGGAAGGCAACATGCTGTCAGAAATACCAAGTAGACCAAAATTTGAGCATAATACAACAAGGCTTAAATTGGGGAGCCTTGATAGGCTCAGCCAACTGGTTATAGATGCAAAAATAACACAAAGGACATTTAGTAGCAAGAAGAAAATCATAATCAGAAATGAACCCTGAGGAATCTACATTAAGAATCTAACAGGTTATTGCTCATTTCCTTGAGAACATGGAAAATAGAAAAGGGTCTTCCCTCAGAAAAAGTCTAGTTCTAACAAGATATAGGTGGAGGCAGAACCATTCAGTGGTCATTATATTGCTTAAGACCAAACAAAGATATTGGGCCCACAAGGTGGGGCCTTTTAAGAACATGCGGATACCTTTTTCCACAGGCAGACTGGATTAAACTAGAGTTAAAACTCAAGATTCACCAAATAGCTAAAAGGGAAGATTGATCATAGATGGAACATAGCTATAAATGACATTCAGAGAGCAAATGAAGATACCAATAGTTGAAGCACATTTGAGGAATCCAGATTTCTAATGGAGACCAAGAACTTTCAGGAATTCTGCCAAAACAAGAGTATTAGTTCTTGAGGCTTAAGAGAGAAAAAGCACAGGGAGAGGGTAATTTTACCCCAAGGAAGTGTACAGATGTCCTATACTTCTTGTAGGAACCAAAATTTGTGAGATAAAATTTTCTTAGCTCTAATGCCCAGCAAAGGGCCCATAGATTGCAAAGCACTTTCCTTTTACTACAAAGCACTGGGAATGCCCAATAGACTTTGAGGAGCAATTTCCTAAAAGTGTTTCCCTTAAAATTAAGGCTACAAAATCTAAGTATAGGAGAGATTGGTACCAGTCACTAGAAAAAATATTTTAAGACCTAAAAGGTACAGCAAAAATAACAGAAAGAAAGCTTCTAATCTAGGAGAACTCCTAGTATTAGGGCAGTTTACAGGCAGAGGATTTTCTCTAGCAGAGAACGATTGGCTGTAAGCAGAGCTTTGGGATGCCAGCTCCAGGCTGGAGATTTCTAGAAATTTGGGTCAAATTTGGAGATCACAAGGCATGCAGTCCATGTCCTTGGACACTTATTTCCTCCAGAGGCTTAGCCTCAATGTACTGGGGAAAAGGCTATGATTTTGGGAGAGGCCTCCAGGTCCCACCTGGAGACTGGCGACCTTACAAAAACAAAGTAGTATGCACATCTTCCATCCAGGTATTTCTCTGGCTGGGAGGAGGCTGTCTCTGTGAGAGACTGCAATATAAAAAAAGTTTGGTAATGAAAAACTTTTGAAATTATATCTTTTTAGACCCAAAATCAGAAGATGAGAATTCAAAATAGCACACACAAAAAAAAAAATACCTCAACTGTATTTCCACCCCCCCTAGATGAAGAAGGCGGGGAGGGTTTTAACAGACAAACCAAAAATTCCTTCCCTCTTGCATGAAGTTTAGCTTAACAAAAGGCTAAAACAGACACAATGGATTTGGCCAGTACTCTCTTATCTGACACTGATAAGTTTTTACAAAGAAAGGTGGAGGAGGAAAATAATGAGCTTTCTGCCTGGGTGGGGCTCAAAGTTGTAACTCTTCCCAGTTTCTTTAACTCAAGCTGAATTTGGCTGATTTTATTTCAAGAGGGTCTGCAGGAGATTTGCCAATCAGTACTACATTAGTTGTTGCTGCTCTTGCAGCTGGAGGTTCTCCTTTCTGTACTTTCAGATTTAAATGACAGACTTGCCCATTTGAGGTTAGCTGTCTTGTGTTGCTGTGACCTTTGAGAAGGAGAGGCAACACTTCTTACAAGACAATGAGGCTCTCGCTCTCAAAGACACTGAGTTGCTTGTACCTTAAGGAGACCTGAGATAAACAAAAATTTAATTTCTCAGGGCAATGCATTTAAAATTCTATTCCTTTGCCTTAGTTACTTATCAAATCTTTACTGCTACAGATTTCCATTGAGCAAGAGGGAGAACAATTAGCATTTCTTCCTGATGGCAGGAGTGCTGAGCATTTGCAATACTTTAGCCAGCTCTATTTGGACTAATCTGCAGGCACTCTGTACAAGCTCAGAGGCTATACCATTTAACATTCATAGAACTGAGGAAATAAATATTTTTTTTTGACTTTATAAGCAAGAGAGAGAAAGATGAACTTGGGAGTTTCACAGATTTTCATTCAGCCAATTTGAAAGTTAAAACAGTTTCTTACATTTTGCTCTGAATGCTTTGAATTAACAAAAACTAGTTCAGTCTCTCTTTCTCAGGTACTTGATGCTGGCCTTTTTTTAAAGGGTTAAACTAAATACATACTACATCAAGCTCCCATTACCCTGCAGAGAAAACTAACTCTTCAGGCTGGAACCCTTGCTGGGATTCCAGGAGATCTCCAGGCCTCACCTGGAGAAATGGCCTGGTCTAATTGTAGTCCAAGTCATTGCTTGTATGTTTTCTTATTTAGTCAAGGGAAGATGCGCCCTTGTTACCTTTAAACCTAATAAAGCCAGATCTCTCTGTTTTAAGAGACATTCAAGTCTAGATGTTAGATTTTCCTTTGGGTGGGGGAAGGTTCAGAGACAAAGGAACCTTGCCTGCCCATGTGGGACTACCATTCTCTGAAGTTCCACAGAATTCTGGCTTTCAAATTCCCCAAATGGGATGAGATAAAGACAGTAAATTTCTAGCCAGAAGGGCTGAGACTTGCTCATGTAGGAGTGTCTGGAGCAAGTCCTTGCTAAAATGAATACCTTGTGCCATGATTGTGGAACTCTGCATAGACTCAGAGACCACATTTCCTTCATGATTCTGGGGTAAGAGAACTGACTAATCCAGTTAGTAGCTGGAATGTTCACTCACCGTTGGCCCAGAGCAACTGATGACCGTCGATGTGAATGTGCAGAGCACAGCATAGTATAATCAGGGTGTAAACCCATTTAATGTATTGTGTGTGCCTTATTGTTTGCCTTTTTGGAGGGCTTCGAGGCTGGGGCTGGGTGGTTGCAGAAGAGTCCGTTGAAACGAAATCCAACGGAGACGAAGGTCCAACCTGGGCAAGGATGGGGGTAGATTCAGGAATCAGGCTCCCTGCCTTAGACAGGGCACTGCTGGTGCCGGTCCAGAAGACGAGGAGCCTGGAGGTGATTCTGGCTGCCTTACTTTCTAAGGAGACCCAGTCAGGGCTTTTTGTCGTAGCAGGAACTCCTTTGCATATTAGGCCACACACCCCTGATGTAGCCAATCCTTCTGGAGCTTACAGTAGGCCCTGTACTACGAGCCCTGTCAGCTCTTGGAGGATTGGCTACATCAGGGATGTGTGGCCTAATATGCAAAGGAGTTCCTGCTACGAAAAAAGACCCTAGACCCAGGTCACCACAGTTGGCAAGTCGGCCTTTTTATCCTTTCCGGCAACTGACTCCGTATTTTTCCACCCAGGACCTGGCCACAGTGACCCGTGCAATGGTCACTTCCAGGCTTGATTACTGTAACTCGCTTTACATGGGCCTACCCCTAAAGCTGATCCAGAAACTCCAGCTAGTGCAAAATGTGGCAGCATGCCTGTTGTCTGTGATGTCTGTGTGGGCACGCATTCAGCCTGTGGTACTCCAATTGCACTGGCTACTGATTGAGTACTCGATATGAATATATGAACATATGAAGCTGCCTTGGACTGAATCAGACCTCGGTCCATCAAAGTCAACCTTGTCTACTCAGACTGGCAGCAGCTCTCCAAGGTCTCAAGCTGAGGTTTTTCACACCTACTTGCCTGGACCCTTTTTAGTTGGAGATGCCAGGGATTGACCCTGGGACCTTCTGCTTTCCAAGCAGATGCTCTACCACAGAGCCACAATCCCTCCCTATTTCAAAGTGTTGTTGCTGATCTTTAAAGCCCTTTGCGGCCTCGGACTGACATATCTAAGGAGCTGCCTCTCCCCGTATGTGCACTGGACGGCCTTATGCTTGGGAGAATCATCACTTATAGGTTGTCTCCAGTTCATCCACTTAGCCTCAGCCAGGGCCTTTTCTGCTCCGGCCCCGGCCTGGTGGAACGTGCTCCCATCTGAGATCAGGGACCCGTGGGACCTATTACAGTTTCGCAGGACCTGTAAAGCAGAGCTGTTCTGCCAGGCCTTCGGGTGAGGCAGTGGGTGCCCAGTTATTTGACCTCCCTTGCTGAAGACTTCAGCTGCCCACATTAAGAAGACCTGTCCCATTTTGATCATGGCATAGTTGCTCCTGCAATTTAGGACGGTTAGATTTCATTACTGTCCGCTTTTTTGGTAGAAAAAGCTCAGCTGGAACTCATTTGCATATTAGGCCACACCCCTGATGTCACCATTGTTTCCCACAGGGCTTTTGGGTAGAAAAAGTCCAGCAGGAACTCATTTGCAAATCAGGACTCATTTGCATATCAGGACACACCTTCTGATGCCCAGCCAGTAAAAACTGTGTTCCTGTGTGTTCCTGCTAAAAAAAAAAAGGCTCTGGTTTTAATTATTTATTTGGTATAATTGTTTTGTCAAATTGTCATTTGTGACCCACCCTAAGCCCGCTTGCAGGAAGGGTGGGATATAAATCGACATAAATAAATTTGTTTATTAGTTTTATTTTCCTTTGTTTATTACTTTTATTTTCCTTTGCGCTTGGGAGTTTCTTTCTACTCACTTAATAGCCACCGTGTTGATTGGTTTGACCAAAAGGCAGGAAGAAAAACAAGTTTAAATCAACAGATCATTTGTGTACGTACAGTGAAATATTCCTTTGCCAATATTTTGCTAGACCCAATCTACTGCTTAATTAAACACAGGAGAAGGGCACCCATTCCATAACTCTTTGAAATGAACTAGCTTGATTTTAATTAGATTTTTAAAGTGTCCCATCAAGGGCTATTGCTTTAAACATCAGCAAGACTATGTGTGTGTTTTATGCCAAAATGTAGGATGCTTCTCGCAGGGAGGCTGAATTAAGCCATTTGGCTGGTGTTATTTTCACGAGGAAAGATGAAAAGAATGAGGTCAAGACTGAGAATGTTGATAGCTAATTACCGACAGTTAGGGTCATCAAACCCTAGGTGGGGGCAGGGGATCCCCTGGTTTGGAGGCCCTTCCCCCACTTCAGGGTCCTCAGAAAGTGTGTGTGGGGGGGGAAATGTCTGCTGGGCACTCCATTATTCCCTTTGAAGATCGATTCCCTATGAAGATCGATGTAGAATTGGACTGCAGGTGTCTAGGGCTCTAGGGGGGCTGTTATTTGAGGTACAGGCACCAAATTTGCAGCATAGCATTCAGTACCTCTCCACAAAATACCCTCCAAGTTTCAGAAAGATTGGACTACGGGGTCCAATTCTATGAGCCCCCAAAGAAGGTGCCCCTATCCTTCATTATTTCTAATGGAGGGAAGCCACTGAAAAGGTCTGTGGTCCATTTAAATGTGATGGCCAGAACCCCCTTTGGAGTTCAATGATGCTGGTCACAACCTGGCTCCAGCCCCCAATGTCTCTTGGCTCTGCCCCCAAAGTCCCCAGATATTTCTTGAACTGGGCTTGGCAACAGTCAGCCACCTTTCCACAAAGTTGGACTGCAGTCAGGCGACATTGGTCAGTTGGGAGGGCATCATGAACTTGTGACAGTACAGAGAAAGCTCTGCAAGGAATACAGGAGACTGCCAGAGAGAAAGAGACAGACAGGGCCGGCCTTAGACTATCTGGTACACGAAGCAAGGCTAACTTCTGGTACACACACACATAACCCATTTTCAAAAACAGATGAATTGTGGGAAAAATGAAAAGTCACATTGGGGATGCCCAATTTGGCGACCCCAGAAGGCTGGTGCCTAGGGTTGCCAAGTCCAATTCAAGAAATATCTGGGGACTTTGGGGGTGGAGCCAGGAGACTTCGGGGGTGGAGCCAGGAGACATTGGAGCGGAGCCAGGAACAAGGGTGGGACAAGCATAACTGAACTTCAAGGGAGTTCTGGCCATCACATTTAAAGGGACAGCACACTTTTTAAAATGTCTTCCTTCCATAGGAAATAATGAAGGATAGGGGCACCTTCTTTTGGGGCTCATAGAATTGGACCCCCTGGTCCAATCGTTTTGAAACTTGGAGGGTACTTTGGGGAGAGGCACTAGATACTATACTGAAACTTTGGTGCCTCTACCTCAAAAAATAGCTCCCCCAGAGCCCCGAAACCTGCAGATCAATTCCCCATTATACCCTATGAGAAACGATTTCCATAGGGAATAATGAAGACGTTTCCCTCTCCACACACACACACACACCCCTTCTCGCAAATCTGATGTAGGGGATTGCCCTCTCTACTCACCAGCCAGCTTATTTCAGCAACAGACACAGAAAGTTGAAGCCTTTCACCACCTCCGGAGGTGCAAAGGCACATGGTCCTTTGGGGCGGGGCAGAAAGCAGCCTGGGAAAGCTCCGGCTGCTGCGATAGAGCTGGGTGGGAAGGGGAGGGGCAAAGAGAAGCTGCTGCAATCGAGGTGAGAAGGGAAGGGAAGGGAGGAGGAGAAGCATTGGGGATCAGTGGGAACGGGAGAGGAGAAGCTGCTGGGATCGGGGCTGGGTGGGAAGGGCTGCCATTCCCCCCGCTTTCTGAATTTTTGGCCAGCGGGGGGAGGAGGCTCCAAATCGGGGGTCTCCCGCCCAGGCGGGGGATTTGGGAAGCTTACTGGCGCCGTAGGCAAACAAGGTGATTGCCGGCAAACAAGGTGATAGTAGCAGGGATGGCCCTAGAGACAGAGAACCACTGCCATGTGTGGTGTGGTGGCTGAGAGTGTCAGACTAGTATCCGGAGGACCCGGGGTTCGAATCCCTGCTTGTGCCATGAAAGCTCATGGAGTGACTTTGGGCCAGCCACATACTCTCCACCTAACCTGCTACACAGGGTTGCTAGGAGGATAAAATGGAGGAAGGGAGAATGCTGCTTTGGGTTCCTATTGAGGAAAAAGGTGGGGTATTGGCAGGGCTTTTTTTTTTTTGTAGCAGGAGCTCCTTTGCATATTAGGCCACACACCCCTGATGTGGCCAATCCTCCAAGAGCTTACAGCAGGCCCTGTACGAAGAGCCCTGAAAGCTCTTGGAGGATTGGTTACATCAGGGGGCATGTGGCCTAACATGCAAAGGAGCTCCTGCCACAAAAAAGCCCTGGGTATTAGTAAATATAATAAAGAATAAAGGAATGATCCTTCTAGCACTCTCCTCTCTGTTTTGGTGCTGCCATGCCATCACAGCAGGAGTTGGCCCTTGCTGGTTGTTTCCAGCCTGTGCCCCGTAAACCACCATTGGCTTTTTCACCCACTGATCCAGATCCTGCAGCTCTAATAAAAGGAGCCAGTGTGGAATTCTAGCAGGAGCTCCTTTGCATATTAGGCCACACACTCCTGATGTAGCCAATCCTCTCAAGAGCTTACAAGGCTCTTTTGTAAACTCTTGGAGGATTGGCTACACCAGGGGGTGTGGCCTAATATGCAAAGGAGCTCCTGCTAGAATTCCACCCCTACAAAGGAGTATATATTTTATCATGTGGAAATGCTCCCCTGTAACGCAGTCATTTTGTGACCTTCTTGGATTCTGTATCTGTGCCTAGCATCATATTTCATTTAATTTCATTTTTAGATTTATATCCTATCCTTTCCTGCCAGCAGGCTCAATAAGTCCCACATGGCCCATATCTCTAGTGGGAGCTCATTTTACCAGGCAGGGGCCCAGACCAAAAAGGCCCTAGCCCTCATTGAAGCCAGTTGGGCATCCTTTGGTATTACATACCTTATTGCATATTAATAGACTATGTTTTTTTTTCTGGCTATTTCTTATTTAAGTGAAGACTTGTTTCCTCCATCTGCACAAACATAGAAGAAGAAGACTGCAGATTTATACCCCACCCTTCTCTCTGAATCAGACACTCAGAGCGGCTTACAATCTCCTATATCTTCTCCCCCTACAACAGAAACCCTGTGAGGTGGGTGGGGCTGAGAGGGCTCTCAAAGCAGCTGCCCTTTCAAGAACAACTCCTGTGATAGCTATGGCTAACCCAAGGCTATTCCAGCAGCTGCAAGCGGAGGAGTGGGGGAATCAAACCCTGTTCTCCCAGATAAGAGTCCACACAAATTAACCACTACACCAAACTGGCTCTCAAGAAGAACAGTGCATCTACAATACCCATATTTGTTCTTAACCCTAGTTTAAGGGTTTATGTGTAATCCCGGTTTAAGGGCTTTAAATTTAAACTCACATTTTTATTTCATTGTATTGGAAGCTGCCTTGCACATGTGGAAGGAGGGGTGTGCATTTTGAACAATGTGTGTGTATGTAAAATTCCCTCGAGCCACGGCTGACCTATGGCAAGTGAGAAGCTGAGGTCGTTAGCCGTAGCCTTCCTCTGCAGAGTCTTCTTTGATGACCTCCCTTCCAAGTACCCGCTCTGCTTAGCTTTCGAGATCTGTCTTGATGGGGACCAGGCCTCAGATTCAGTGGGAGCTCACAGGAGCACAGCTCCTGCGCCTTTCTCCATCTGAAAGTTCCACCTCCTTGTCCATTGAATAGTATGTGCTGCCGCATAACAATCCCTGGATGAGCTCCACCAACTATTTTTCTACAAAACGACCCCTGGTAGGGACTATACCACACCACTTTTCCTCCTTTAAATAAATGCATTTAAAATTTTCATCACAAACCTCTCCACTACGCCAAACCGGCTCTCTATGGCTGCTTACAGACTGGCACTTTGGGTCGACTCAGAGATGCGTCCGAAGTCGATCAAAAAAAAATCTGTGCAGACAGCCACATCTGCCGGCCATCCTCCTCCCGTCCTCACCCCGTCTTCCAGGCTCCTGAGACTGGCTCAAAAAGCTACCACTTCCAAAGTGGTCGCAAATACTTGAGCTGGCTGTCAGTCACCTCCATGCCGTCTGGACGGGGAAGGGTGCAAGTGAGGTGACTTGGTGGTCTGGAGCTGCCGAGCTGCCCCAAGCTGTTCCAGGGTTTGTTTGTTTTTAACGGAAACCAATCAGAGCGCTGGTGCACTTGTGCGCAGGAGTGCTTGCCTCACAAGGAGGGGAAAAGGGAATCCAGCTTCTAGGGCGCCTTCCCGTGTGGAAGCACCCAGCCGCCTCAGGGACAGGATGGGGCCGTGTCGCTGGGGACCGTCTGGAGGCTCCAGGGACCTGATTTGGGACGCCTCCTAGTCGCCCCAGAATGCCCGTCTGATCTCAGCCTATTAGACACCTATTACAGATTACATATCTCCATGATGTGCCAAATCTATCAGTACAGCATTAAAGCTCACTCAAACCCAAAACCCAGCAGACTTGCTCTGCCAGTTGTTCCTTGAAACAAATGCAGAGCTTTCCTTAAAAAGGGAACAGAGATGTTTCCCAGGGCCAGTGAAGATGAAATGTTCCATACTCCAAAAACAAGCTGACTAAAAGTTTGCTACTGACCTTTACAGAGAAAAATCCAATTAATTGGATCTCTCTCTAGGTTTTAATTTGAAGGCAAAGAGAGTTCACCCACACCTATGAATATAAAGCATCTATTAACATGCATCAAAGGGCTTAGTAGATTGCATTGCAAAGATATAATGTGAGTTTCCTGAGAAACAAAAGCATGTTGTTCATAAACACAGCATAGTTTTATTTCTCTGAACTATCTGGAGCAGTGATTTGGCCCCTAAGGCTATTTTGTCCAACAGCCTGCAGAATTTTAATCAAGGCAAAAAGCTTGCCTGGAGTAGTTTCACTCCCAAGGAAAAGTGGTTTTCAAGTTGTAAGAAACTAAGTCGTTCCATACTTCAGTGATTCAACTCTCTTTTTTTGATTTAGTAGATAATAATGTCAGATGTAGATGTTGCTATGTAATGATATGCGTGAGCTCATGGTCTCTGTAAGGAGAAGAAGAGAACAGATGGTTGTAGGCAGAGCTTTTTTTGTAGCAGGAATTCCTTTTGCATATTAGGCCAAATACCCCTGATGTAGCCAATCCTCCTGGAGCTTATAGTAGGCCCTGTACTAAGAGCCCTGTAAGTTCTTGGAGGATTGGCTACTAGGGATGTGCATTTGGTTCGGCGGAACCGAATAGACCGCCAAATACCCCGATACAGAAGTATACGGCGTCGTATACTTCCAAATCCAATTTGCAGGTATTATACGGGAGCCGTATACTTCTGAATCAATATTCCAAATCAATATTCAGAAGTATTCGGAAGTCAATGTAAAATGCGGGAAAGGAGCTTCTGCAGCCTCAGGGAAGCTGCTTGGCTCCTTTCCCGCCTTTGGAAGCCTTTTCCTGCCTCTCCCATAGCCTCCCTGGGATCAGGGAGGGAGGGGGAGAGGAGCCCCAGCAGCCAATCCAAAGCATGCATTCGCAAAATGCTTTGCAGGGCTGTTGTGTTGTTGGTGAGAGAGAGAGATTGTGCTGCGCTGACCCTTGGCCTCAGCTGCTGCTGCTCTCTCTCAGCCTTGCCTGACCTGCCCGGAGAAGAGAAGACATCTAAGGTAAGACAGTCTTGGGGTTCTTTTTTTTGTATTTTAGTTAGGATAAAAGTAAAAGGACTTTTTAAGACTCAGAGTACCTTTACTTATCCAGATTTGGGTGGGTGGGTAGCTGATCTGGGGTTAGGGAGTTCTGCTGGGGGTGGGGGGGTTGCCAATTTGCCTATATCTTACTTTAGTGAGACTTTTAAAAGTGCAGTGTACTTTTACTTTTCCTGATTTGGGTGGCTTGGATTTCTTGGGGTTAGGGTGAAGGGTTTTTTTGGGGGGAGGGGTTGGTAAAGTTCCTGTATTGTTAAAAGTTATTTTTTTTACTGTTTTAAAAGGATTCTGTGTTTGATTTGTGGCTGCTGTGTTGTGCTGCCGTTGTTCTTTTTCTATTCTGGTTCTGGTTCTTGGGGGGGAGGGGCTGTTTGGCCTAATTTTTATTGTTAAAACATCAGTTTTTTAAAAAGTTGAGTTTGTTGGCCTTTTCTCAGTTGGATTTGTTTGGATCTGTTGTTGTTGGTTTTGCATCCTGTCCTGTTGTCCCTTTTTCTGGTTCTGTTTTTTTTTTTGGGTGGGGGGGGAGTGTTGCTATTCCTGAATAAACAATTTTATTAGTAACATATGGTAGTAGAACTATAACTACAACTTATAAAAAGCTTAATATATATTAAGAAAAAGACCATCATTCTACCCCACATCTTACTTTCTCCCACCCCTCCCCCAATTACTTGACCCCCGCCAGTGTTATTTTCTTTAAAAAAACAGATATTAAAGGTGGGGGGGAGTGTTGATTGATTTGGCCGGAGGTTTTTTATTGTTAAAAAGGTAAGTTTTTAACAGTTGAGTTTGTTAGCCTTTTCTCAGTTGGATTTGTTTGGATCTGTTGCTGTTGGTTTTGCATCCTGTCCTGTTGTCCCTTTTCCTGGTTCTGGGTTTGGGGGGGGCGGTGTTAAAAGTTAAGTTTCTTTCTGTCACGTTTTGGGGTTTTTTAATTACCTCTGGTTGGTGTGAGGTAATTAATCCGTGTGCTCAGTTAGCCTAAGCCGCTAATTAAGATACCAAAATGGGCGTTTGAGAGAGAACTTGGCTGGAACTTTCAGGTCATTATATCAACTGTTTCTGTATGTTTTTGTCAATATTGCTTTTGTTTAGGGTGGTTTTTATCGGTCACCTCTGTTGTTTACAGTTGGCTTACGAGGAAGCTGCAGGAGCAGCGGAATGCAATCAAAGCCGGAGTTTGCGTGAAGGCAAGAATTTTTCCTTCAGAAGTCAACAAGCAACGGAGGGACTCCTGTGGAACTTTATTATTGAGTCTTAGTACTCTGTTTGGAAAATTAAGAGACTGTGTGGGGTCCTCCCTGTAATACTGTATTTGAGACTCTTGTTTGTCTTTAATTTCTACTGGATGAATGTATGCCTACTTTTGTAGGCTGTTCATTATATGATATAATATAATTTACTTAATTTTGTATATACTAGTCAAGAGTGTGTGTTTTTGCACAATATTTTTGATATTTTTGTATAGGGTAAACCGCAGCTTCTCTCTAGTTATAGGGGATACCTGATTTCTAGTTTGCAAGGAAATCTGGTTTGTCCCAGGATCTAGTTAGGAGAAGTTTAACTAGGAGGATATAAAAAGGATTGTCTTCATCTCAAGGTAGCCTTTTAAAAACTGTAGCCAGGTAGAGGCAGGATCACCTAGTCTCCTAAACTTTACCAGACTACTACCCCAACCCAAGAAGGACAGGTTAGGGACCAACAAAAATAAACAAACAAGTTTTGGTGGGATGGTTTTTAAAAAGAAGTCAGGGCACCTGTTGGTTCAGGGTACAGTGTAATGAGTTAGGTTTGTAAAAAACCCCACTCCCAGTTCAGGTTGTGTGAGACTGGCCAAGGGTGACATGAGTGACAGGCAGCAGAAGAAAGGCTCTGGGGGCAAGGCCAAGGAGAAGACTAGAGGGGTGGAGGGGAGGGGGAGGACCCAGGTTTCCCCCCCGCCTGTGTGTAGGGCCACTTCACAGCCACTTTTCAGCACTCTGACCTCTGGCCAGAGTGTGATGAAGAAGGCCCGCCTTGGGCCCTTCATCGATGCTGCTGCTGGGGCACCCCCAGCAGAGGTGCCATTAGGTGCTGGCACTGAGCAGGGGTCTGCTGCTCGGGCAGTCTCTCCTCCAGCTGATGTCATTTGGCCTCAGCAGCCAGAGGAGGGGCATCAAGAGCAGCCCTCCTTGGAGATGAGCTTTGGGGACAGTTTTCTGTCCAAAACAATCACCCCAAGGAGGGCGCAGAGTGTTGTGCAGGAGCTGAAGGAGAAGCTGGTTGAGGAGGACCAGCCCCCTTCTTTGGTTCCTTCAGGCACCAGTAGTCCTTCAGGGGATGGCCAGGAGGGGAGGCCGCATGGGACGGAAAGGGAAGAAATGGAGACACACAAGGTGCCTCCATCTCCGCCCACTTCCCCCCCGGCAGCCAGCCCCTCCTGCCACCCTGAGACACTATGTGTCCGCTCCAAGCACCTCACAGAAGGTGGCTTCGGACACCCAAGCTGCTGCTCAGCTTGGACATCCGTACACCTCCAAGGTCTGGAAGCATTTCCAACTTACAGAGGATCCACGCTATGCGCAGTGCCAGCTGTGCAGGGCCCAGATCAATTGTGGGCGGAACGCTGCCCACCTGACTTTGGGGGGATGCTGAACCACCTGCGGAAGTACCACCAGGCAGTGCTTCTTAAGGGGGAGAAGCAGGCTGGTGCTGGGATTCCCAAGCAGCCAACACCACCCAGCCAGGAGGTCCATCCCACCACGACTACCTCCAGAGCTCTCCAGGAGACTTCCGCAACAGGGCAGGGATGCCAGGCATCTCTGCCTGAGATGTTTGGTGGGGGTAGCACCTGTGTGCCAAGAGGGGGAATCAGGTACGGCAGGAGGGTGATCGCCTGGAACCTTGCCAGGTCGGTCGCCCATTTTCAGTCAGCGAGAATCCTGGGGTGCTAGGGTTGCTCAAGTACCTGGCACCCTGGTACAAAGTTCCTGCTAGAACCACCATTAGCAGGACCATTGTGCCATCTGTTTTCAGGACGACCGGATCTGTGGTGAAGGAGCATTTGTCCCGTGCTGCCAAGGGGGACTGTTCATTTCACCTCAGATATCTGGAGCTCCCAACATGTGTTCGAGAGGTATCTCTCCCTGACTGCGCATTGGTGGCAACTCAGTGAGCTGCAGGGTGGGGGTGGCAGTAGCAGCAGGGAGGGTCAGGGCCGCCAGGCTGGCTATTGCTGGTCCTTGCTGCACGCCGAAGCAGTCGACACGCCGCACATGGCGGACACTCTTGGAGCCATCCTCTCATGGCAGTTAGAGGGCTGGGTAGGCAGGGACGTCACCATGGGCTTCGTGGTGACTGACGGTGGCTCCAACATCAAGGCAGCTGTCCAGCGTCAGGGCCTAAAACGCCTTCCTTGCGTGGCCCATCTTCTCCACCTCATGGTTAAGGACGCATTGGGCCAGACAAAAAGCCAGGATCGTCGATATCTAGCAGCGACCCATGAGTACCGACTTCTGCTCCAGAAGTGTCGGCACATCATGAGTCACTTCTCATGAAGCAATACGAACTCATATCTGTTGCATGAAAAACAGACACTGACAGGCATGCCAGGGCACCGCCTGATCGGTGACGTCAGCACACGCTGGAACTCCACCTGTGCCATGCTGGAGCGCATGGTGGAACAGAGGGCAGCCCTGGATGCCTTTGTCTTTGAGACAAGGGTCTTTCGGGATAAGAACCGACTTGACTTCTGTCCCAGGGAAGATATTGGAGCAGATTTTAAAGGAGTCATTCTATGACAGGGGTGGCTAAACTTACTCAACGTAAGAGCCACATGGAATAAATGCCAGGGTGTCTGACAGCTACAAGACTTGAACAAATATTACACACATGTCTTTATTAAAATGTTTAATACTTTCTTTGCACAGAAAGATAAAATGCATATGTGTGAGCTTTACAACACAACCATGCTAGAAGGAAACTTTTTTAAAAAAAAGCTGGGAATAACAGTCCTCATAAGACCAGCATAGGAAAAGTTAGAGAATTATTTTTGGCACCAGCGGGAGAAGGAAATACACATGTACCATATAGATCACTGACCATTGTTTGCATCATTATGCATCTCTCTTTGACTTGACATCAAGTTTAGTAAACACAGCTCTTACAAGAGCTATGAAACTAAGGGAGAATCCTGCTCTTGCACTCTCTTCCCCTGTTCTAGGTCTCCAGGCAACCTCTGTGGTGGGTAAGAAGAGCTTGCAAACAGTGTTCCCTCTAAGCTGAGATAGTGTGAGTTGGCTCACAGTTTTTTAGCCTCTGTCTTAGCTCACAAAAAATGACCCAGAGCAAACTAATTTATGCAGTAGCTCATAACTTTAATGCTAGTAGCTCACAAAGTAGACTTTCTGCTCACAAGACTCCACAGTTTAGAGGGAACATTGCTTGCAAGCCTGCCTATTTCCATCCTCCTTCCCCACTTCACACATGTTGGAAATAGTTGCCTACCTATGGGTCAGTGTCCAGAGGCTGACAGAGGTCCCGATGCTAAGCACGCTTTCTTGAGAGTGAGCCTGCATTAAGCTCCTCCTTGACCGTAGGGAGTCACACAATAAGTGTAAATGAGCCTCATGTGGCTCCCAAGACACAGTTTGGCCACCCCTGGTTAAAGACTAGGATATCCTCTTCTCCCCTCTTCAAAACCTTTGACCAATAATAATTTAGCCTTTTTGTTATCTGACAAGTCCCCTGAAATCACTGCATTTGGGGCTGAGTTTCTGCCATGTGTATGGAAGTTAAGGACTAGAGAATACAATATATAGATCTATTCTGCCTACCCACTCTGCCTTTTTTATTTCAGTGGGCTCTGGTTGGTGTCAAACTTCTTTACATTTTTAAGTGTCTAGTTCTTGGACTGTTTATCCCTGTTTTATTATATTATTGTGCCATTGGAGGTTCGATTGATTGACTAGGATAGGAGGGACCCAGGTTCAAACTCCTGCCACTGAGACTTGCTGGAGGACCTTGGGCCAGTCACTCTCTAACCTACCCCACAGGGTTGTCGTGAGGATTTTAAAAAATGGAGGAGAGGAGAATGATGTAAATCACTTTGGATCCCCATTGAGGAGAAACGTGCAAGCAAATAGATGATTAGATGAGATTAGATAGATCAGGGCAGGTAACAACAATTAATAAATATAATACATAGTTAAAAAAGGTCATATAATTGAAATCATATTACACATTTTTAAAGTCTTAAATACTACAGCTGCCAGACAGACAGACAGATAGACAGAGCGCCTGCTCTGGCTGCAATGCCACTGAGGATGTTCTCCGCAGCTGAGAACGAAACGTCTGGAAAGAAAACTTTCTCCAATAGAACACGGCACTTTAGCCCGAAAGATTCTACAAACCCTAATGATAGATAGATAGATGGATGGATGGATGGATGGATGGATGGATGGATGGATGGATGGATAGATGATAGATAGATAGATAGATAGATAGATAGATAGATAGATAGATAGATAGATAGATAGATAGATTGATTTACAAACCAATCAGGTGGTGAGGATTATATAAAATCCACAAACACAAGAGTGACTGACCCATGCTAGTGACAGATTTTTCCAGAATGTCTTCATGGCACTTGATAACAGGTGGTCTTCTCTTCTGAGTATTGTAATAGTCTGCACAAACATTCCCTAACTTTTTCATTTGCTTCTGCTAACCATGCCATTCAATAGTTGGCATACTTATCTGCCAGGTGGTCAGAGACCAAAGGTGGCTCGGTGGTAACACACCTGCTTTGCATACAAAAGGTCTCCAGTTCAGTCCTTGACATCTCCAATTAAAGGTTCTCAGATTCCAAAGGGTAACCAGAGAGGCACTGCCAACCCAAGTAAACAGTTTTGAGCTCAGTGGATCAATGGTTTGACTTGGTATAATGTAGTTTCATGTGCCTTATTGCAGGAGAGTCTGTAAGCCCTAATAAGCTAGTTTGAAACTTTGACAGGAAGGGATTTTAGGACCATTACACAGCCCCCAATGTGAGACTTAATAGACTGTGTCTTTTGTTATAATTGGCCTGCATACATAAAAATGCAAATCAGCTGGCGTTGTAGTACACCTGCTATCCTGGATAGGTAAGAGCCACATCTGGAAGTGGAATCTCATAGATCAGGGGTGGCCAATGGTCGCTCTCCAGATGTTTTTTGCCTACAACTCCCATCAGCCCCAGCCATTGGCCACACCGACTGGAGCTGATGGGAGTTGTAGGCAAAAAACATCTGGAGAGCTACTGTTGGCCACCCCTGTCATAGATGGTTTCCTCAATGTAGGCTTCTTAGTGAGCAAAACAGATTTTCTTCAGTCATTTGGAAAGGGAGAAAAGCATACCATATCCCATCCTTTCTGCCTCGTCGACTAAAGAAGTATGCAAGCAGAAGACCTTTACTGATGCTTCAATGGTCAGAACCTACAAGATGGATCGTTGTTGGCTGTATTTCGTTTTCATTATCTTAAAAGAAGGGGCAATAGTACACACAGAGAGGAAGAATCCCAGTAGGATCTTAGAGACCAGCATGATTTTCTGGGTAAGACCTTTCCAGCATCGAAACATCTGACCACGGGAGCTTTGACTCTTGAAAGCTTATCCCTGAAAATCTTGTTGAGCTCTAAGGAGCTCCTGGGCTCAAATGGGAAATTCGTTACCCCACTTCCCAGACTTAGAAGACTTGTTTCTTATCACTACATTTTTAAGCAAAACATTCCTAAAAGTAAAGAGTGTGACATTGTAATAAGCTCCGCCTTTTCCTGGGGTGATACCCCCAGGGGTCATTTTGTAGAAGAAGAGGTGTCAGAGTTCATTAGCACAACTCATTTGCATATGCCACACATCCCCGACATCCAGAAGGTGTACTCAATTATATCAGCTCAGCATCTACCTTAAAATGCTTCTTGTATTATAATTGCCATAACAAAACCTTACTCCCATCCATCGTTCCCTCTAAGAGTCTTGTGAGCAAAAATTCTACTTTGTGAGCTACTGGCGTTAAAGATATGATCTACTGCATCAATTATTGTGTTCAGGCCTCAGATTCAGCAGGAGCTCACAGGAGTGCAGCCCCTGAACCTTTCTGAGGGTTCCCCCTCCTCCTCCCCACCTACCTTGTCCATCGAATAGTAGGTGCAGCTGCATAATAATCCCTAGATGAGCTCCACCACCTATTTTTCTACCAAGCGACCCCTGCTTGTGCTCTGGGGCCATCCTTCCTGAGCTAAGACAAAAATGTGTGAGCAGGAGGCTTAAAAATCTGTGAATATATGAACATATGAAGCTGCCTTCTACTGAATCAGACCATTGGTCCATCAAAGTCAGTATTGTCTTCTCAGACTGCCAGCGGCTCTCCAGGGTCTCAAGCTGAGGTTTTCACTCCTATTTGCCTGGACCCTTTTTTGGAGATACCAGGGATTGAACCTGGGACCTTCTGCTTCCCAAGCAGATGCTCTACCACTGAGCCACCGTCCCTCCCCTGTGATGCTAACACATCTTAGAGGGAAGACTGTTCCCGTCATATTTTTAAAATGACTTTCTTCTCTGTGGCCGCAGTGGCATAACAATTTCCATGTCTGCTTTGTATGTTTTGATTATTTCCCATTTTTTCTGGGAGGGGTGGGAATATTAGAAAGTTTGTCAGATCTTAGAGTTCAGCAGAATTTTCACAGGGGGGTTGAACAATGGAGCCCAGAAGCAATTACTTTTGGGGGGGGGGCAGGGGTAAGAAAGAAAAAGGGCAAGAAAATTTAGAGGATCCGGAGCTCTGCGTTTGTGAACGCCTGCCCAAAATGAGGCCTGGATATCACCACTGTGCACTTGTTCCCCTGGTTGGCCAACAAAGGGGATGGGACAGTGGCTCAGTGGTAGAGCATCTGCTTGGGAAGCAGAAGGTCCCAGGTTCAATCCCCGGCGTCTCCAAAAAAGGGTCCAGGCAAATAGGTGTGAAAAAACTCAGCTTGAGACCCTGGAGAGCCGCTGCCAGTCTGAGAAGACAATACTGACTTTGATGGACCAAGGGTCTGATTCAGTATAAGGCAGCTTCATATGTTCAAAGCTCTTTTTCCTAAATACTAGCATGACAGAGTTTGAATATTTTCATTCCAGAAACATAGACTCTTAAGGCAAAGATGCTTTATATTTCCTGCGGCTTGCCTAGCATCTTCTTGTTGCACTTGCTCTTTTTTTAATTGAATTTTTGTAGATTTCATCTTTATTTGTCTGGATTTGCTATTCATATGCAGTTTCATTTCATATGTCATTTTGAATACTTTAGAAAAAATATCACACAGTTCACTTCTTGGTATGTTTACACAGAAATAAATATCGCTGTGTTCAGGAAATTTAATACCAAGTACAAGTCTATAGTACTGACTTAAGAGAAGTGTTATAGATGAGAAGAAAGGCATTGCTCAGCAGAATAATAATGCTTGGCAAATAGATGAACTTTTGCTAAAATGCTGAAGGAGCATTGCCAGTTAGGCACAGGCTACAGAGAGATACAGGACTTTTTTTGTAGCAGGAACTCCTTTGCATATTAGGCCACACACCCCTCTGATGTAGCCAATCCTCCAAGAGCTTACACGGCTCTTACTACGTGGCCTACTGTAAGCTCCAGGAGGATTGGCTACATCAGGGGTGTGTGGCCTAATATGCAAAGGAGTTCCTGCTACAAAAAGCCCCGTATCTCTTTAATAACATGTAGTTGCAAAATCTGTGTGACATGAAGTCACCATGAGGTCACCTATCCTGGCATATGGCAGCCAATGAAGCAGAGTACTGGGTGGGAACCTAGCAAAGTGGTGTTACAACTTTTCTACATTACTGGGGAGAAGTCCAAAATATAGAGTAAGGGCTTCTGAGTAGACACTACGAAGCTAGGCAAGCGATGGAGGAGGATGTGGTTCAGTGTAGAGTCTTTGCTTGGTAGACGGTTCCAGGTTAAATCCCTTGGTATCTCCAGTTAAAGGATCAGGCAGTAGGTGATGTGAAAGACCAATCTGCCTGAGACCCTGTGAAGCTCCTGTTAGTCTGAGTTAGGGTTGCCAAGTCCAATTCAAGAAATATCTGGGGACTTTGGGGGTGGAGCCAGGAGACTTTGGGGGTGGAGTCAGGAGGCATTGGGGTGGAGCCAGGAGCAAAGTTGTGACAAACATAATTGAACTCCAAAGGGAGTTCTGGCCATCACATTTAGAAGGACCACACACCTTTTAAATGCCTTCCCTCCACTGGAAATAATGAAGGATGGGGCACCTTCTTTTGGAGCTCATAGAATTGGACGCCCTGGTCCAATCCTTTTGAAACTTGGAGGGTGTTTTGGGGAGAGGCACTGGATGCTATGCTGAAAATCTGGTGCCTCTACCTCAAAACACAGCCCTCCCCCCCACAAGAGCCCCAGATACCTACAGATCAATTCTCCATTATACCCTATGGGAATCGATTTTCAGAGGGAAGAATGGAGTGCCCAGGAGACATTTTCCTGCCCCCCACTTTCTGATGACCCTGAAGCAGGGGGAGGGCCTCCAAACCAGAGGATCTCCTCCCCCCCACCCGGGGATTGGCAAAGCTAGTGTGAGCAGACAATCTGGATCTTGATGGGCGGATACTTTGATTCAGTGTAAGGCAGATTCATGTGTTGATGTGACTCGGTATGAAATTTTGTGTGTGCGTGTGTGTGTTTCCCAATTTAGTCACCCGTATCAATCTTTGATGGATATTCACCCATTCAGGTTTCCCCAGAACCAACCAAAATACCATGGGATATGCTGTCTCAGACTGAGTGGAGGCTTAACCGTTGGTACCCAGAAAGAGTAGTCTGCTACACTTGAATTGCAAATTGGAGTCAAAATGATGGTCTGCATCCACCCGAGATTCCTTCCATTTCCCTCCTAAATCTTCTTGCTCTTTTCCCTGTATGATTCGTTTGTTGCCTTCGTATCAATAGCTTAGCTTTTTTTGCTAGCAGTCTTCAATTTGTATTGAGCTTTCCTTAAAGAGAAGAATCCAGGGCTTTAAAGGTCCAAATCGGCACCTCGAATTTTGAGAACAAACATGCTGGCAGTCAATGGAATTGACTGAGAGCCAGTTGGGTGTAGTGGTTAAGTGCGCGGAGTCTTATCTGGGAGAACCGGGTTTGATTCTCCACTCCTCCACTTGCAGCTGCTGAAATGGCCTTGGGTCAGCCATAGCTCTCACAGGAGTTGTCCTTGAAAGGGCAGCTGCTGTGAGAGCCCTCTCAGCCCCACCCACCTCACAGGGTGTCTGTTGTGGGGGGAGAAGATATAGGAGATTGCAAGTCACTCTGAGTCTCTGATTCAGGGAGAAGGGCGGGGTATAAATCTGCAGTCTTCTTCTTCTGAAATGTCACTGTAGGATGCTCCCTTCTGACTAGGACAGGTGGTACCACTTTGAATAATGTGCAGTGTGTCAAGAGCACATTGGTGGGGCTGGTGTTGGAAAGTTCCTTCAAATTGAAGTCGACTTAGAAGATGAAGATAGAAGATATTGGATTTATATCCCGCCCTCCACTCCGAAGAGTCTCAGAGCGGCTCACAATCTCCTTTACCTTCCTCCCCCACAACAGACACCCTGTGAGGTGGGTGGGGCTGAGAGGACTCCCACAGCAGTTGCCCTTTCAAGGACAACCTCTGCCAGAGCTATGGCTGACCCAAGGCCATTCCAGCAGGTGCAAGTGGAGGAGTGGGGAATCAAACCCGGTTCTCCCAGATAAGAATCCGCACACTTAACCACTACACCAAACTGGCTCTCCAGACTTTCAGCATCACTGGAGGATTTTCAAGATGACAGATGAACAGAGGTTGTTTTGTCAGTGCCTGCCTCTGCGTAGCAACCCTCGTTTTCCTCGGTGGTCTCCCATCCAAGTACTAACCAGGGCTGACCCTGCTCAGCTTCCAAGATCTGAAAAGATCAGGCTAGCCTGAACCATCTAGATCAGGGCTAAGGGCACATTGCAACCCCCCAGGGCTTTTTTTGTAGCAGGATCTCCTTTGTATAATAGGCCACACACCCCTGTTGTAGCCAATCCTCCAAGAGCTTACAGTAGGCCCTGTACTAAGAGCCCTGTAAACTCTTGGAGGATTGGCTACATCAGTGGGGTGTGGCTTAATATGCAAAGGAGTTCCTGCTACAAAAAAAAAAGCTCTGCAACCGCCTAATCAGAAAGAAAGGCAAGGGCAACTGCGATAGTATCTTTGCAGGGGTCGTTATGTAGAAAAATAGGTGGTGGAGCTCAACCAGGGATTATTATGCAGCTGCACCTACTATTCAATGGACAAGGTGGGAAGGAGGAGGTGGAACTCTCAGAAAGGTTCAGGAGTTGCGCTCCTGCAAAGCCATTAAATGTTGTATTAAATGTTGTATTTTTCCCATTAGGGGAGGCAGGATATAAGTCTGTTAGGGGAGGGCGAGAGATAAATTTGATAAAATCAATCAATAAATAAGTTCAACATCACTCGTTCAGATGTTGTTTGCCCTTTTTGGGCAAACTTATAGAGAGGGCAGCGGCGTTGCAGCTACAGAGCTTCCTGGAGGATGCTTCTGTCCTCGACCCCTACCAGTCTGGTTTTCGCCCGGGCCACGGGACGGTGGCGGTGCTGGTCGCCCTGGTGGATGACCTTCGGCGACATCTGGATCAAGGCGGCTCGGCGGTGCTGATGTTGTTGGACCTATCGGCAGCGTTCGATATGGTCGACCATCGGCTCCTGGCGTGCCGCCTTGCCGACGCAGGGATTCAGGGGTTGGCCTTGCAATGGCTTTCCTCTTTCCTTGACGGTCGGGGACAAAGGGTGGCGATTGGGGAGGAACTGTCCCGGAGACACACGCTTGAGTGAGGGGTGCCTCAAGGGGCGGTGCTTTCCCCGATGTTATTTAACATCTATATGCGCCCCCTTGCCCAGATGGCCCGAGGGTATGGGCTGGGTTGCCATCAGTATGCTGATGACACCCAGCTCTATCTGCTTATGGACGGCCGGCCCGCCTGCGCCCCAGAAAATCTGGACCGGGCGTTACAGGCAGTGGCTAGGTGGCTTAGGCTGAGTGGGCTGAAGCTGAACCCGGCGAAGACAGAGGTCCTTTGCTTAGGTCGCTGCGGCCCGGGAAGGGAACTCCCCCTGCCAGTTTTTGACGGCGCTCCATTAACAGCGTCGGGCAGGGTTAAGAGCCTGGGGGTGCTGTTGGAGCCTTCATTGACGATGGAGGCTCAGATAGCAGCCACTGCCAAGTCCGCTTTTTTTCATCTTAGGCGGGCGAGGCAGTTGGCCCCCTTCCTGGAACGTGACGACCTGGCAACAGTGATTCATGCTACGGTCACCTCGAGGCTGGACTACTGTAATGCCCTCTACATGGGGCTACCCCTGTGCCGAACCCGGAAACTGCAGTTGGTGCAGAACGCTGCTGCCCGGCTGTTATTAGGGCTCCCAAGATGGGAGCACATTCGACCGGGGCTCCAGGGTCTGCACTGGCTGCCAGTAATATTCCGAGTCCGGTACAAGGTGTTGGTTATGACCTTTAAAGCCCTATATGGCCTAGGACCTGCCTACCTTAGGGACCGTCTCTTCCCACACGTTCCCCAGAGAGTACTACGTTCAGGTTCACAAAACCTGTTGGTAGTCCCCGGGCCAAAGGAGGCCCGCCTAAAATCCACCAGGGATCGGGCCTACTCAATAACGGCACCTTATTGGTGGAACCAGCTGCCGGAAGAGGTGCGGGCCCTGCGGGATCTAGGGCAATTCCGCAGGGCCTGTAAGACAGTCCTCTTCCGGCAGGCCTATGATATTAACTGACAATGTAAAATATCCTGGATGAAAAAATGTATCTATAGGCCGCCGGTTTTTACTCTATCTTGTTTTTACTAAATTATGGTTTAATGGTATTCTAATTGTTTAAACTGAAATTGTTTTAATTATTGTGTTGTAAGCCGCCCTGAGACACCTAGGTGAGAAGGGCGGGGTATAAATCTTAATATAAATAAAATAAATAAATAAATAAATAAGTATTTTCTATGTTTTCTTACTCTCGCCGCTGGACAAGGTCATTCTTCAATGGCAAGCAGAATAATTTTTACACCTCTCATTTGCAATATATGAAGAGGATTCCCACCACTACCACCTTCCGTTTGTTGTTCCGCCCGCAAGCTGTGCATAACGCCAGACTCAGAGAAAGGGCTGCAGCAGATTTTGTCGTGTCTTCCTCGGAAATCTCAGGATCTGTGGTGTGGGAGTGCTGCAAAGGCCAAACGCGCTTGGGCTGAACAGAGTGGATCGTCTGTGACATCATTTCCAAGGAAGCAATCTGTTCCACTGGAGAAGGTGAAGGGAAATCTCCAGTTAGTGCCCCAAGTCGCACTTGTTCTTCACCGTCAAATCTGTGTTGTCAGCAGGCCTTGAATTCAGCAGGAGCTCAGAGGAGCGCAGCTCCTGAAACTTTCTGAGGGTTCCACCTCCTCCTCCCCACCTACCTTGTTCATTAAATAGTAGGTGCAGCTGCATAACAATCCCTGGATTAGGAGAGCAGCCAGCCAGCCACCAGGGGCTTTGTCATGCCCCCCAGCAGTCCTCATTAACCCCTGGTGAAGCCCACACCACCTTTTCCCACTTCTTATGTGATTTTGGGTGGTGGGTGGCTTGCTGGCCTTTTGACTGGAGGGGGGGTGACCCAGGAGAGCCCCAGGGAAGCGAGGTCTGCTTGGGCTGGCTGGAGCTAGCCCAAACAGACCTCGCTCGCCCGGGACTCTCCTTTCTTGCGTCGGGTTGCTGTTGGCTGGGGGTGGTGGTGGTGGCATATGCTAATGAGTTATGCTAATGAGTTCTACCACCTATTTTTTTACAAAATGACCCCTGGTTGTCAGGCAGCTGCTCGCAAGACGGAAGCCTGATGTCCCAAAACAAAAAAAAGAGTAGTTTTTAGGCTTTGCATCCTGAAAGAAGAAGAAGAAAAAATGGACTGTTGGAAAACTTCCGCTTAAGTCACCCCAGTCTTGCGCCTCCAAGGAATTCAAAATTAGTACATGAAGTGGCTTTATACTGAATCAGACCTTTGATCTATCGAGATCAGTTTTGTCTTCTCAAACTGACAGCAGCTGTCTAAACGGTCTCAGGTCGAGATCTTTCATATTGTCTATTGCCTAACCATTTCCCCTGAGGAGGCTGGGGGTTGAACCTGGGGCTTTCTGCATGCTAAGCTGAGGCTCTAATGCTGAGTCAGAGCCCAGAGTCCTCTTCTGACCCAAACTCTTGAAATCTGCTCAGAGCATGGTACCGGTGGTAGAAAGTGCTATCAACTTATGATGACACCCCCCCATAGGGTTTTCAAGGCAAGAGACAAACAGAGGTGGCTTGTCGTTGCCTGCCTCTGTATAGAGACCCTGGACTTCCTTGGTGGTCTCCCATTCAACTACTACCCAGGGCTTAGCTTCTGAGATCTGACAAGACTGAGCTACTGTATGCCATTCAGGTTAGGGTGGACACAGCAGTATCAGTCAGCAAAAAAAAGGAGAGCCATTTTGGCGTAGCGTTTAAGTGCACGGACTCTTATCTGGGAGAACCGGGTTTGATTCCCCACTCCTCCACTTGCAGCTGCTGGAATGGCCTTGGGTCAGCCATAGCTCTGGCAGAGGTTGTCCTTGAAAGAGCAGCTGCTGGTAGAGTCCTCTCAGCCTCACCCACCTCATAGGGTGTCTGTTGTGGGGGGAGAAGACATAGGAGATTGTAAGCCGCTCTGAGTCTCTGATTCAGAGAGAAGGGTTGAATATAAATCTGCAATCTTCTTCTTCTTCTTCTTCTTCTTCTTCTTCTTCTTCTTCTTCTTCTTCTTCTTCTTCAGCTTTTGTTCTCTTCACTGAATTTGCCCACCTCATACATAAAAGGGTTTGAGACCGTGTGAACGTGGAGTTCCACCCTCTGAAATGGTGCCACGGTTTGCAAACTTCATACTCTCCAGCAGGGCTTTTTTTGTAGCAGGAGCTCCTTTGCATATTAGGCCACACACCCCTGATATAGCCAATCCTCCAAGTGCTTACAGTAGGCCCTGAGCTAAGAGCCCTGTAAGTTCCGAGAGGTTTGGCTACATCAGGGGTGTGTGGCCTAATATGCAAAGGAGCTCCTGCTACAAAAAAAGCCCTGCTTTCCACGAACCTTTCCCACATTCATTGATCTGCCAAGGAACCCCAAGACATCTGCTAAAGAGCCTGTGTGTATTGCTGAGGGGTGCTGCTGACTTCTTTGTCAAAGTCCTAGTTTGTCATTGCTCCACCAAAACTAAAACAGCAGTCTTGAGTACACGCAAGAGGCTGCCTCATACTGAACTAGACCAGTGTTCCATCAAACTCAGTATTGTCTACTCAGACTGGTAGCTGCTCTCTAAGGTCTAAGGTCACATCACCTACCATCTGATCCATACTGGAAAGGCTGGGGATCGAACCTGGGACCTCCTACATGCTGAGCAGACGCTCTGCCACTGAGACACAGCCCCTTCTCTAAAATAATGTGGAGAAGAGGAGAAGAGCAGTGACAATAGACACCTATGAAGTCAGTTTCCCCAGGATACTTTTCAGCATTGTTGATCTTCTCACTGGACGGTGTCCTAAAGGTGGCCATCTAATCCATCTCACCCTCCCCTGCTTGCACCGCTTGCTCCTTTTGCACCGCTTGCACTGTGATGTGACTAGCCCTGCCCAAAGTCGTCAAAGGATCATGATCATTATCATCCGCCATCAAATTAGTTCCTTCCAGGAGGCACTCAGGGCTTTTTTTTTTAAAGCAGGAATGCAGTCCCAGCTGGCTTGGCGTCAAGGGGCATGGCCTAATATGCAAATGAGTTCCTGCTGGGTTTTTCTGCAAAAAACCCACCCCTGTGTGAAACAATGGTGACATCAGGGGGCATGGCCTAATATGCAAATGAGTTCTTGCTGTTTTTTTTTCTGCAAAAAAAGCCTTGTGTGAAACAATGGAGACATCAGGGGGCATGGCCTAATATGCAAATGAGTTCTTGCTGTTTTTTTCCTGCAAAAAAAGCCTTGTGTGAAACAATGGAGACATCAGGGGGCATGGCCTAATATGCAAATGAGTTCTTGCTGGTTTTTTTCTGCAAAAAAGCCTTGTGTGAAACAATGGTGACATCAGGGGGCATGGCCTAATATGCAAATGAGTTCTTGCTGGTTTTTTTCCTGCAAAAAAGCCTTGTGTGAAACAATGGTGACATCAGGGGGCATGGCCTAATATGCAAATGAGTTCTTGCTGGTTTTTTTACTGCAAAAAAGCCTTGTGTGAAACAATGGTGACATCAGGGGGCATGGCCTAATATGCAAATAAGTCCCTGCTGGGCCTTTTCTACAGAAAAAGCCCCAGAGGCACTCAATACTGTCTGAATACTTACCATCTTGTTTTCATCTGGTTGTAACTCAGTTTTTGTATATGTTCTTTTATTTTAGCTTGCTTAAATTCTTGTTTCATGCGTAATTCTATTTTCTGCTAATTTGATCTATCGTGACCCACCCTGAACCCGCTTGCAGGGGAGGGCAGGATAGAAATCAGATTTATTTAATGAATAAAGTCCTTAGCGACAACAGGATGCAAACCCCTAGAACAGTGCAATAAAGCTGGATTTGAAGTGACTCTTTCACCTAACAAGAGACCTGCGCGATCGAAGTCACCCGCCTCCTGAGTACTTATCAATATTAGCCAAAGAGACTTCAGATTATTTTTCTTGCATACGTGCTTGCCAGCAGGAGTATTGCTATTCTTGGTATGAAAGCGCCCACGACTCCACATTGGAAAATTTCTGTAAGCTTCGATAATTCTGTAGCACAGAACCAGTAGCCCAGAAAGGATTAATGGAGGAAAAGAAGGTATGATGTTGCATGGAATTCATTGGGCCAGCAGTGCACCATCACGGATGCAGGACCAGCCCTAGACTGTCCTTCACCATAGGCAAGGCTAACGTCTGGCAACCTCACTGTCATGTCTGTCTATAACTGTGGCTCAGGTAAAGAGCATTCTGGGTAGAACCACAGTATAACCAAATGCTGCTAGCTTATACTCTCCCTACCCCCTCCTTTCATGTAGAGGGTAGCTTCGCTTTGAAATGGAAATATGTGAAAGTCTTATCTGTGCCTTCTCAGGCCTGGCTCACGGAAGGGAGTCAGGAGCCCACTACGATCAAGGCCATGCAAGCCTGAGAACGAATTGGTAACATCAATGTGTGAATGTTCCCTGCATAATCCCCCCCCCCTCAGGAATCCCTTTGAAGTATTCCTTATATGCAATATATCTACAGTATGGTCTTTAGTCTTTTCAATGCTTGGCTCAGGCCTCAAGTATCAGTATCAATAAAGTAGTTTCTTTGAATCAACAACGACTCGTTATTGAATCTGCCGACTTGACACTCACCCCCCCCCCCCCACAACTGCACTGATAAGGTCACCGATTCCAGGGCTTTTTTTGGTAGCAGGAGCTCCTTTACATATTAGGCCACACCCCCTGGTGTAGCCAATCCTCCTGGAACTTACATTAGGCCCAGTACTGAGCCCTGGAAGCTCTTGGAGGATCGGCTACATCAGGGGTGTGTGTCCTAATATGCAAAGGAGTCCCTGCTACAAAAAAAGCCCTAACCGAATCACATGGGGGATGCCCAATTTGATGCCCCCAGAAGGCTGGTGCCCTAGGCAATCACCTAGTTTGCCTAAAGTCAGGGCCAGCCCTGCCTGGATGTTACATCCGGTGTTCATGCACAGTTTGGGATTTGCTGCTAATGGGATGATTTAGGGAGTCTGGGCAAGCTTTGGCCTGTAGCGTGTCTTTGGGCTTGTGGACAGGGGTTACGAATAAGAAAATCCAACATCAGGGGTGTGTGGCCTAATATGCAAAGGAGCTCCTGCTACAAAAAAAAGCCCTGCTGGAGAGTATGAAGTTTGCAAACCGTGGCGCCATTGCGGAGGGTGGAACTCCATGTTCACACAGTAGAAGCGGGGATTCACACTCATGTTGCCTATCAGACTGCCTCTTGCTGCCATGACAGAAAACTTGAATCCGTTTTTACCAGTGAGAAAACGGCAGCAAACCTATCTTCCTCTGAACTGCCACCACTGACATTCTTCCCTTCCTTCCACCCCCAGATCATTTGCTTTAAAATACCACCAGGTGTCTGGAAACCTTCCTCTGGATCTCATACAAGGCTTGTTGACAGCAATCGATGACAGATGGCACACAATTAAAAATAAAAAAAAGTCTATGAGCAAAAGTTTCGGAGAGAACAACTAGTTAAAAGAAAGCAACCAACAGGCAACTCAAAGGGAACTTTGCTTGCCAAATCACACACACACACACACACAACACACCCAGTGTGTGATCTTTAAATACCTCGACATGAAAGTAAAAGCCCATCCACTGGTCCAGTTGGTGCAACGAAAGCAGCAGAAGTTGGATAGAGACAGTGAAGTTGGGCCTTCTCAAATGAAACTTTGAAAATGATATGTACAGGGCGTTTTTGGATAGCCGGAACTCCTTTGCATATTAGGCCACACACCCCTGATGTAGCCGATCTTCCAAGAGCTTACAGCGCTCTTTGTACAGGGCCTACTGGAAGCTCTCGGAGGATTGGCTACATCAGGGGTGTGTGGTCTAATAAGCAAAGCAGTTCCCTGCTACAAAAAAAGCCTTGGGCCACACACCCCTGATGTAGCCAATCCTCCAAGAGCTGACAGGGCTCTTAGCATAGGGCCTACTGGAAGCTCTCGGAGGATTGGCTGCATCAGGAGGGTGTGGCCTAATATGCAAAGGAGTTCCTGCTATCAAGAAAGCCCTGGATATGTATGTTTTGCAGCTTCAGCCTGGCAGATCAAGTCTGTGAGCAGCCTGTATGGACAACTCTCAGAGACTTCCCGTAGAGTTTTTGAACTGTATCCCAAGATCCATAATGTGACAGTAGACCGGAGTGCTCTGCAGGAGGGAAGCATATTAGAATGTGCTCTGCCGATGTGTTAAAGACACAGAGAAAACCAGCACAGAAGATGAGCTGCCGCGCCATCATCGTTTCCCCCGATGTCCCGTTTTTCTATTTTCAGGAGGATTTTCTATATGGGGAAGAATTCAAAGTGGTATCTCTCAGCATGTAGCCCGAAGTGTTGCAGCCTATTCTACCACCTCAGCATCCCTTCAATTGATTCTGCCGCATGTGTTGTCTCAGCATTATAACAGGTCTGTTGTATAGCTTGGCGCAGGCAAAGAGATAACACCGGGTTTAAACTTCTAACCTTTTTACAGCCCTTACGTTTCCCTCCTTCTTTCTTCCCCCCCATGCCTACTCTGTCCTCTTCTTTTAAGTACTGAGGGGTCTAGTTGCCCAGCAACGGGCTACGGTCTGTCTAATGGGACAAACTTCTAAATGTCAACAATGAAACAAGCTTACATCTATTAAAATGCAACAAGGTAAGGTTTGCCAAGCCTGGCGTGGCTACCCGTGGGAGACTGAGGGGAGCAACCATCCACACTGGCTTGCCGTCACTTCCGGGAAAACCTCCGACATCACGCTTTCTTAAGGATTGTCAGAAACTCTATGTGTCACAGGCTGGGGCCGGGTCAGGCAAAGTCCAGGGGCAGTCCAAGGTCTGTAGCTGGTGAGCAAAGAGGGTCCAAGGCACCAAAACCAAATCACAGTCCAGGTATCGCAGGTCAGAGGTTCAGAAGCCGAAGTCCGGGGGTCCAGAAGTCAAAGCCAAAGTCAGGGGGTCCAGAAGCCAAAGTCAAAAGCTGACGTGGATGCTAGAACATCAGGTAAGTGACTAGTTGCTTCCACAAAGCCTCCTCCCAAAGCCCACAGCTATATAGCCCTCTGCTGTCTGTTGCCCATTTGGGCTAATTGCTGGCTCAGAGAGGCAGCCAGGATCCTGCTGAGACTCAAGCATCCTCACTCCTAGAAGGGCCAGAATCCTTTCAAAACTCAGGGCTCAGGGAGCGTCTTGCTCGTGAGCGTGCCACCCTCCTCCGATCCCTGAGGTCCTGATGAAGGCGGTCACGCACACGAGCCACCCGAGAGGGCGAGGCAGGGGGGCTTGGATCTTCTCCAGCAGGTGGTGCAGGTGGCAGGGGCACAGTTTCTTCTGCAGGCTCAGCTTCTTCTGCAGGGTCCCCAGTACCCATGACACTATGTTAAAACCATGAAGTTCTGAGTGATTCCTAGAGTGGTGTGGCATCGCTTCCAGGTTTTCCACAGAAGTGGCAAAACGCTATAGGCCCACTGCCTGGAGGGCTGGCAACCCTATAACAAGGCCTAGTCACGAACAGTCATTGTTGGGGCAATAGCATCTGCTTATCCACAGCTCTTGCTAGCCTCAATTGCTTTGAAGAAGCATAACTTATACTTGAAAAGTGGAGATGCAAACACTGGTTGTGCTGGTGGCATTTGATTGCCACAGCCTATGGTGGCATTTGATTGCCACAGCAACAGCTCTTCTGATTGAATGGGTTTTCTGTCTATGGGGGGAGGAGAGGGAAATTTTGGTAAACCCCCCAAAATGCTGCAAAAACCCACACTTCCCCTCATTTTTTTTGGGGGGGCGGGTTTACTGATTTTCAGGAGCACAATTTTTTTGGGGTGGGCATGAAAGGTTGCAGAGAGAGAGGGAAATGGAGGGGAACTGCATTCCTCTGGCATGACTCTGCTTGCATTGCTGAGGATTTGTACCACTGTAGACATCTAAGAGTAAATACAATGATAAAATCTCAATGTAATGATTTGCAGAATCAAAAGTGTCTCTTTGGAATATTCTGAACACTGCGTACAAAACTCCTATCCCATTGCAACAGAATAGACAGAAATGCACTTGGATGGCTTAATAATTTGTTCCATTGAGAGTCAGTTTGGTGTAGTGGTTGTGTGCGGACTCTTATCTGGAAGAATGGGGTTTGATTCCCCACTCCTCCACTTGCACCTGCTGGAATGGCCTTGGGTCAGCCATAGTTATCACAGAGCTTGTCCTTGAAAAGGCAGCTTCTGGGAGAGCTCTCTCAGTCACACCCACCTCACAGGGTGTTTGTTGTTTGGGAGGAAGATAAAGGAGATTGTGAGCTGTTCTGAGACTCTTGAGTGGAGGGCGGAATATAAATCCAATGTCGTCGTCTTCTTCTAACACATTTCCTGCATCATGGAATTCAAGGCTGAGTCCAGGGGCTTCTGGGGAAAAAAAGTCTCTTTTCTCAGTTTTGACCAGTGCCACTATGTTTCAGAGGACTGCTGCACCTATTGTCCCCTGACCTTACCTCTGGGCCATGGTTATTTCAAGGGGGGTACATAAGAAAGTAAGAACATAAGAGAAGGCATGTTGGAGCAGGCCAATGGCCCATCCAGTCCAACGCTCTGTGTCACATAGTGGCCAAAAAACCCAGGTGCCATTAGGAGGTCCATAAGAACATAAGAGAAGCCATGTTGGATCAGGCCAGTGGTCCATCCAGTCCAATACTCTGTGTCACACAGTGGTCAAAAACCCCAAGTGCCATCAGGAGGTCCTCCAGAAGCCCTCCCACTGTGCCCCCCAAGCACAAAGAATACAGAGCATCATTGCCGCAGACAGAGAGTTCCAAAGATAGCAGGGGAAGAGATAGAACAATCTGGGTGAGACTTCCTAATAGCTGGAAGTCACGACTCTGGAGTAGCAATTCCCTCTCCTCTTCAACCTTCCCAAAAAGCTGGAAGTCACTGATTCTGGAGTAGCAATTCCCTCTCCTCTTCAAGCTTCCCAAAGAGCTATAATAAAATCAATCCAAGAGGCCTGGCCTGCTCCAGCCCACCCGAGAACTCACCTGATGCCTTTTAAACTAGACTCGGATGGAGCTGGACTTCTTCAGCAGCACCAGCCATGCAGTAACAGGCAACAGATAAGTCCCAGAGAGCTGGCTACTTGTAGCAGGGAAAGGCTGAGCTCTTCAGGACATTGGAGAGCTCCCCAGCAGGCCCAATGCTGCTTTTAGGGGATTTGGGGTGTTTTTTTACACTGACAGTTTGTGACTCTCTATCACAGCGTTGGAAACTCACCTTTTATGTTGCCTAATGTTCTCACAACTGTTTTGCATCATTGCTGCCCGAAGCATCTACATTTGTTTCAGTGAGATGGTGTCAAACATGGTGAAATTCCATTGATAATTGATTGTTATAGGGTCCTGCCTAACACTGGTCTGTGAATTATCATGGAGGACCCAACTTTGCTAACCTTGTTATTCTTCCCCTTCCCCCTTCTTGCTTTATTGCCTGATAATTAGAAGTAGTGAGAAACGAAACTAACTTAAGAAGAAGTAATCAGCACTTTCCCATACATTCCTGGTAGGGAGTGCGATGCATCTGGGGAAAGCAAGGACAAAGTCCTGATAACACTATGAGAATGTAGACATTTATGATAGTTTATGTGTGAGAGCTACCCTCACCCCCATCCTTTGGAATCCTTTTGAAGTAAGCCTTAAAAGTATTGTATCAATGTATATGCAGCATTACTCTCATGAACCTGTTACACAGATGTATCGGTCTATCAATAAACGTAGTCTTTGTATCAACTTCGACTCGTCATTGAACCCGCATACTTGACAGATAGATTCTGGTGCTGCTGTTACAATGTTTTTCTCAAAACTAGTTTTGATCTGGTCATTTCTCTACAGGCATTTCAAATTTGTATTGTAGAAGTTTTCACACTTTTAAAAGACCCCCAAAAGCCACAAGGTGCAGTAATTTGCGTGAGGACTGACAGCACTTGAAATTTTTACATATCATTGCTTGCCTCATCTTGTAATTTAAATTTGTATTGCTTTTGCAGTGTTGACAGGATTTCCAAGCAATCGTATACATTTAACTAAACACTGGTATTCTGGCTGCCCTCTGATCAGAGACCCCCCCCCCCCAAAAAAAAAAAAATTGAAAAGCTTTCAGCGGGAAATATAGAAGTTTGGCTATGCAAAATGAGCAGAGTAAGTCCACCAATGTAAAAGGAAAATAATTAAAGTGGAATGGTGGCAGGTGATTTGAAGACTCTAAAACTCTGGATCAAACTGAATGTAAAAACACCCTTTGTGCTATCGGCAGAGCAAATCAGGACTCTCCTCAAGCAGCCCTTGAAGGAGAAAGAGCCCTTTATTGCAGCTGTGCCCTGTAGTTGGTCAACAGGTCTCTGTTCCAAGCAGGGGTTTTTTTGTAGCAGGAACTCCTTTGCATATTAGGCCACACCCACCTGATGTAGCCAGTCCTCCTGGAGCTTACAGTAGGCCCTGTAAGAAAAGCCCTGTAAGCTCTTGAAGGATTGGCTACATCAGGGGTGTGACCTAATATGCAAAGGAGTTCCTGCTACAAAACAAGCCCTCGTTCCAAGGATTGTGTAGGGCAGCGAAGGGCATAGTCAGTTACACAGGAGAGCCATGGATTCTGGCGCTTCATTGAAACGTTTCAAATTGTGGCTTCAAGGGAGGGGGAAAAGGTAAAGGTAGTCCCCTGCAAAAGCACCAGTCATTTCCTACTCTGGGGCGATGTCGCATCACAACGTTTTCACAGCAGACTTTTTACAGGGTGATTTGCCATTGCCTTCCCCAGTCATCTACACTTTCCCCCCAGCTTTTTGTACAGGCAGGACTTTCTCCGTGTGTGTGTGAAGGTCGTCCTTTATGTAGAATATCAACACCGTTTCAAGGCTCTCTGAAGTCCCAGGACTTCAGAGAGCCTTGAAATTCCCAGCCCCAGGGAATTGGTAGACATCAGTGCAGCCTTGTATATGAATACCAGCTGCAGATGGTGACTGTAGCCATGAAATTAAAATATGTTTGTTCCTTGGGAGGAAAGCTATGGCGAACCTGGATAGTATAATAAAAAGTAGAGACATCACCCTGCTGACAAAAGTCCGTAGAGTCAAAGCGATGGTATTCCCAGTAGTAATGTATGGCTGTGAGAGTTGGACCATAAGGAAGGCCGAGCGCAGAAGAATAGATGCTTTTGAGCTGTGGTGCTGGAGAAGACTCTTGAGAGTCTCTTGAACTGCAAGAAGATCAAATCAGTCAGTCCTAAGGGAAATCGACCCTGACTGTTCCCTGGAAGGTCAGATGCTGTAGCTCAAATACTTTGGCCACGAAATGAGAAGGGAGCACTCCCTGGAGAAGATCCTGATGCTGGGAAAGACAGAAGGCAAAAGAAGGGGACGGCAAAAGATGAGATGGCTGGACAGCGTTACTGATGTAACAAACATGGAGTTGAGCAGACTTCGGAGGATGGTAGAAGACAGGAGGGCCTGGCATGACTTAGTCCATGGGGTCGCAAAGAGTCGGAATCGACTGTGCAGCTGAACAACAACAACAACAACCTTTTGTGTGTGGTGTTGTTTTTACACACAAAAAAGCGCTTTGTACAGATATCGATTCTGCTTTAAGATTCATCAAATCCAGCCCTAAAGTTCTTGAGAGCAATATTTACAAGTTTGAAAATAAACTGAATTTTAGCCCAATGTGTGCTATCCCTGGCCACCATTGCAGGAATATTTATTCTCAGAGAATGGTTGCATTGCATAATATTAGCCAAGTATAGGTCTTTCAAAAATGTTTTAAATGGACAATACAAATGACAGCCGCTAGCAGCTCCTGCAATCATTCATTAATGCTGATATTTAGCTCCAGAGACATTCAGGTGGGTAGCCATGTCAACAGAACAAAGTTTGAGTTCAGTGGTGCTTTTAAGACCAACAAAGTTTAATTCTGAGTATAAACCTTTCTGTGCATGAACGCTTCTTCAGATACATTGACACAGATTATGCCAACCACTACATATAGGGGAGGGTGAGTTGCCAGGAAGGGCTATTTGGTGTCAAGATGCATAAGTAACTGAACAAATAAACAAATAATAACAATAAGTATAGCTAAGAATGGATTAAAGCAGTTGGCGAAACCTGTGAATAGCAGGAAATTAGCATACAGATAATAAAAGTTAACAAACAGATGAGAGA
The DNA here is from genome assembly GCF_032191835.1 of Heteronotia binoei. Lineage (NCBI taxonomy): Eukaryota > Metazoa > Chordata > Lepidosauria > Squamata > Gekkonidae > Heteronotia > Heteronotia binoei. The sequence goes on along the minus strand of NC_083232.1, from coordinate 89,999,077 downwards.
ACTGAATGACATTAGGGTGCGTAGTGAGATAAGAACCCAATGTCTCTGTTAAGCCCTGGGGGGTTCCATTGTCCTGTGTACTGTAATAACTTGTAATTCAGCAATCTCCTGTTATGGTCTGTTTCTGAAATTCCTTTGCACAAGAACAGCTACTTTGAGTCTGTTCCAATGTAACTGAAGAAGTGCGCATGCAAATAAAAGCTTATACCCAGAATTACACTTTGTGAGTCTTAAAGGTGTCACTGGACTCAAACTTTGTTTGAGAGACACTCATCACCTTTGCTCCCCAAGCCATTTCATTCACATAGCTTTTTAGTTCCCTTCTGCCCAGCCAGTCAGCCAAACAGAAGAGAGACGTGTCTCACCCAAAGTCCTGAAGTCCCCATCAGAGCAGCTGAAAGCGATACAAAAAAGCACGCGATGTTGTTCCTAGTCTACAACCTATTAACAATTAGTCAGCTTACATTAAGCAGACTGCGATTCTCCCGTCACGGTTTCTTGCAAGAGGCATTTTGTTCTGCTCGAATTAATATTTTGACAATGGCACCCTTATCATCTTGAGAAACAGTAAGCAACTGGGGGGGGGGGAGGGGGAGAGAGAACCCTGAGCTAAAAATAGAGGAATACAGTAGGAATCTTGGTTACAAAAAAACCCTGCCTTGGAAGCACAGAATCTTTACACAATATCCTGGCTAAGGGGAACATGCTGTTCAAACAAATTACAAGGGTGATCCGACTCCAGTGGCAACGAGAGAAAGGTTTTTTACTTACAAAAACGGAAGCACATCTTACATGGCATATTCATGTGGGTACATTTAACTTACTGAGAACAGATTATCTTCAAAAAGGTTAACTTGCTACAGCTTCAGGTCCAGGTGAGAGAGAGAAGAGGAGAGGTCCTATATAAGATGAAAACAGCACCCTAAGAGAGTCAACATTTAACCAATAAGAGAATGGGGCCAACTGCCAAGTATACCCAAGGGAGAGAATTCTTTTTTCCGCCCAGATCTTCTTGCTTGCAGAGTTAACAATATCCAACAAAAACCTCTAACAGGAACAACTGAGTCAAAGGTAATCAGGTTCATCGGTGTTTGGATGAGCAGTTATCTGCTAATGCCGAGATGACCCAAACTGCCATTAACATCAATGACAAGAAGAAGAGCAGATGATATTGGATTTATACCCTGCCCTCCACTGAGAGTCTCAGAGCGGCTCACAATCTCCTTTACCTTCCCTCCCCACAACAGGCACCCTGTGAGGTGGGTGGGGCTGAGAGAGCTCTCCCAGAAGCTTCCCTTTCAAGGACAACTCTGCGATGGGTATGACTGATGCAAGACCGTTCCAGCAGCTGCAAGTAGAGGAGCGGGGAATCAAACCCAGTTCTCCCAGATAAGAGTCTGCACACTTCACTACTATACCAAACTAGCTCTCTGACTCCCAAGAGGGTAATCTGTCAGCTCCCCTCCTGTGTGGCATGTAAATGCCACAGAACCGAGGGAGGGAAGAAATGTGTGGGTGGAGCTAACCTGATCTCCAGATGTTCTTATCTTACCTACTTTTCTCACTGATTGTGTCAGTGGGTCGATGCTTCCAGGAATACTTGATTTTCTACTTTTCTGGCATTGCCAAGGAACCCCTCACCTTTGTCATGGACCTCAAATATGGACAGCAGGGTGAGGGAGCCCATGTGTTTCTTCCAAGACAGAGGATTGCATGGACGCCCAACTCCTTAGTCAAAGGGCAACCAACTTCAGTTATTCAGCTTTTTTAAGCTGCTTTGAAGATCTTGAGGTTGGAAAGTTTTCAAAGAGAAAATTAAGTATCACTTGAAGGTTTGCAAAGAACTCCAGGGGGATTGGGTGTGGGGGGGGGAGCATAATATCATTCAATGCTAGAACTATTGATCATTCATTGAGGGTCAGAAGTTCTCACTATTTTGTGTCTTCAGGATGGGTAGGTGACTGGTACTGGGAGATGTCCCTTGGTCCCCTCTCAGTTCTTCCTGAGGAGGGGGATTATCTTGGGGTAAGAGACCCCAGAATGGAACCCTTGCCAGTTCCCTACATAGCATGCTCTGAGGCCAAATTAGCTCCCATGAATGCACTGCATACTCACTCCAGCTCTCCTGTTCTTTGAACTGGTCTCAATACTACTTCACCACAAAGACCAACATCACTTTAGTGATGGATTCCTGCCTTTTGTACAGAGTTCTTCTAACCCTGTGGACATTCCCCATTGCTGAGGAGTTCAGGAGGAGAAACGGCATCATAGCCCTAAATATTGATGGAGCAGAGGTCCATCAGTGGCTATTAGCCACAGTGTATTGTTGGAACTCTCTGTCTGGGGCAAGTGATGCTCAGTATTCTTGGTGCTTGGGAAGGGGGGCAACAGGGTGAGGACTTCTAGTGTCCTGGCCCCACTGATGGACCTCCTGATGGCACCTGGGTTTTTGGCCACTGTGTGATGCAGAGTGTTGGACTGGATGGGTCATTGGCCTGATTCAACATGGTTTCTCTTATGTTCTTATTATGATGAGTCTTGTCTCAGTCTGTGGCTGCAAGGTGAGAAAGATGCCACAGAGATGCTAATCAATGTGGGAGAAATCGTGTCTATCCTGGGTCACTGATACAACAGTGTGTGTGTGTGTGGGGGGGGACTTCTAAAGTTCTGACTCTGCTGGTGGTTCTCCTGATGGCACCTGAGTTTTGGCCACTGTGTGACATAGATTGTTGGACTGGATGGGCCACTGGCCTAATTCAATATGGCTTTTCTTATGTTCTTATACGTCAGTCTCACATTGTGGCAGGACCAGCTATGGTGGCACTACATCATCACACTACAAGCCCTGGCTTTTGTGAAACCCCCAGGCATGCAAAGAAAGTTTCTCTGACCTCACAGCTATGATTCCAAATGTGGAAAATTATGAAAAAAATCAGAGCATAAAATGCTGGTCTGGGAACCCATGGCTGGCAGCCGGAATGTAAGCTAACCCAGCTGGAACTCCGTTCCTGTGCGTTCTCTCTAAAAAAAAAAAAAGCCCTGGTGTCAGGTTTTCAGAGGTTGACTGCATTGAGAAATGGAGGTTCATTAATGCAAATGAACTATTCATTAATGCAAGTGGACTGGTCTAGGACATGCACAGTTTTTGTTAAAACTTTCTATTTCTGTTAAATATCTGGTTCATACAGTGGTAATGTAGATAAATTTCAGCATAATAAAACTTAGATACAGATATAGAAAGAAAGACATATTTATAAATATATGTCTGTCCGTCCATCCATCCATCCAGGGGTGGAATTCTAGCAGGAGCTCCTTTGCATATTAGGCCACACACCCCTGATGTAGCCAATCCTCCAAGAAGCTACAAGGCTCTTTTTTGTAAGCTCTTGGAGGATTGGCTACATCAAAGGGGTGTGCCCTAATATGCAAAGGAGCTCCTGCTAGAATTCCATCCATCCATCTATCTATCTATCCTCTATCTATCTATCTATCTATCTATCTATCTATCTATCTATCTATCTATCTATCTATCTATCTATCTATCCGTCCATCCGTCTATCCATCCATCCATCCATCCATCCATCCATCCATCCATCCATCCATCCATCCATCTATCATTCTATCTATCTATCTATCTATCTATCTATCTATCTATCTATCTATCTATCTATCTATCTATCTATCTATCTATCTATCTATCTATCTATCTATCTATCTATCTATCTATCTATCTATCTATCCATCCATCCATCCATCCATCCATCCATCCATCCATCCATCTATCATTCTATCTATCTATCTATCTATCTATCTATCTATCTATCTATCTATCTATCTATCTATCTATCTATCTATCTATCTATCTGTCTGTCTGTCTGTCTGTCTGTCTGTCTGTCTGTCTGTCTGTCTGCCTGCCTGCCTGCCTGCCTGTCTGTCTATCCGTCCATCCATCCATCCATCCATCCATCCATCCATCCATCCATCCATCCATCCATCCATCCATCATCTATCTATCTATCTATCTATCTATCTATCTATCTATCTATCTATCTATCTATCTATCTATCTATCTATCTATCATCTATCTATCTATCTATCTATCTATCTATCTATCTATCTATCTATCTATCTATCTATCTATCTATCTATCGAAACTCTGAGAATTTCCTTTTACTCCACCTCTGTACAGTGCAGAGAATGTGCCAGTACCAACCTCTAAGGGCCAGAGCAGGTCACCGACTTTTCTCATTGGAATTACTCTAACCTTTCCCCTCTCTTTTAACGCTACACTTAATGAAGCATTTGCTATTCAATTTTATCTGTCGTTCTGAAATGTCAGATAACGAATTACACGAAGGGCCTTAATAGGCAACTGATCTCAGGTGATGACACGTATTAACTATGAATGTTCCTGTACTGGAACAGGGCTGCCAGATTCATATTATTCCCCCCATTATTCCATCAGTCTCTTTGTGCAATGGTCTCATTGGCTTGGATGCACCAGCATGTTTCCATGGAATTCTAGCAGGAGTTCCTTTGCATATTAGGCCAAACGCCCCTGATGTAGCCAATCCTCAATGAGCTTACAGGGCTCTTCTTTCAGGGTCTACTGCAAGCTCCAGGAGGATTGGCTACATCAGGGGTGTGTGGCCTAAGATGCAAAGGAGTTCCTGCTACAAAAAAACCCCTGAGTGTCGTTAGGAGGAAAGGAGGGGAGAGATGAGAATTTCAAGCTAGAGGTAGCAGAAAGGAGGGGGCACTGTCTGGGAGGGCAGCCTGGGGAAGCTGCCTGAATCCCTCTCTGAGGACAGCTGCCTCCTGAAGGAGTGCCTGTTTGCATCCTCTTGTGTGCTCCTTCTCCACTTGTAAATAGATCGAGGAGACACCGCCAAGCTTCTAATACCCTTTTCATCCCAAGGAGACACTTAGGAGGGACTGAAGTCTTTTCCCGCAAGTGTGAAGCACATCCCTCTGTTTCAGCTTGAAGCACATCCCTCTGGGGTCTTGCTAAGAAAGCTTTGGAAACGGTGCAGTCCGTCTCTGACCCCACAGCCCCTCCCTCTCTGTCTTGTCGCTACCGTCTGATGGTCTGGCAGGTGCTGCGTTTCCCGTCCCAAGCTCAGCAACAATGGCTTGTTTTCTCTCACCGGCAGAATTCTGCAGGGGATCCCTTGACGCTTCCACTAGGAAAAAAAGGCAGCGTCAGCGGCAACATCTGCTAGCGCTCCGGTGTGTTTGTGCGTGAGGCGATAGCAAAGGGATCTGGAAGAAGGCCACAGTGCTGGGCCTCTACACAGCACCGTGCTCTTTGGACGCTGCCCTTTCCCCCACTCCATGTACATGTGGATGGGTGGGTAGCAATGTTCCCTCTAAGCTGCAGAGTCTTGCACACAATAAACAAACACTGTGCACCAGTGAATATAAACAAACTCTATTTCTTCAAACCAAATACAAAGATACCCTGTAAACAACGAATTCATAAGGGGTAGGATTCTATGCCAATAGTTCATAAATAGTCCATAAATTCACGCGGCAACCCATTTCCTTCTGGGTAGCAGAAGAACCCAATCCCCATGAAAGAAGGCTCCAAAGGTTGATATGTCCTTAACGTGTCTGTTGACTTCCTGGTACACGTTTCACATCGCAATCCTTCCTCATAGAGCCAGTCCTGATTTTTAAACAAAAGGAAATTGGTTGCCGCATGAATTTATGGACTATTTATGAACTATAGGACCTCCCCCTTATGAATTAACTGTTCACAGGGTATCTTTGTATTTTGTTTGAAGAAATAAGAGTTTGTTTATATTCATTTGTGCACATCCTTCTATGAGAGCTCTCTCAGCCCCACCTACCTCACAGGGTGTCCGTTGCGGGGGGAGAAGATATAGGAGATTGTAAGCCACTCTGAGATTCAGGGTGAAGGGTGAGATATAAATCCAATATCTTCTTTAATAAACTTGAGTTTAAAAATCTGGGGCAGATAGACGAAGGCACCTTAGAAAACTCTGAAAACTATGTATGTATTCATTTATCTCCATACCCCCCCCCCATAGGATACTTACATATACCACCCAAGTAAGTTAGCCCAATTGTTTGTTTATTGTGCTCTTGTAGAAGAAGAAGATGAAGATGATATTGGATTTATATCCCACCCTCCACTCCGAAGAGTCTCAGAGCGGCTCACAATCTCCTTTACCTTCCTCCCCCACAACAGACACCCTGTGAGGTAGATGAAGATATTGGATTTATATCCCACCCTCCACTCCAAAGAGTCTCAGAGAGGCTCACAATCTCCTTTACCTTCCTCCCCCACAACAGACACCCTGTGAGGTGGGTGGGGCTGGAGAGGGCTCTCCCAGCAGCTGCCCTTTCAAGGACAACCTCTGCCAGAGCTATGGCTGACCCAAGGCCATGCCAGCAGCTGCAAGTGGAGGAGTGGGGAATCAAACCCGGTTCTCCCAGATAGGAGTCCGCACACTTAACCACTACACCAAACCAGCTCTCCGTACCGTGCAGCCACTTTGTTACTTTGCAGAGTCCTGTGAGCAAAAATTCTACTTTGTGATCTCCTGGCGTTAAAGTTGGGAGCTACTGCATAAATTAGTGTCCTCTGGCGTCATCCTAACTGAGCTAAGTCAGGAACAGTGGGCAGCAGGCTCCAATCGACTGGCCCCTTGCTGGTTTGAATGATCCAATGGCGTGCTAGGGCGGGAACTTTGAAGTGTATACGTTGGCCCTGTTGGCCTGGCTTCTCAGTCTTTTAGTGCAGCCCTATTCTATGCTGTAGTTAATAGAGAGCTATGATCACTGCCATAGCAGCAGCAGAGTGTTAAAGCTGCAGGACTGCAGTCCTAAGCTCTGCTCACGACCTGAGTTCGATCCCGGCGGAAGCTGGGTTTTCAGGTAGCCGGCTCCAGGTTGACTCAGCCTTCCATCCTTCCGAGGTCGGTAAAATGAGGACCCAGCTTGCTGGGGGGGGGGGAAGTGTAGAGGACTGGGGAAGGCAATGGCAAACCACCCTGTCAAAAGTCTGCCATGCAGTGCGTTCACGCCAAAAAATATTGGGCCCAAGTCAATATCTGGTGCCAGAAAATTTTCAAAATAAGACTTCCGCATACACCTGAATTTTACCTGTTAAGTATAGTAAAGGAAAATCTCCCCAAATTAGAAAAAAAAAACGTTTGTTATATATTGCCACCGTGGCTAGAATTCTATATGCCAGGTATTGGAAGGTTGCAAAAATCCCAGAAAGGGATGAGTTTGTGCAAAAGCTATTAGAGGCAGTAGAACTAGATATACTAACAATGAAATTAAGAGGACAGTCTTACTCGGCTTGTAAAAAGATTTGGAACCCGCTGTATCTATGGATAAAAAGTGTGGGAATTGAAATGAGGAATCTGAATTTATGTTTTGGTAACTCCCCTTAAGCTCTTGGTGGTGGGGGGTGGGAATGGTGTTGGGGGTGTTTGAATGTATTATATTGTTGTAACATTTTGTTTTTGCAAGTATTTTGTACTGCACGCAAGCTTTAATAAATTGTTTATTGTATATATAAAAAAAAAAGTCTGCCATGAAAACATTGTGATGCGCCGTCACCCCAGAGTCGGCAACGACTGGTGCTTGCACAGGGGACTACCTTTACCTTTTTATGATCACTACCACCTCGCTTCTTCCTTGCATTGAACCCACTATATTATAGAACTGGAGGCTAAAACACTGTGAGCTAACTCACACTAACTCAGCTTCGAGGGAACACTGGTGGGTCGATGGATGGATTGATAATGGAAAAGGACTGGGTCTCACTGTCTGACTTGATCCCTTCTCTCTTCTTTGGCCATCAGGTCCCAGAGGGTTCTCAAGGCAAGAGCCTTAAAGAAGTGGTTTGTCATTGCCTGCCTCTGCATCCCGGCCCTGGTATTCCTTGGAGGTCTCCCATCCAAGTACTGACTAGGGCCAACCCTGCTTAGCTTCTGAGATCTGATGAAATCAGGCTATCCATGTCACGGCTGACCATTCGCAAGGTTATTAACATGGTTCTACAGGGGAGCCAGTTTGGTGTAGTGGTTAAGTGCACAGACTCTTACCTGGGAGAACTGGGTTTGATTCCCCACTCCTCCACTTACAGCTGCTGGAATGGCCTTGGGTCAGCCATAGCTCTCGTAGGAGTTGTCCTTGAAAGGAAGCTTCTGTGAGAGCTCTCTCAGCCCCACCAACCTCACAGGGTGTCTGTTGTGGGGGGAGAAGATATAGGAGATTGTAAGCCGCTCTGAGATTCAGAGTGAAGGGTGAGATATAAATCCAATATCTTTTTTTAATAAACTGGAGTTTAAAATTCTGGGGCAGATAGACGAAGGCACCTTAGAAAACTCTGAAAACTATGTATGTATTCATTTTATCTCCATCCCCCCCATAGGATACTTACATATGCCACCCAAGTAAGTTAGCCCAGTGTTAGGTAGGACACTGAAATTTGGTAGACCCATAGTCAAAGATACAGTATCTACTAGAAAAATCTAAAAGAGTGGCAGGATGCCTCTATCAAAAACAACCATACCTCCCAAGGGCTAAAGCAGAGGTGTTGAACATGCGGCCTGGGGGCCGAATCAGGCCTCCGGAGGGCTCCTATCAGGCACCTGAGCAACTGACTGTCATCTGCTTCCATCTCCCTTTCTCTTGCTTCCTTCTGCATAACAGCTTGCTTTGCAATGCTTGCTCAATCGCACAGGAGCTACAGAGCAAAACCTATTTTCTCAATTGGCTGAGGCTCCTCCCTTGGGGAGGAAGGGGGAAAGGCAGAGCTTGTTTTTCCAGGCTCTCTCAATCGCACAGCGGAGCTACTGAGTCAAGTCTCTCTTCCTTCTATTGGCTGAGGCTCCTCTCAACCAGTCCCCTGGGGAAGGAAGGGAAGAGCCGTAGCTTCCTTTGCCCCGTTCTCTAGATCCCATGGGAAAAATACAAAGGAAGCACCTGTAAGACAGAGTGCTAATGTTTTGACCATGTTTTAAAAATAAAAAATATTTAATTGTGTTTGTCTATGTCCTTTATAAAGTTTATATCTCTACTACCTAATCTTAAATCGGTATACACATGGCCTGGCTCAACATGGCCCAGCCCAACCTGACACGGCAAGGCTCGACGAGGTCCGATTTATGTCCGATCTGGCCTTCGTAACAAATGAGTTCGACACCCCTGGGCTAAAGTACTTCCAGTCAGGGCTAGTGTCAGCAAACCCTGAGGTGGGCGACTGCCAGGGCCCAGGGACTCAGCAGGGCTCACTGCCACCAACCACACACCTCCCCTGCTGCCCTGGTGCCGTCATTTATGAGGGACTGTGACTCAGCGGTAGAGCATCTGCTTGGCACACAGAAGGTCCCAGGTTCAATCCCCAGCATCTCCAGGTGAAAGGAGTCAGGTGCAGACCCATAGCCACGCGGGGGGGGGGTACAGCTGTGGGGGTACCGCCCCCTGACTTCCAGGGGATTTCTGGGATGCAGCCATTTTTTTTTTGTCATGAGCAGCAGCCAGAGCCAGGAGAGCTGAGCAGGGCACAGTTCACTGAAGCAGCAAAAGCAGCAGGAGAAGAGGGAGGTGGAGGAGCAGGAGGTGGAGGTGAAGGAAACTGTGTTGAATGGGCTGGGGGAGAGGGGTTTGGAAGGAATCCCCCTGCTTGCACTGAAGGTGTGGTCCCTTCTTGACTCCAAAGTTTTAGGGTCGGCTGCTTCAACTTGGCCACGTTCAGAACCTCCAGCTTTTGCCCCTGCTCCCCAGAAAACGTCTGAGAAGCAGCAAGCCCTGCAGCGGGTGAGAAAGGGTGCCCTCTGGCTTTTTAAAAAGCCCCCTTGACTTAAAATCTTGTCTACGGCCCTGATCAGGCGGTAGGTGTTGTGAAAGACCTGTCTGCCTGGGACCCTGGGAAGCTGCTGCCAGTCGGAGGAGACAGTTCTGATGGTGCTGGCCAAGGGCCTGACTCAGTTATACACAGGGCTCATTCTGCATATTAGGCCACACCCTGCTGATGTCACCAGTCCTCCTAGAGCTTACAGGGGGCCCTGTAAGAAGAACCCTGTAAGCGCTTGGAGGATTGGCTACATCAGCGAAGTGTGGCCTAATATGCAGAGGAGCTCCTGCTACAAAATGAGCCCTGGTTATACATAATGTATAGATGCAGATGATGAGCGGTCCGGAACTCCCTATGCAGGGGGAGACCCCATTCCCACTCTTGCCATCCTTCCAAGCTTCTAGGCATACTCCCTGCCTGTCTTTCTTGCTTCCGTTCTTAAATTAATCATTTGGAATGGTAATCAGACCGGAACATTCCTTAACGAATCCTTCCCCTCTCCTTCCATCAAGACTCTGTTTTGCAACTGGATATTTTTTCAGCAGGCAGCTGCCGGATTCGCTCCTGCAGCTGTGAGGCTGCCTATTCACACATTTCAAGAGTGTTACAGCTGTTCGTCTTAACTTCTTGACTCTCTCACCATAAAGAAGTGTCAAGGAGACACTCAAATAACCAATGTGCTCTCAAGCATTCTTAAATGCGGAGGTCCTTTGGAAATACACCCACTGCTATTTATGAGGAAGTCAATTACCATCCTAGGCAGTTTTTTGCTGGAAAAGATTTTGCTGAATAGATATCTCCCTCCCTTTCATAAGCATGCATTATTTTGCTGCCTCTAAAGTAAACTCTGAATCTTCCAGGCAAACCCCCTCTTTCTCTGCAGGTTGGGATTAGGTTAAAACAGGGCTTTTTTTTTTTTAGCAGAACACACAGGAACACAGTTCCGGCTGGTTTGGTGTCAGAGGGTGTGGCCTAATATGCAAATGAGCTCCTGCTAGGCTTTTCCTTTAAAAAATCCAGCGCAAAACAATGGTGATGTCAGGGGGTGTGGCCCAAATAGCAAATGACCTCCTGCTGGGCTATTTCTACAAAAAAGCCCTGGGTTAAAAAAAAAAAAAAGGTAGTCCCCTGTGCAAGCACCAGTTGTTTCCAACTCTGGGGTGATGCCGCATCACGTTTTCATGGCAGACTTTTTATGGGGTGGTTTGCCATGGCCTTCCCCACACATTTACACTTTCCCCCCAGCAAGCTGGGTACTCATTTTACCAACCTCAGAAGGATGGAAGGCTAAGTCAACTCTGAGCCGGCTACCTGAGCCCAGCTTCTGCCGGGATCGAACTCAGGTCATGAGCAGAAAGCCTGAGCTGCAGTACTGCAGCTTTACCACTCTGCACCACGGGGGCCAAAAAGTGTATGTGTACATTAAGCTGCCTTATACTGATCAAGTCCCAAGCTCAGTATTGTCCACTCAGACAGGCAGCAGCTTTCTAAGGTCTCAGGCTGAGGTCTTTCACACTGCCTACTGCCTGGTCCTTTTTACCTGGAGATGCTGGGGACTGAACCTGGGGCCTTCCGCATGCCAAGCAGATGTTCTGCCACTGGGCCAATTCTGGGTAGGCAAATTTCTGGCTCTTTGGGGGTGGAGCCCAGGAAGGGCAGGGTTGGGGGAGAGAAGGGACCTCAGCAGGGTATAATGCCACAGAGGCTCTCACCAGAGCAGCCATTCTGGAGATCAGCTGGAATTCCAGGAGATCTCCAGGCCCCACCTGGTGTTTAGAAGCAACTGGGGAGAAGGATCATGGACAGAAGATCAACCAACAAAACAACACCATGATGAAACAAATTGCCACCAATTCAAATATATATATCAATTCCTAAATGCTGTTATTCCAAACTCACAACCGCTATTTCATCCAACAATGCACACGATTCATAAGTACAATAGAAAGGTGCCTCAGGTAATGTTCCCTCTAAGCCACAGAGGGCTTGCGAGCAGAAATTCTACTTTGTGAGCTCCTGGCATTACAGATGTGAGCTACTGCATAAATTAGTTTGCTCTGGGGCTATTTCTCCTGAGCTGACAAAAAAGTCTGAGCTGGAGTCCAGAAATCTGTGAGCTAGCTCACACTAACTCAGCATAGAGGGAACACTGGCTTCAGGTTCAAATGTCCATGAAAACTTTTGAACAGTTCAAACTCCAGACTTAAAAGGCAGAACATGCTTGCAGTAGAAAAGTGTTTGTAGTATTCAAATGTCATTTTTCCTATGGGTTGAGAACTTCTTATGCCTCCTCCAACAGAGATGTCACCCTCAATGATCATTTCAAAGATGATCTTTATCAAGGAGAGGTCAAGAAGAAACAACTCCAATACTTCTTATTTCTTCACCGTTACAAGCACCCATTCTTTGGAGAAAACAATCTCCAATGCTGGATTAGGTCCATTGCAGATCTCCAATGCTTTCAGACATTGATCAATATTTCTCATGTGCCACTAAAAGGGAGTGCATCTCCCGTACCAATGCTCTAGATGTTTGTGAGTACATAATGGTGAACATTCCACCACCTCTTCTTCCTCAACTACTTACTTGGCCCAGGCAGGAGGGGTAATGATGAACAGTTAAGAAGGAGGGGCGTAACAGACTGTGTTTGGGTAATCTGTGACCTTTTCTCCTGGGAAAGAGTGACTGTCCCACTCCCCCTAGCAATGTTGATAAGAAACCGCCAATCTTCATGCACGGTTATGAGCTGCTATGACCAGGGCTGGTACTATGGTTTTTGGTGCCATAGGCGAGCTGCCCACTAGCCACCCCCCACCCCCCCAAATTAAAAACCAGAGAATTGTAGGAAAAATGAAGAAACTTGAAACTATTTACATTTTTAATTTACAAGTTTCTATTTTAAATTTTAATTTTTTTAAAAAATGTGAGACTAAGCAACAAAAATTGTGAGAATACTTCTTGGTCCTTTTAGCTGGAGGTGGCAGGGACAAGACCTTCACATGACCATTTCTATTTGATCCTTTTAGCTGGAGGTGGCAGGGACAAGCCCTTCACACGACCATTTCTACTTGATCCTTTTAGCTGGAGGTGGCAGGGACAAGCCCTTCACATGGCCATTTCTATTTGATCCTTTTAGCTGGAGGTGGGAGGCACAAGACCTTCACATGACCATTTCTACTTGATCCTTTTGGCTGGAGGTGGCAGGGACAAGACCTTCACATGACCACTTCTACGATCCTTTTAGCTGTAGGTGCCAGAGAGAAGACCTTCACGTGACCATTTCTACTTGGTCCTTTTAGCTGGAGGTGCCAGGGACAAGACCTTCACATGGCCATTTCTATTTGATCCTTTTAGCTGGAGGTGGGAGGCACAAGACCTTCACATGACCATTTCTACTTGATCCTTTTAGCTGGAGGTGGCAGGGACAAGACCTTCACATGACCACTTCTACGATCCTTTTAGCTGTAGGTGCCAGAGAGAAGACCTTCACATGACCATTTCTACTTGGTCCTTTTAGCTGGAGGTGGCAGGGACAAGACCTTCACATGACCAGTTCTTTAGCTGGAGGTGGCAGGGACAAGACCTTCACATGACCATTTCTACTTGATCCTTTTAGCTGGAAGTGGCAGGGAGAAGACCTTCACATGACCATTTCTATTTGATCCTTTTAGCTGGAGGTGCCAGGGACAAGACCTTCACACGACCATTTCTACTTGATCCTTTTATCTGGAGGTGGCAGGGACAAGACCTTCACATGATCATTTCTACTTGATCCTTTTAGCTGGAGGTGCCAGGGACAAGACCTTCACATGACCATTTCTACTTGGTCCTTTTAGCTGGAGGTGCCAGTGAAAGACCTTGTGCATTTGAGAAATATGCTCTACCACTGAGCTATGGCTCCCACTCCATGGCTCTCTTAAAGTAGAGGAGGAAGGATGAGTGGCAGCATCAACAGGAGCCAGTTTTTAGAAACTGTAATTGGCTCTTCTTCAGCTTTTACCATTGGTTAATTTATTTCTGCTGGGCTCCTAGGAGCACACTGAGCAGGCGCCATCTGCTTTTGCAAGGAGGGCACATGCTGTGCGTGGGGATAGGGGCTCCTCATGGCACCCCCTTGGTCAGGTGGCACCCTAGGCCTACTTGGTCTACTTCCATGCACCAGCCATGGCTGTGACACCAGCATCCTATAGACCATCCCTTTTCCTGGGTAGGGTCACTAACCTCCAGGTGGGGCTAGATCTCCTGGAATTGCAACCGATCACCAGACAATAAAGATCAGTTCCCCTGAAGGAAATGGCTGCACTGAAGGGCGGAATCTATGGCCTTATATCAAACCCCGCCCCTCTGCAAATCCCACCCTCTTCAGGCAGCATGCCCCAAATCTCCCTGAATTTCCCAGCCCGGAGATAGCAACAGAAACACAAAAGAAATCAAGTTTCTCGCCCTCAAGGCTGCAGAGCTAAGTTATATAGGTGCAAAGGGGAAAACGTCTGATGCAGTCTGTGGTGTTGATCCAATCACTTCACTCTATAATGATAGAAGAGGGCCACCAGCCTCTCTCACACAACACAAGCTTAATCAGTGAGGCAGCATAGATCAGAAATCTTTCAAAATAGCATGCTGGATTTGGATTTGAGAGAGTTGAACTCAATAGTTTGCCCAGCCATGAGGATCACTGGGTCATAACATCAGCCAGCCTCGCTTATATGATGTTGTTGAAGATGTAAAGAGATAATTCCCATGAATGCCTCCTGCAACTCCTTGGGGCAAGGGTGGAGTATAATTGTAGCAAAATGCCACTGTCTAGGCTTGAAAAGCTGTTCCAGCATCAGTGCCCAAAAACCATCCATCGAGCTTAGGGGTTTCCTGCATTACTGAGAAAGTGCGAAAGAATTAAAACAATTTCGATAGCTGTCTGTTTCAATCCAGAATAGATAATAGGCCATAAAGTCACTGTAGCCCCATCTGTGTAATGTGGAATTATTTCTGGGAAGTGGATGGCGATCCTAATCTTGAAAAAGTAATAAATGTTTTAGCTTCTGGAAGGAAGACGGTTGACTGGAGGGGGGGGGGGATTCTCTTCCTCCATCATCCCCAGACTGAACTCTTTTTTTGTTTTTACAGAATCTGATACATCAACGAGCTGTCAAAAAAACCCCAACTATTCGGGATGGGCACGAACCAGGAAAATACAGTTGGTTCGTGGTTTGTGACATGCCCCATTCGTGAACCATGAGCTGTCACGAATTTTTAGCCGCCTCATGAACGGGTTCAGTTAGTGAGGTTCGTGAAGTGGCAAAATGGTCACCAATATGCTAAAGACTCTAAGATTATACAGGCTCTCCAGCTGAGTCTCCTCTATCTGCTTCCCAATTTTGGTGAGGATTGGATTTGTGGCATCTGAGTTGTCCCCCAAAGAAGGTGACCTCAGGAAAATGCTTTCTCAGGACATGACTCGTTTCCCCAGAAAGCACTTTCCTAGGGGCACCTTCTTTGAGGGGCCATAACTCAGACCCCATAAATCCAATCCTCACCAAACTTGGAGGGCAGATAGAGAAGAGCCTGCCAGAGATCTCTTGTGAGTTTGGTATCTCTAGCTTGAGCAGGGGTGTCAAACATGCAGTTTGAGGGCTGAATCAGGCATTTGGAGGGTTCCTATCAGGCCCCCAAGCAACTGGCTGTCATCTGCTTCCTTTTCCCTATATCTTGTTTCCATCTGCATAACAGCTTGCTTTGCAAGGCTTGCTCGATTGCACAGGAGTTACAGAGTAAAACCTCTATTTTCTCCATTGGCTGAGGATCCTCCCTTGGGGAGGAAGGGGGCAGGAGAATAGCTTGCTTTGCCAGGCTCTCTCAATTGCACAATGGAGCTACTGAGCCAAGCCTCTCTTTCTTCTATTGGCTGAGGCTCCTCTCCCCCAGTACCCTGGAAAAGGAAGGAAAGATCCAGAGCTTCCTTTGCCCAGTTCCCTGGATCCCATGGGAGAAATACAAAGAAAGCATCTATAAGTCCAATGAGTGCTACTGTTTTAAGTATGTTTTAATTTTTAATAAATATATATATATTTAATTTTAATAATATATTTGTGTTTGTGTTCTTTATAAAAAATGTATTTCTGCTACCTATTCTTAAATAGGTACACATATGGCTCAGCCCAACATGGCTTGGCCCAACTCAACATGGCCCGGCCCAACAAGGTTTCATTTATGTCAGATCCAACCTTCATAACAAATGAGTTCGACACCCCTGTACAGGGTTCGTTCTATATGATCCTGAAGCTCCTGAACCTGCCCCTTTCAATATTACCGAGATTCAGGTGTCACAGGATGCTTGTCTACATGTCCTCCAAGTTGTTGCTTTTAATTTCTTTAAACATTTTGATCGAGAGGAGACTTTCTGGGAAAGTTTCCACTCACAAACCAGCATGAACTTGCTTGAAAGTTCGTGGAAATTTCATGCCAGGTGACCTGCCACAAACCTGAAATCAAACTTCATCATCAACTCTAGTTTATGAGCTGGTTTATGCCTATCCCTGCCAACTACGTAACATGTTTGAAATAGTCTATGATGGCCAGCTGTGCAAAAAGGAGGACTGGGTAATTAGAATGATATCCAAAGATATTAAGGACTAGATACAAGCAGGGAAAGATGAAGTGTTGAAAAATGGGAATAAACAAAAGTAAATGTCCTGACAACCCCTGGCCCTAAGTATGTCCGACTCTCCTTAACCAGGGCCAGGGCCTTTTCAGGCCTGGCCCCTGCCTGGTGAAATCAGCTCCCTGTGGAGATCTGGGCCCTACCTGAACCACTGCCATTTTGTAGGGCCTTCAAGATGGAGATGTTCCGCCAGGCCTATGGCTGAGGCAGCAGGCGTCCTACTATTCCATCATTTGACCTCCCTTGTGGTGACATTGCGCCCTATTGCAGTGCTATCTTATTGCTATTACCATCGTTCAATGTGGGGCTATAACTGGTTACTTGATATGCTGTGCCCTTTCCACCAGTGGTACATTTTATTTATTGTTTTTACTGTTTAATTTCAATGTGGTGTTTCAACTTTGGTCTGTAGGTTTTTATTGTTATTATTATATGTTGTAATATGCCTTGAGCCCGTTCATGGGAAAGGGCGGAATATAAATCTACTAAATAATAAACAAATAAACAAATAAATAATGTTATAAAGGAGAGGTTTGTGATGTCTCAGATGAAAATTTTAATGCATTTATTTAAAGGAGGGAAGGTGGTGAGGGATAATCCGACTCCCTATCAAGTCAGATCTCGAAAGCTAAGCAGAGCGGGTACTTGGATGAGAGGACACCGAAGAAGACTCTGCAGAGGAAGGCAACGGCTAGCAACCTCTGCTTCTCACTTGCTATAGGTCAGCCGTGGCTTGAGGGAACTTTACATACACACACATTATTCAAAATGCACACCCCTCTTTCCACATGTGCAAGGCAGCTTCCAATACAATAACAATGAAATAAAAGCGTGAGTTTAAATTTAAAGCCCTTAAATTGGATTACGTGTAAACCCTTAAACTAGGATTAAGAAAAAACAAGGGGATTGTAAATGCACCATTCCTATTGGTTGAGGAAAGGGTAGAAGTCTGCTGAGATTGGTTGATCCTTTTCCTTTTAGGGGATAAATTGGCTTTATTGGATCCGAGCTTAACTGGTGTTCTGTGGCTGTGGGGGAGACTTAATGACAGTTAACACAGTTGGGAAGATCAGCAAAGAGACTTCTGAGAAGCCTAGAGGAGAGAAACAGCCTAAAGGACGCCTGGGGGTACACTTACAAATGATTGATTTAGTGACCCTGGACCAGACACATTAAGCTTAAATTTATTACAGAGAAGATTCAGAAGCAGTGTTTTACTAAATTACTTTGTTACCTTCTTTAGCTGAATTGAATCAAAACGATTTAAAGCCATGTATGGCTTGTTTCAGCAACCAGCAAAACATTACATCTTATAAAATTCTGCACCTCCCTGCAAGTTGATATAATATCTAACTATACTTAAGGGCTCAGTGGGTAACTCAATTAGTAATCTGAGTGGTGGCAGAGATCCTTAAAATAACATAACAGATGTCTCAAATGTCACGCACATTCAGCAATGCTGTTAGGCCACAAGAATGCTCTGTTTTTTTCCTGGTCCCGACAATGATGCGTTATTTTTATGAAGCCGTAGGTGTGCTTATATAAGGCTGTATTGCATCATGCCACATATACGTTATGTTTATAGATACAAAATTATATATAAGCAAGCTGGTGCAGAATTAGGCCGTCACGTGGCTGCCTCCCCGGTTACAACGGCATCCTAAGCGGTTTGAATGCAAGTTCTTCTATTATGTATTTACACCAGGGGTGGAATTCTCACTCAACAGAGAAGGGAGTCCCCTACACAGGCAACCGATATCTATCAACCTTTTTCCCCCCAGACTAGTACACAGTGACTCAAACATTAAAGAAGAGCAAGTCCAGTAGAACCTTAGAGACCTACAAGCAATGCTCCCTCTAAGCCATGGAGTCCTGTGAGCGAAAATTCTACTTCATGAGCTACTCTGAGAGCCAGTTTGGTGTGGTGGTTAAGTCTGTGGACTCTTATCTGGGAAAACCGGGTTTGATTCCCCACTCCTCCACTTGCAGCTGCTGGAATGGCCTTCGGTCAACCATAGCTCTCGCAGGACTTGTCCTTGAAAGGGCAGCTGCTGGGAGAGCCCTCTCAGCCCCACCCACCTCACAGGGTGTCTGTTGTGGGGGGAGAAGATATAGGAGATTGTAAGCTGCTCTGAGTCTCTGATTCAGAGAGAAGGACGGGGTATAAATCTGCAGTCTTCTTCTTTTTCTATTGGCATTAAAGTTGTGAGCAAGCGATTGGGCTGCTGCACAAATTAGCCATCCTTCCTGAGCTAAGACAAAAATGTTCAGGCCACATTTTTGCGACAACTTCTCGGGGTGCCCAAATGTGTAACTTATGCTGTAATTTGTGCGGAAACAGGTACGCACCTTATAGCAACCAAAGCATGGATCTTAACTTTTAAATATTGGCTTCGAATTTCTTATAGGACTGAATCTGATAGCTTGCTCAATCATCTTAAAAAAGACGCTTACAATGCTGTATGCCTGGTAGGGATTATAGATAAACTCCAGCACATAGGAATTGCAATTGAAGGTCTTTTTTCTATCTGATACATCCTATAATTTTAGATTGATTAAACAAAGGCTTCCTGATTTAGAACTTACTAAGTTATGTCCTGTTCGATATTATACATGCTCATCGGCAGTGCTTGGTCTTGCTCAACCCATTGGAAAAATGGCCAACTGTTTATGTGATCTAGAAAGCCCCCAGCAATGGAGAGCATTTATGTTAGCAAGGATGAATGCCTTTCCTTCAAATGTTTTCTATGGCAGACTCCTCCAAATCCCATCTGGTGAGAGAGTCTGTCCTTGTGGGGTGAACAGCCCAGATTCCATCCAACATATATTGCTGGACTGTCAGTTATATTCTAGTCCCCGGAGAGGAATGTTTGGAAATCTTTCTCTCCTTCCCTGTAACCTAGTGAACGAGATTGATTACCGTCACCTACTGAAAGATGGTGAAATAGAAATCACAAGGGCTGTTAGTAAATTTCTGGAGAAGTCCATTAAAATCTATGCAGGGCATGTTTCAGTACAAATTTTATTGGCTTGTAGATCTTGATCTTAGACTGTATATCTTGTCTGTCCTTGTTTCATGTTATGTTTGAGAATGCCAATAAAAGGTACGATGATGATGACAAAAATGTATGAGCCAGAGGCTAAAAATCTGTGAGCTAGTTCACTAACTCAGTCTAGAGGTAACACTGCCAACAAGGTTTGGGTAGTATAATAGTTTTTTGCAGGGCTTTTTTTGTAGCAGGAACTCCTTTGCCTAGGCCGCACACCCCTGCTGTAGCCAATCCTCCAAGAGCTTACAATAGGTCCTGTAATGAGAGCCCTGTAAGCTCTTGGAGGATTGGCTACATAAGAGGGGTGTGGCCTAATAAGCAAAGGAGTTCCTGCTTCAAAAAAAGCTTTTTGAAGGGAAAGCTCCCTTCATGAGCTACAAGCCCTAAATAAGAATCTTCAGGCTAAAATGAAGTTTCAAACATTATTTAAATTGTTTCAAAATTGATTGAAAATACTGTAGACCATCTACAACCCTTGTACTATTTCTCTAACCTCTGTGTGACCAGATGCCATAGTTTGGCCATATTTCCATCACCCATAATTCCTTGGGGCAGGCCAACCCATCTGTTGCACTGCTTAACATCTTCCTTCTACAAGATGACCTTCAGCCTCGTCCATCTGTTTATTTCCCAGCTTTTCCATTCAGGACGAAACAGGCAGCTTTCTATGCTTTGCTACCCAAGCCTTTAATTCCTGTTGCGTCTCTGTGACACGTGCCCACAGTTTATAACTCCATAAACTGGGGACAGAAGAACAGAAAAAGAATGAAAAATGGAAATGAAGGGTATTGTTCAAGCTAAGCATTTAAAAATGGTGTCAATGTCCGAGAGAGGATGTGGCAATTAGTTCCAAATTCCATTCGAAGAGCCAATCGCACACAGAGGACAGAATGCAATTAGCATTAAAAAGGAGAAGCCTGTAACTTTCCAATGACACTGTAGTGTGAGAAATTAATTTTTTAGCAAGCAATAAGAGTCAGAGATGGTCCAGCCAGCCACATTATGCAAAGTGAAACAGGGCAGCAGAGAAATGCAGAGAGTCCCTTCCCATGCTAAATATCTATGGAAACACGTTAATTGGCAGAACTGCTTTCACAAAGGTCCTAAGTATTCCCAGAATCCTCTGATTTCCCTGCTAAGTGCCCAGTGCCTCTAATGTAGGCCCTGGAGGGGGACATTTATTAAAATCCTATCAGCTCCAACAACTGGAGGACAAAACTGACCATTGGACAAAACATTCGTTGCTAACTTCTTTCAAAATCTAGCACGGGGCCTTAATGTTCCGCTTTTAATCATCCTCCTTCCATATTTAGTCATTTGTTTTGCATGTCTGTAGAGCTTGTCCTCCAAGCATTTCCACTCCGTGTGCATTGAATGAGAGAAGCATTGCAAACATGTGGTGGAAAATGCCATCAAGCCTCTGATTTAGAGCAACCCCATACAGTTTTCAAGGTAAGAGACGGGCAGAAGTCATTGCCACCTTCTGCATAGTGATCCTGGACTTCGTTGGTGATTTCCCAACCAGGTAGTAACTAGGATTGCCAGTCTGTTGGAAAATACCTGGAGACTTTGGGGGTGGGTCCAGGAGAGGGTGCGGTTTGGAGAGGGAAGGGGCTTTAGTATATTACAATGCCATAGACTCCACCCTTCCAAGCAGCCATTTTCCCCAGGGAAGCTGATCTCTGCCAGCTGGAGATGAGTGGTAAAAGCGGGAGATCTCCAGGCCTCACCAGGAGGCTGGCAACCCTAGCACTAAGCGTTAGGGGCAGCTCCTGCTTAGCTTTCAAGATCTGTCAAGATTGGGCTAGTCTGGGCCATCCAGATAACAGCAATACAAAGACAGCCCAGTTTCAGTTCATTAATTACAATCTCAGATCAGCCAAGACAGCATCACAAGCAACACACAAATAAAATATAAAACCAATAAAAATTCTTAACAGCAATTCTTAATTTTAATCATGCAAGGCAGAGAATAAAAGGATTGTGGCAGCTGCTTCCTTGTCAGCCAAGCCAAAGCACAAAATTTGGCTACCTTAGAGTGATTTCATGAAAGTAATCTGCAAGTAGAGTAGATATAAAAAATTTATCAGATCTTCAAGGAAAATTATTAGGGTTGCCAAGTCCCCGCAGTCTCTAGTACAATAGGTACCATAGAGTTTCCCTTCCCAAATTGCTAGAGCATCCAGGAAAACCATAGAGTTTTCCACCCTCCTTCCCGCCCTCAGTCAGCCAGCCAGTGGGGGAAGCTCCACCCCCCACAGCTACCATGTGCCTTTCCCCTTTAGAACGCTAGGAGAAAGCTTGCAAAGGCTTCCTTTTTGGATGGTGTGTCTGTGTCTTTAAGGCTGAATGGGGGCAGGGTGAGCAGGCAGAACAACATGGCTGCTCCCAGTAGCTGTGAAAGCAGCCCAGACCCTCCACTTGTACAAACTTTTCAGAGGTCGTTTGCATAGAAAAGGGTAAACTTGAACCTTTGGTTTCCCTGTGTTATTGGAAGTTCAGCAACCCATGAGTAAATTGCCCCAGTGAGACCGCACGAGTGTGGGATTGCAAATGGTTTTATATTTTGCTTCTGTGTGTGTGTGTGTGTGTGTGTGTGTGAGAGAGAGAGAGAGAGAGAGAGAGAGAGAGAGAGAGAGAGAGAGAGAGAGAGATGATTTGCAGCTGCTTAACTGAGGAAATGAAGACTGTATTCAGGGGAACTGCACAGCTGAGTTTTTATTTATTTATTTTAGGGAAAGTCTCCTGGCTCCACCCCCAAAGTCTCCCAGCCCCACCCCCAAAGACTTGGCAACCCTAAAAAAAACCCCTAACCCTAACAAACACTGGTGGTTATATCGGCTCTCTATGGGAGAAAGAACCACTAAGTCAGTATGTCTTTATTACATTTTAAGAATTACAGCTGTAATGGGAGTTGATATTGATATGTACAAGGTTTCCCTGCATAAGCAATGCGTTCTTGTATACCAAGCATAGCCTTCTGAGTTCCGATAACTGGCAATGAAGATGGGAGGAGAACTGGGGTTTACTAGCTTTACTTGTCCCGCTCTACTTAGCTATACTACCACTACGAGGAGACTGAGGTCCGATCAGGGCTTTTTTATTGGTAGGAAAAGCCCAGCAGGAACTCATTTGAATATTAGGCTCCATCCCTAAAATCATCATTGTTTCACACAGGGCTTTTTTTTGTTTAAAAAAGAAAAAGAAGCCCGGCAGGAATATTTGCATATTAGCCCACATCCTCTGACATCAGCATTGCTTCGCACAGGGCTTTTTTTGGTAGAAAAAGCCCAGCAGGAACTCATTTGCATATTAGGCCACACCCCCTGATGCTAAGCCAGCCGGAACTGTGTTCCTGTGCATTCCCGCTCCAAAAAAAGCCCTGGGTCTAATTTTGATCCTTCTGCTCCATGTAAGTACGGGATACTCATTGAAAACCTCTGAGAGAAAACCACTCCCTTGGTAACAGTCACTAGGCATCAACTCTGTTGTTTGGATGGCTGTCCAAAGGCTTATGTAGTCTTTGTTTCTCCCCAGAAACAGAATAAGCAGGCCTTGGATTCAGTGGGAGCTCACAGGAACGGAGCTCCTGAACCTTTCTGAGAGTTCCACCTCCTCCTTCCCACCTTGTCCAATGAATAGTAGGCGCAGCTGCGTAGCAATCCCTGGATGAGCTCCACCACCTATTTTTCTACAAAATGACCCCTGACAATAAGCCATTTCTCCACAGTCTAACATCCCCCTCCCCCTCAAGATGCACACACAGCCTGAAGAGTCAGTTTGGTGTAGTGGGTAATTGTGCGGACTCTTATCTGAGAGAACCGGGTTTGATTCCCCACTCCTCCACTTGCACCTGGAATGGCCTTGGGTTAGCCATAGTTCTCGCAGAGGTTGTCCTTGAAAGGGCAGCTGCTGTGAGAGCCCTCTCAGCCCCACCCACCTCATAGGTGTCTGTTGTGGGGGAGGAAGGTAAAGGAGATTGTGAGCCACTCTGAGATTCGGTGGGGAGGGCGGGATATAAATCCAATATCTTCTTCTTCTTCTTCTGAATGGGTTTTCTTTCTTAGCATCTGGTACAGGAAGTCAGTTCAGCAGGGAGAAAACGACCTAGGGGTACCAGCCTCCAGGTGGGACCTGGGGATCCCCTAAAATTACAGTTCATTTCCTGACTTCAGATATCAGTTTCCCCAGAGTAAATGGATCCTTTGGAGCAGGGGTGGCCAAACTGTGGCTCAGGAGCCACATGTGGCTCTTTCACGCATATTCTGTGGCTTCCAGAGGTCAAGGAGGTAATGCAGGATTACTCTCAAGTAAGCGTGCGTAGCATCGGGACCTCAGTCAGCCTCTGAGCACTGGCCCATAGGTAGATAACTCTTTCCATCATGCATGAAGTGGGCAAGGAGGGGGAAAACAGGCAGGCTTGCAAGCTCTTCTCGCCCACCACAAAGGTTGCCTAGAGACCTAGAACAAGGGATGAGAGTGCAAGAGCCAAGGGAGCCACTAGAAGGAGGGACAGAATTAAAGAGGGTGGTGCAGGGTTCCCCCATAGTTTCATAGCTCTTGTAGGAGCTGTATTTACTAACCTCGGTGTCAAGGCAAGGAGAGATACATGATGCATTATGATGCAAATGATGGTCAGTGATTTATATGGTACGTGTGTGTTTCTTTCTCCCACTGGTGCAAAAATAATAATAATAATCCCTAACCTTTCCCTATGCTAGTCTTATGGGGACTATTATTCTCAGCTTTTGTTTTGTTTGTTTTTTAAAGTCTAGCATGGTGGTGGTGTAAAATGCATACATATATATTTTAACTTTATGTTCAAAGAAAGTATTAAGAGTTTTAATAAAGACATGTGTGTAATATTTGTTCATGTCTTGAGACTCTCAAACATCTGATGTTTATTCTGTATGGTTCTTACATTAGTTTGGCAAGTTTGGCCACTACTGCTTCGGGGGGGTGGACTCTGGCATTGCATCCCACTGAGGTCTCTGAGGTCTCTGTCCTCCCCATCCCCAAATCTCTAGGAGTGTCCCAACCTGGATCTAGCAGCTCTACCCCACCTCCCCATCTTCTGCTGATGGCCTGGAAGGCAGTTACAGAATGGAACAATGAAATTTAACTCATTCAAGGCAAGGTACTTGACACTGCAGGCACCTGGCAGTTGTGGTGGTAGGGGGGATGGAGTGTAGCAGGAGAGAAAACACTGATTAGCCCTCAACATCCAGGACGCTCGTAAACTTTAGTACACCCCCATTCCTTTCCCCAGAAAAGAAAACACCGGTCAAGACCTCCGTGGGCCTATGCTACATATGAAATTTCTAAATACATGTGAACAGAATAGATGCAATTTTGAAGTTTGGAATAAAGACGACTGCAGATTTTATACTCCGCCCTTATCCCTGAATCAGAGACTCATCAGAGTGGCTTATAATCTCCTATATCTTCTCCTCCCACAACAGACACCCTGTGAGGTGGGTGGGGCTGAGAGGGCTCTCACAGTAGCTGCCCTTTCAAGGACAACCCCTGAGATAGCTATGGCTAACCCAAGGCTATTCCAGCAGGTGCAAGTGGAGGAGTGGGGAATCAAACCCGGTTCTCCCAGATAAGAGTCCACGCACTTAACCACTACACCAAACTGGCTCCCTTGGGTGATGGATACAGTCCTAACTGGAGAGTATATCTGGGCAGGGCTTTTTCTGAGCAAGAACGTACAGGAATGCAGCTTGGTGTCAGGGTGTGTGGCCTAATATGCAAATGAGTCCCTCGCTGGGCTTTTTCTACATAAAAGCACTGCGTGAAATTGTGGTGACATTAGGGTGTGGCCTAATATGCAAATGAGTTCCTTCTGGCCTACATCTGGGAAAAGCTAAAAGGGGAAATTATCTGTGACTCTCAATGTCTTGCAGCAAGTCAAAGAATTCAGGCAGGGCCAAGACTTTTTTTTTTGCAGCAGCAGGCACTTCTTTGCATATTAGGCCACACACCCCTGATGTAGCCAATCCTCCAAGAGCTTACAGGGCTCTTCTTACAGGGCCTACTGTAAGCTCCAGGAGGATTGGCTACATCAGGGTGTGTGGCCTAATATGCAAAGGAGTTCCTGCTACAAAAAAAATTCCCTGGGCAGGGCATGTTTTCCTGGTCCTCTGGCAGTCATAATAATAATAATAATAATAATAATAATAATAATAATAATAATAATAATAATAATAATAATAATAATTATTATTATTATTATTATTATTATTAGTAGTAGTAGTAGCTTATTTCTATTCCGCCCCTTCCCCCTTTTGGGGGGCTCAGAGCGGAGTACAACAATTTAAATTAAGATCACAATAAAATCATAATAAAATCAACTTCAGCAATCAGTAAAGCGCAATAGTTAGTTCAGCATGATGATATGAAGCAAGATAGTATAGCACCACAATACAGTGGTGCAATGGGCCATAAGGGCGTAGGGGGAGGCCAACCGATCTAATAGGTGAACAGATGCCCGCTGCCTCATCCAAAGACCTGGCGGAACAGCTCCATTTTACAGGCCCTACGAAAGGCCAACAAGCCAGGTAGGGCCCGGATCTCCATAGGGAGCTGATTCCACCAGGTCGGGGCCAAGACTGAAAAAGCCCTGGCCCTGGTAGAGGCAAGACGGGCATCCCTTAGGCCGGGAACTATCACACGATCTTGGGAGGCCGAACGAAGCGACCTCCAGGGCTTATATGGAAGGAGACGGTCCCTTAGGTATGTTGGTCCCAGGCCCAGGGTGCTGTGGTCTGCTTTTTGCCAGGCTTCAGTGCCTGTTATACCTAGGGTTGCCAATCCCCAGGTGAGGGCTGATTCTGTCTCCAGAAAAGATCTTTTTAAATGTTAGAGTAAAGAACAGGACAATACGATTGTTTCTATGATTTATTCTCCAAAAGGCAGGCAGGTAATTCAGATCCTGCGTAAGCAATGGCATGTAGCACATATGGCTTTAGGAGGCTTGGATTTTCCCGTAGTAGGTTGGAAGCGGTGATGAAACTTACAAGTTATTCTTGTGCTCTCGGACTTGTCTTTTAAAAGAGACTCCATCTTCAAGAACTTACGCTCTGGGCATTTTAAATGCGGAAGGAACTGTACTATTTGTCAACGTACTATACAGTTGAATAAGGTGTGTATAAATAACTTCACATGGAATATAAGACATTATCCTGTGATTCTTCTAGAATTATTTATTATTTGCGTTGCAGATGTATGCTTTACTATATAGGATTTACAATTAGACCTTTTAAGGTCCGAACACCTGTCTCGCATTAAAATGAAATTCATGGAGGCTCCGATGATTAGCCATATGGTTGAGTGTGGTCATGATCCTAAACAACTTAGAGGTGGCATTATATACAAGGTGCAGCAAAATAATGCATATGATGTGAAAGACTTACATAAACTGTTACTGCAAAAGGAAACATATTTTATTCAAAAATTTAATACAGTTGCGCCTTCCGGCTTAAATGCGTCTTTGGACTTTACTCCCTTCTTATGATTTGCACATATGTAATATCTTCATTGGTAAAGGCTTATGACTCTTCCTTTAAGAAATCTTTTAAACATCACCTGATTGTATATAAAGCCGAGTCTGAGCATCTTCCTTTCAGAGAACCGCTAATGCTGCTGTAAGAAATTAAATAGCTGTGTGTAAATTATTTTGAGCATTGGGTGAGTAGAACGTTGCTCATAAATTTCTGTACTTGTTTATGTTTTTGTTTAGAATTATATCTTCTTTGTAAGAAATATTTTTTAGTTCCAGAACAAGGAAATATATTGATCAGAGGAAGCTTGAATCGAAACACGAAATTTACCTAGGAGTCGTGTAATCAATAATACTTCTCTAACATCTGAATCCTTTCATCGAATGAGATAAGAATCTATTCAAAGTTTTTTTCAACATTTATTTTCTTTGTGGAGAAGTCTGCGGGTCAATATCGCAACATCGCTACATTGGAGTAGCGCGTCCTAGTGGACTTTTGTATGACGGACTTTTCTATTTTCCTATTTATTTATAAAGTGCTTATGTGTTTCCTTATATGAGGTTTATTAATTGTACTGAATGTCTTCTTGAAAGTGTGGATTGGTTTCCAAAGTAAACTTACTGTAGTAATGAATTAGAAGCTTGTAAGGCTCTTTAAATGTCTCTCGTCAATTTCACAGAACACGTCTCTTGGTCTGTAATTCTCCAATGTTCTTCCCTGTTTGGTTTGCACATCCTTGTGGGATTATGTTTCAAATGAATGATATGTTCTCATTTTCCGAAGGTGAGAAGGCTGATATTATGTCTAATATGACATTAATAATGAATACAAATGAGTCCTCTTTGGACGATTGGAACCAGTTGCTGGCCATGAATAAGTGCAAGGTGTGTTTGCAGTTACACGCAGCTTTTCTTTTTGACTATTGTAAAACTTCACATATACCTAGAGGGTTGTGTATACAGAAGGCACCTGAACATATGAACATATGAAGCTGCCTTATACTGAATCAGACCCTTGGTCCATCGAAGTCAGTATTGTCTTCTCAGACTGGCAGTGGCTCTCCAGGGTCTCAAGCTGAGGTTTGTCACACCTATTTGCTTGGACCCTTTTTTGGAGATGCCAGGGATTGAACCTGGGACCTTCTGCTTCCCAAGCAGATGCTCTACCACTGAGCCACCATCCCACCTGCCATGTTTATGGATTTGGAGGATTTTAAGCAAAGGCAGATTGCCATAGTGAACAAATGTTCAACTGATTTAAGTCAAAAGAAACTATTGCCAAACTTGAGGCAGAGATCTCTGAATTATAGGACAATATTAAGAACACCTTTGACACCTCTGAATTTGATTCCAAAATGTTGGAATTAAAAAAATAACATGAAGGATTTTGACAACAATAATAAGGAGATAAAAGTAAAAAAGCTTAAAAGGGATATTCGGGATTATGAGCTCAATAGGATATATCATTGGTGCTCTAATGCAGCTAATAATACTGGCTGGTTCCAAAATAAAAAAAAAGGTGTTTCCTGGTGCCTCTCTTCAAAATACCCCCCAAGTTTCAAAAAGACTGGACCATGGGGTCCAATTCTATGAGCCCCAAAAGAAGGTGTCCCTATCCTTCATGATTTCCAATGGGGGGAAGGCATTTAAAAGATGTGCGGTCCCTTTAAATGTGATGGCCAGAACTCCCTTTGGAGTTCAGGGATGCTTGTCACAGCCTTGCTCCTGGCCTCACCCCAAATGTCTCCTGGTCCCTTCCCCAAAGTCCCCAGATATTTCCTGAACTGGACTTGGCAATCTGAGTTATGCCATTGGCAGGACTACAGGAGCCCCGCTGCCTTCCATTTTGAGCTCTAAAGCATCTGCCTGTAACCTGACTCCCCTTTCCGAGAAACTCAGTTGCCTAGAGTTGGTTATTACTTCACTTAGCACACAATCCTAAATTGTTCTTTTCATGGTGTTTTCTAGCAGATCACCTACAGAGAGAGAGAGGAATATTTCTTGAGGGTCACGCAGTTTATTGTGAATTGCTCCATACTGAATCTCAAATGTCAAACTGTCTCTTTGGATTTTTTTTTTAAAATAAATACCTTTGGCTGTTTCACCCCAAAAAGCCTTTGTCTTTTACCTTAACTCATCGGAGTCTATTGCATATTACAAATCTGGTTCTCTGTAGTTCTTCACAACTGCCAGTGAAAAGTATCGTGCTGGTCAAATTTCACACTGGCAGGGCTTTTTTTGAGCAGGCACGCACAGGAACATAGTTCTGGCTGGCTTGGTGCTTGGGAGGGACAATAGTGTGAGGACTTCTACTGCCTTAGCTCCACTGATGGACCTCCTGATGGCACCTGGGTTTTTTGACCACTGTGTGACACAGAGTGTTGGACTGGATGGGCCATTGGCCTGATCCAACAAGGCTTCTCTTATGTTCTTCTGTGATACAGAGTGTTGGACTGGATGGGCCATTGGCCTGATCCAAAAGGGCTTCTCCTATGTTCTTCTGTGACACAGAGTGTTGGACTGGATGGGCCATTGGCCTGATCCAACAGGGCTTCTCTTATGTTCTTCTGTGACACAGAGTGTTGGACTGGATGGGCCATTGGCCTGATCCAACAGGGCTTCTCTTATGTTCTTCTGTGACACATAGTGTTGGACTGGATGGGCCATTGGCCTGATCCAACAGGGCTTCTCTTATGTTCTTCTGTGACACAGAGTGTTGGACTGGATGGGCCATTGGCCTGATCCAACAGGGCTTCTCTTATGTTCTTCTGTGACACAGAGTGTTGGACTGGATGGGCCATTGGCCTGATCCAACAGGGCTTCTCTTATGTTCTTGGTGTCAGGAGGTATGGCCTAATATGTAAATGAGTCCCTGCTGGGCTTTTTGTACAAAACAAACCCTGTGTGAAACAATGGTGATGTCAGGGGGTGTAGTCTAATATGCAAATGAGCTCCTGCTGGGCCTTTTCTATTTAAAAAGCCCTGTGTACTGGGATGCTGTATAAGGATGGGAGAAGATCAACAGTGTCCTGGGGGTGGGGTGGGGGACCCTGGCCATTTTGTTCAATGTGGGAGTCCTCTGATTCCCTGTGTACAGGTTTAGCAGCGGGGACAACTAAGATTCAAGCTGACAGAGAATTTTGTCTACATCAAATTGACAAGCAGAATGCAGAGGTTCCTGCTCTAAAAACCACGCCAGAAAAGTTGAGCAGGGATGTTTGGATGTCTTCTTGGAAAAATCCCCCCCCCCCACACACACACACACTTGGCAAATGTGGGCTACACTCGTGACCAGATCACATCTCAAGTCATATCTGAAGGTGAACAGAGGAGAGATTTCTTCATGGAAGAAAATGTTGGGGAATTTTTAAAGGAACAGGGGGAATGAATGTCTAACTAAGGGCAAGAATGGAATTCTAGCAGGAGCTCCTTTGCCTATAAGGCCACACACCCCTAATGTAGCCACTCCTCAAAGAGCTCACAAGACTCTTTTCTGTAAGCTCTTGGAGGATTGGCTACGTCAGGGGTGTGTGGCCTAATAGGCAAAGGAGCTCCTGCTAGAATTCCACCCCTGCCCAAGGGTCCCCCAACTTTTTGAGCCTGTGGGCACTTTTGGAATCCTGTCACAGCATCATGAGTGCAGTCACAAAATGGCTACCGCAGAAGGCAGAACCAGCCACAAAATGGCTGCTGCAGCTTGCCTTGTCACACAGTGAAAATCTTTGTACTGTGGCAGCAGTTGCTGACAAAGCTTCATTTTTAAAAGAAAAATCTGCACAGCCAATCAAAGCTCCAATAGCCAACAGCCTCATCTGTCCCCACCTACTTTCTAAAATCACGTGGCAGGCACCAAGAAAGATGTTGGTGGGCATCATGTTTAGGGAATCCTGGTCTGGTCTAATTTCTCATAATGGTTCACACATTGCAAATGACATGCTACTCATGATTATACTTTTAAACCCTTCGTATTCATTTTTTTTCATACTATGTTCTGATTGAAAGAAGAGGGAAAGGGCAGGGGCAAGTCCATACATAACAGCAGGACTTTTTTTTGTAAAAGGAACTCCTTTGCATTTTAGGCCACACACCCCTGATGTAGCCAATCCTCCACGAGCTTACAGTAGGCCCTGTACTAAGAGCCCTGTAAGCTCTTGGAGGATTGGCTACATCAGGGGGATGTAGCCTAATTTGCAAAGGAGTTCCTGCATAACAGATAGCAGGTGGGGTGGAGGAGAGAACATTCTTGTGACCAGTGCTCAGTTAGGGGATAAGCCCCCATCTCTGAGCCCATCTATATTTCATCCCCAAATCCGACTTTTAACCAAAGCAGCTGTTGCTTTTGGCAGGGATCGTCGGTGGCCTACAACAAGCCAAGTTTGTTACTGTTTCAGTTTTTTAGCCTGTTGTTCTACGGAACCGGTAAGCAAGCCTTAATTCCAGTCATTTTACTTGCTCCTTTATCTGGCATCAGCTTGGGATTGGCAGCTGCCTAGAGAAAAAATTGTCCTGTCCTTTTAACAGGGGCTTAATGGGATGTTTTGCAGGTGATGTTCTGAGTCTCCATGACACAAAAACCTTCGGCTGCCCATTTCCACACAGCGAGTCTTTATGAAAGGGACAGGATATTTCTCTCCAGGTCTCCTGGCAGCTGTTTGCGAGTTCCACATCGCAGTTTCCATCTTTTTACTAAGCAGAAACAGTACCCCTTACAGGGCTTTTTTTTTTTTGTAGAAAAAGCCCAGCA
Source organism: Heteronotia binoei (assembly GCF_032191835.1). Classification (NCBI taxonomy): domain Eukaryota; kingdom Metazoa; phylum Chordata; class Lepidosauria; order Squamata; family Gekkonidae; genus Heteronotia; species Heteronotia binoei. The sequence continues at coordinate 89,967,283 of NC_083232.1, read as the reverse complement.
GGAACTCATTTGCATATAGGGTCACACCCCCTGACATCACCATTGTTTCACACAGGGCTTTTTTGGTAGAAAAACCCAGCAGGGATTCATTTGCACGTTAGGCCACACCCCCTGACATCACCATTGTTTCACACAGGGCTTCTTTGTAGAAAAAGCCCAGCAGGAACTCATTTGCACATTAGGTCACACCCCCAGACATCATTATTTCACACAGGGCTTTTTTGTGGAAAAAAAGAAGCCCAGCAGGAACTCATTTGCATTTTAAGCCACACCTCTGATGCCAAGCCAGCCAAAATTGTGTTCCTGCTTAAAAAAAAAAGCCCTGCCCCTTTGTCATGTGTATAATATGAGCCCTTAACATTCCCAAATGGTAGAGTTGCCAAGTCCCTTGCATCTGCCAGCAGGGGATGGGGGATGAACTTACCAGGAGCAGGGAGGAACGTGGAAATTAAATGGAAGTGACGTAAGCATGTCAGGGGGCGATGTTCTGGTTTTGGGGCAAAACTCTATGGTAGAATTAGCTTCTGCCAGCTAGCTGGTGGTGGAGAGGTCAGGCCTGAAACTGGGGTCCCCTGCCCCAGCTGGGGGAGGGGAGGAGTCTACCATCCCTACCGAATGGCTAGTTGACTTGCATGGCCCAGCGACTGAAGCAAGATGAACCAGCAGATGTTCCTGAAGCCACACTGCTGATATGTAAATAGGCTTGCCTGCCTCCAGGAGGGGCCTTGAGATCTCCGGCTTTTGCAGTTGATCTCCAGCAGGCAGAGATCAGCTCCCCTGGAGAAAATGGCTGCTCTGAAGTGCATTGTACCCTGCTGACGCCCCTCCTCTCCCAAAGCCCGCCCTCTCCCAGATCCACCCCCAAAAGTCTCCAGGTATTTTCCAACATAGACCTGGTGACCCTGAGTACTCATCATCTGAGTCCTAAGTAGCTAAGAGAACAATCTTAAGCGGGTCAACTCGAAATCCTACTCAGGTCTCTTCAGTGGGGCTTACTGCTGGGGAAGTGTTCTTGGGACTGCGCTGTGAGAGCGCAATCCTTTGCAGAGTGGTACCCTCCTAAGTCCATTGGCATCAGTAGACATCGAAGGATGTAACCCTACGGTGGATTGCCTTGGAAGGGCACTTGGAAGTAAACTCTACTTGTTCCAATGGGTCTTACTTCCAAATAAGTGTGATTAGCAGCCTCTGTCTTATTTTTTTTTGGACCTGGCCCCTGAAATAAAGTGAGTTCAGTCAGCTCTGAATCAACCAAGAACACTTTATTGCAAGTAGAAACAGTCACAAACAACCCAGGCAGCTCACTCACAGAGAGCCAGTTTGGTGTAGCGGTTAAGTGTGCAGACTCTTATCTGGGAGAACCGGGTTTGATTCCCCACTCCTCCACTTGCACCTGCTAGCATGGCCTTGGGTCAGCCATAACTCTGGCAGAGGTTGTCCTTGAAAGGGCAGCTGCTGGGAGAGCCCTCTCCAGCCCCGCCCACCTCACAGGGTGTCTGTTGTGGGGGAGGAAGGTAAAGGAGATTGTGAGCCACTCTGAGATTCGGAGTGGAATGTGGGATATAAATCCAATATCATCACCCAATATCATCAATATCATCACTCAATATACGCACTGCGGCTGATTTAAACATGCCCCTTTAGATGGTGGCAATCCCTCCTATTGGTCTCTCCAGAATCCTTCATTTGCATTTCCTGGAAGAAATGCCTCATGTCCCGATTGGCTAGTTCTAAGAGAACGTCCAATCAGAATGTAGGCATCAGGATACTGGTGAGTAATGGAAGCATGCTTCTAGCTCAGGCCTGCTAACAGAGAACACAGCAAATACATAACAGCCCCCACCTAGTGGAATGAGCTTCCATAAGCTATCAGGGCCCTGTGGGACCTATTACAGTTCCACGGGGCCTGTAAAATGACTCGAGACTTATGTCTGCCTCCTGTCCACTGACCTCAGACCCTAGTGATGACTTGGGCCCAAGCTGGTGGATGTCTGTCAAGGCATTGTTTAGTTTTACTGTTGTTGTTCTGGTTTTTAACTGCATTTTAATTCCCAGAGGGGGGAGCTGACCCGGGGCCCCTAAAGGAGGAGCCCATAGGCCAGCGCCTACTTAGCCCAATTGTTAATCCGGCTCTGGTCGCTCTTCTCTGCACCGATTGTATTCTGTCCACATCCTTCTTGAAGTGAGGCCTCCAGAACTGCACACAGTACCCCAGGTGCGGCCTGGCCAGTGCAGTGAACAGCAGGACTCTGGCATCTTGCAATTCGGATGGTAGGCCTCTGTCGAACCGCCCTCGTTATCACAAAGTTCGGCTTCAACTTTCTTGCTAAAATAAGACGTTCCTTTCAGCATTTCATTCCGGAACATTTCCAAGCGTTCAACGTGCTCTGGGAGTTTATAGTTACAGATCATTATTACCTGCAGGGAGTAGCACAATCTACAGCAAGCTAATTGTCAAGATCTTTGCAGCAGTCCTGAAAGCCGTTGAAAGGAATCTGCATCCTTCGGCTCTGCCATGGCTGCTTTGCCACAGCAACAGTGTTGCTTGTGCCACGGCCTACCTAAAAATATTCCCATCCCCACCCCACACCCCCCAGCTCCTCCGGTAAGGTGTAATTTATCTGCCTCCTGATGGATGTCATCTGGCACTCCAAAGGCCATAATTTTGCACTCAGAATTGCATATCCAAGGTGGCACTTCACATTCGCAATATAAATCTGGGACAATTTTCACCCGAGTACAGTGTTAATAAATTACTTGCCACTCTCGCTGCTTACTGTATACTCAAGTGGGTGGCATATCGATATTTAATTCTTCTCATTAGTTCCTCTTGTGCAGAAGTCCTGGAACGGTTAGCTTTAGGTCATATATCCTGAAACACTGACCAAGAGAAGTGGATAGAAGGAAAGATTGAATGAGCACTCTTACATTACATTCTTGGTTTAACTGAAGCAAAACTGTAACACTGTCAGCAGCTACTTTCTCCCACACCAAGAATTCATGCTGAAGTTGGACAAGGGGTTGGCTTATTATATGTGAAACTGGTGTGGATGGGACCTTAATATGTGTGGACCTGAGGCCTCTGAACATGGGAAGCTCCACATTCAATGGCAGCAAGCATCTGGGTAGCAGGTGATGAGACACAACAATTAAGAATGTAAGTCCTGCTGGATCAGACCAATAATGGTCCATCTACTCCAGCATCTTGATATACACCCAGGCGCCATCCAGTTGCCCAGGAGAGCCAACAACAGATCATAGAGGTCAAGGCCTTCCCCTGATGTGTGTCATAAAATGTAATGCCATGATGAGTTACATTCAGCAACTCCAATGAGTAAAGCTATCTATTGCCCCAGGTTGATTACAAAAGTGTGGGCATGCAAACTGTTTATTTTGTCTGCTTCGAGTGTGTGTGTGTTCACTTTAATTTAGTGGAAGTTCAGCTGCTGGGGAACAAAAAAATCTGCTGAGGAACAAAAAAGAGGAGGAGGAAATGAAGACTGTATTCAGGGGAACTGGACCGCTGTATTTTTATTCATTTATTTATTTGGAATGGGAAAGTCTCTTGGCTCCACCTCTAAAGTCCCCAGATATTTCTGGAGTTGGACCAGGCAACCCTAGTTTACATGCGGTAGTCATCATGAAGCCACTTGAAAATGAATTTCTCAGGATGGCTTCCTCACATGCATTAATGCCAGTCCATAAAACCGGTCTCCATGTTGGTTGATTTATTTGGCTTCTAGCCCACCCTCCCCCGCGAGCAGGCTCAGACATGTTAAAGCCACAATAAATAGCATAGTTCAATATTTAAAGTATAACAGTTATGAAAAACTCAAACCGCAATTATTTAAAAAATTATTAAACCCAAATCACAATAAGAATTGGTATATTAACAATAGCAGTCGTTGCACCATTCAGCCAATCCATCTCCACAGATTCCCCCTATGCTTGCAAGTGGATGGCAACTGATGCTGGAAGGAACAGTCAAGAGAAAGACTACGCTGATGACAACAATGGAGGGGAGGACAGTGTGCGTAAGTCTCTGCTGCCTCCACCATAGGCCTGGCAGAGCATCTCTATTTTGCAGGCTCTCCTGAACAGCATTAGATCCCACAGGGCCTGGTTCTCAATAGGGAGAGTGTTCTGCCAAGTTGGCACCAGAGCCGAGAAGGCTCTAGCTCTGGTTGAGGCTAAGCAGACATCTTTAGGGTTGGGGATAACCAGCAGATCTTGATCTATTGAGCGAAATGCTCTATGAGGGACACATTGGGAGAGATGGTCATGACCGTATGTTGACCCCAGACCACATAGGGCTGTGAAGATTAAAACCATGACCTTGAACTTGACCCAGTATTCTGCTGTGAGCCAGTGCACCAGTTGTATATGTGGCCTCGAGGGTGTTCCTGTAAGAACCTGTGCCACTGTGTTCAGCACCAATTTGAGTTTCTGGAATAGTCTCAAGGGTAGCCCTGCACTGAGCGAGTTACAGTAATCCAGCCTGGAGGTGACCATTGCATGGATCATGGTGGCTAGGTCAGGGATGGAGAGATAGTTGGCTAATTTGGTAAAGCTGGCAAAATGCCACTCTGGCAGCATTTGTGATTTGGGCCTCCACAGATAGCGAGGCATCCAAGATCACACCCAAGCTCTTCACTTTTTGTGCTGGTGTTAACAGCGCCCTGTCAAGAGCAGGGTATTGGCTCTCCAATCTTGTTCCCTCTCAGCCTAGGCATAGGGCCTCTGTCTTTGATAGATTTAATTTCAGTTGACTCTGTTTTAACCCCCCAACCATGGCCTCCAAACCCTTAGCCAACATATCTGGGACAGAGTCCATCTAGCTGCCCATTAATAGATATAGCTGGGTGTCACCAGCGTATTGATGGAACCCAGCTCAAAGCTCCAGACCAACTGGGTGAGGGGGTACATATAGATGTTAAATAACATGAGAGAAAGAATTGCCCCTTGTGGAATGCTGCATACCAAAGGGTGACGCAGCAAATCTCTCTCCCCAAGCGCCACCCTGTTTTGTACTGGACTTTATGGTTGGCAGGAAGTTTTCATGTGTGGCCGCGCAGCAGTGGGAACACTAGTGACTCTTTGATACAACTCTAGATCTGGATGCTAAGCAGTAACCAATGAGCAGTCTTGGCATGAAACATGACTGCCATGATTTGGTATGGGGATCTGGGGGGTGGTTCTTTTGCACGCATATAAGTGGGGTTATGGCCCTGCCATTTTGTCTTAGTATGTCATTACCAATAAAGCATGTTCATGTTTCAACTCTAATGCATTTAACCCAGTATTTAGCACACCCTCTGTCCCCAACTGTGGAGAAAAGAGACAAACCACTGTAAGGCTGTTCCCTGAATCCCCACATTGGCAAAACGGTGGGGCTATAAGTTCATAACTGACTATATTGAATGCTGTTGTCAAGTAAGGTTATAACAGCAGCACCAATCTGCCTCGATCCAGGTGTCTCTGGAGGTTATCTTTAAGGACAACCAATGCCATCTCTGTCCCAAAAACGGGGGAGAAACTGGACTGGAATGGATCCAGGACTGAGGAATCATTCAGGAAAGCCTGGAGCTGTTTGGCTACCACTCTTTCAACTACTTTACCCAGGTCTGTCTTACGGCATCTCTGTGAGGAGCGCCTTTTTTTTCTGCGAAAGAAAGACTGCAGTGATAATTACAGATTCTGTGGTTAGGCGCAGGGAGTGGTGTTGGCCTACTAACATCTGAATCACCAGCCACTTTCATGTCACGAGCTTATGGGAAAGTTTGTCTGAATGTGTTGCATACAGGGCTTTTTGTTTTGAGCAGGAAAGCATAGGGACGCAGTTCCCGCTGCCTTGTAATATGCAAATGAGTTCCTGCTGGGCTTTTGCTATTAAAAAGCCCTGTGTAAAATGATGGTGATGTCAGGGGTGTGGCCTAATATGCAAATGAGTTTCTGCTGGGCTTTTTCTACAAAAAAAAAAGCGCCCTGGTTGCATATGTAAACATATTCTCTAGTTGTCAATAGATCCTGGGGTGGCTATCCTGTTGAGGGAGAGCTTGATTAAAAGGTTGGCTTCAAGCCAGATTGGAATTTGGATGAATTCACCTGCCTCAGGCCAAAAACAGAGAAAATAGACATGAATTACCGTTCACCAGCAAATGAAAGAACGGAGGGTTCTCCCATCCTTCCCTTTCCTCGTCCAGAGTCAAATGAATCTTTACCTCCCGCTAACCTTTTGAATTGAAAACGATGTCCCCTAACAAGCACAACTGCACCATCCGGGTCTGTTCTGGCTGTTGACTGATGTGCCAGGGATTTGGCAGTCTCACGAGGAGAGGTCGGGCTTTTCATCTTAACATGCAACTGAATCCACCCAGGGCCCACGAGCACGTTTAATTTTGGAACGCAAATTGTCAGCTCTGACCTCTTTCCGCTAGCTCCGAGCGAGTCTTCGCCGGATTCTTAAAAGACATGTTAATTTTCAGACGAAGCAACTCCAATGCCCTGCCTCCCTCCCCATCTTTCCTTCTATTACCACAGTGACACACATTTCTGCTCCCCAAGTCGATACGCAGAAGATACTGGGACACTACCCTTGCGGTATCTAAAAACGCTTATTCAAAGCGAACGAAGAAACTCATTTATTAGTGAGCCATCCAGGGCCTGTGAAAGAGTCGCTGAGGCAGTCGTTTGTATCATCCTGCCTGCTTTGAGCAACTATGAAAAATGGAAAAGGCTCAGCCCTGTAGCTAGAAGACGCAGAGGGAGGGGACCGTGGGGGGCCACGGGGGATGGGGCCCTTTAAATTGTTCAGGAGGCTGGTGACTGCTCCTGCTGCCCCTCCTGTATGATTTAGGCTCCACCAATCAGCTGATTTGTGGACCCTTTAAATGGTACGGGAGGGGTAGCCGCTGCTCCTGGGGGCCCTTTCTGTGCAATTTAAATCACACAGGAGGGAGAGGGGCAACCCGGGAGTGTGGGCCCCCAGCAAAACTGTCAGGGTATGGTAAAATGATCATGTATGGTAAATGATTATTTTATTTAGGTTAAAGTTCCAATGTATTTATTTATGTTAAAGTTCCAAAAGCTAAAAGAAAAGCAGCCAGGGAAGATGAACGAACCACAGAACTGAACCTAGGACCTGTGTAGCCGCCGCATCCGTCAGACGTCGGTCTGCTACCCATAGGAGGAATCATATACAAGCGTGGGACTGTCGCCGTCTTTCAAGCAAAGGAGAACTGAGACAGTGGACTGTAAAGTACTACCTTACAAGAGTGATAGGAAATAACATTCTGATTTTGAAAGTACTACTTTACAAGAGTGGCGTGAAATAACTTTTGGATTTTTCTATGCGCATTTAATGAATTTTGGTTTGTGATGATAATATAATTGCATCATTATGAAGGAAACTGCTTGAGCATTTATTTGCAAGATAAAAAAGCAGTGGTTTATTTCTAGTGTCTGCTAATCCCCAGGTAGGGGCAGGGGATCCCCCAGTTTGGAGGTCCTCCCCCCACTTCAGGGTCATCAGAAAGTGGAGGAAGGAGGGGGAAATGTCTGCTGGGCACTCCATTATTCCCTATGGAGACCGATTCCCATAGGGTATAATGGATAATTGATCTGTGGGTATCTGGGGCTCATGGGGGGGCTGTTTCTTGAGGTAGAGGCACCAAATTTTCAGCATAGCATCCAATGCTTCTCTGCAGAATACCTTCCAAGTTTCAAAGAGATTGGACCAGAGGGTCCAATTCTATGAGCCCCCAAAGTAGGTGCCCCTGTCCTTCATTATTTCCAATGGAGGGAAGGCATTTAAAAGATGTGCGGTCCATTTAAATGTGATGGCCAGAACTCCCTTTGGAGTTCAGTTATGCTGGTCACAACCTTGCTCCTGGCTCCACCCCCAATGTCTCCTGGCTCCACCCTCAAAGTCCCCAGATATTTCTTGAATTGGACTTGGCAACCCTTGGCAACCCTGAAAAAGGCTGAATATACAGTAAATATTTCCTTACGGTATCCCCTCTCCATTTGTGGATTTGTGACTCGAAATTTCACTTTTTCATGGTCTGTGGGCTGATCACGTGCTGCTGCCTCCAGCCTGTTGTTCGTCTCATGGCGGTGGTAGAAAGAGCTGCCACATCACAGCTGACTTTGGGCAAGAGGCATTCAGAGGTGCCGTTGTCTGTCTCTGTTACTCTCCTTGTCCCTTAGTCATAATCATGACCAGGGGTGGAATTCTAGCAGAAGCTCCTTTGCATATTAGGTTGCACCCCCTTTATGTAGCCAATCCTTCTGGAGCTTACAAAAAAGAGCCTTGTAAGCTCTTGAAGGATTGGCTACATCAGGGGGCTGCGGCCTAATATGCGAAGGAGCCCCTGCTAGAATTCCAGCCCTGATCATAGGGTTGCCAATCCCCAGGTGTGGGCAGGGGATCCCCCGGTTTGGAGACCCTCCCCCCGCTTCAGGGTCGTCAGAAAGCGGGGGGAGGGGAGGGGAGGTCTGCTGGGAACTCTGTTATTCCCTATGGAGATTTATTCCCATAGAAAATCATGGAGAATTGATCCGCGGGTATCTGGGGCTCTGGGGGGCTGTTTTTTGGGGTAGAGGCACCAAATTTTCAGTACAGCATCTAGTGTCTCTCCCCAAAATATCCCCCAAGTTTCAAAACGATTGGACCAGGGGGTCCAATTCTATGAGCCCCCAAAGAAGGTGCCCCTATCCTTCATTATTTTCTATGGAAGGAAGGCATTGGAAAGGTGTGCGGTCCCTTTCAATGTGATGGCCAGAACTCCCGTTGGAGTTCAATGATGCTTGTCACAGCCTTGATCTTGGCTCCACCCTTAATGTCTCCTGGCTCCACCCCCAAAGTCTCCTGGCTCCACCCCCAAAGTCCCCAGATATTTCTTGAATTGGACTTGGCAACCCTACCTGATCATGGTATGAAATTTTGCAGGAAATGTGGCAGTTTGGCTGAGGGGAGTGAGAAAAATGCCAAGAAAAGGCAAGCCCGCATGGTAACCATAGCACTTCATGCTTCTTTTCACTTGCAGCTTCATTCGGTCTGTGCATAAAATATTCAGAATGATTTTTAAACCCTCGGAGACTCCCATGCAAAGTTTTGACTTGAAAGCATTACCCCACATGTTTTGTATTTCAATATTAGCTTTGAAATCGCTCTCTTTCAGTACTGCTTTTTAAAAAAAAAAAAAACAACTCCCAATTTTAATTCTATGCCTTAAATAAAATATTCAAATGTATTAGGCAATATGCAAGCGAATTAGGTAAGTGGGTAACCATTTTTGAAAACAGGACGAATGAATCCCCAGGAGAATAACCCATGCAATGGAGCAGATCTTGTTCAGGGAATATTCTCTCTCTCTCTCTGTCTCTCTCTCTCTCGGCAAAAGCTTTTGCTAAAAAGTATTTTAAATCTCTTTCCAGCAACCTATATATGTATGCATATAAAACAGGATGCATAATGCAGATGAATAATTTTTTAAGGCTGTCAAGAGATTAAAGAATCATCCCTTGCACAAAATAAAGGAAGAGGGCAACCAAACTTGGCTGAAACTAGTTGATTTACATTTATTTTACTTTAAAAAAAATTATTCTTCCATACGGAGCTCAAAGGTGGCTTAATGCGTAGATAAAATACCTAAAATGGCAACAACATTTAAAATCAGGACTGCTGTTAAACCTGAGCAAATGCAGCGTCTTCAGCTGCCTCCTCAGAACTGAAGGCAACGAGGCCAGGAGCACCTCTCTTGGGTGGCTGTTCCATAAAAACGGGGTTGCCACCAAAAAGGCTCTGTCTTACCGCCAACTCTGCACGGCTTCTGGGATGTGATGAGATTGGGCTAGCCGGGGCATCCAAGTGGGTCAATAGCACACAGCAAATACCTATTTGGGGAAGCCTAGACTCCTCCTTCTGTGGCTTGCCTATAGCCAGGGCTTTTTTGGGGCAGGAATGCACCGCAGGACTGGATCTACATATTTTTTTGAGGGGCGGCAAAATTAAAAAATGATGCCCCCTTATGGGCCATTCTATCTTATGGTCCCATAGAATATAAGGGGCTCCATACCCAATTTGGTGCCCCCCCTCCCGGATTCGGCCCTGATGCACAGGAATGCAGTTCTGGCTGGGGGTGTGTGGCCTAATATGCAAATGAGTTGCTACTGGACTTTTTCTACAAAAAAAAGCCCTGCCTATAGACGCCCCCCATAGGCTGGGGTCTTGTCATTTGTTTGGAGGTTCTAGCCGGGGAGTGCAGCTATCGTATACCCTTGACCGAAGAACGGTACACTCCTTCTTTCTGGAATGGTCGTCCTCTTCCACCGAGCGCACAGTGTCAGGAGGGAGGCACGTGGAGCAGTGAGGGAGGTAGGAGGCACTCGCCTAGCCAGCCAGATCAGCCGAATCGGCCCTGGCGAACAATGGGGTGACAAATGTCGCAGCCGGATCACCCTCACATCCCCCTTATCTGATATTTATTTATTTATTTATTTTTATTTATATTTAGACTTATATCCCGCCCTTCCCACCGGAGTGGCTCAGGGCGGCTTACAACATTATAACTCACATAAATTCAACTTAAAAACATATACATAATAGGTTAAAACCATAGTTAATAAGACATAAAAAGATAAAAAACCAGCGGTCTATTAAATACATTTTTGTTCCATCCAAAAATTATTCTGAGTGTCAGTTAGTTGTTGTAGGCCTGCCGGAAGAGGGCTGTCTTACAGGCCCTGCGGAACTGCCCTAGGTCCCGCAGGGCCCTCACGTCTTCCGGCAGCTGGTTCCACCAGTAAGGCGCCGTTACCGAGAAGGCCCGATCCCTGGTGGATTTCAGACGGGCCTCCTTTGGCCCGGGGATTACTAACAGGTTTTGTGAACCCGATCGTAGTACTCTCTGGGAACATGTGGGGAGAGACGGTCCCTAAGGTAGGCAGGGTTCGAATTAACAGCATCCCTGATCCCATTAGCCCTGAATGGATGATTTAGTTGACTAGCTACCTGTTAAGTAAATTATAGATTAATTCAGGGGTGGAATTCTAGCATGAGCTCCTGCTAGAATTCTACCCCGGGTTAATTTTTTTTTTTAAAGAAGAAACTGAATAAATTAACCCAGGGTGAAATTCTAGCAGAAGCTGCTTTGCATATTAGGCCACACCTCTTGATGTAGCCAATCCTCCAAGAGCTTACAAAAAAGAGCCTTGTAAGCTCTTGGAGGATTGGCTACATCAGGAATGTGTGGCCTAATATGCAAAGGAGCTCCTGCTAGAATTTTACCCTTAGGTTAATGTAGTCAGGTTATTTACAAAAAATGTTTTTTGTGTATGTATGCCTGGAAGTCATGACTGAATTCTGGTGACCCCTACTGGAGGCTTCGACAGTCAAAGAGGTGGCTTGATATTGCCTGCCTCTGCCTCCTGGCCCTGGTATTTCTTGGAGGTCTCCCATCCAAGTACTTCCCAGTCTCAGCCCTGCTTAGTTTCCAAGATCTGATGATATCAGGCTTGCCTGGGCTATTTAGTTTCAATGTATTTGCATATTAACCAATTTTCAGGGTAGCATTTTAATCCATACAAGTTTACTGAGTCCAGAGAAGGACATCCGGTCTTTTTTTCCAGAGGTACCAAGCTAGTTTGAGTGGTAAGAAGTTCTGAACAGCGCATGCATTCAGTGGCAGGGATTCAGTGTACGTCTGCAGGACTGGATTAACAATTAGGCAAAGTAGGCACTGGCCTATGGGCCCCCATGCATTTAGGGGCCCCAGGCTGATGCCCCCCCATTCTCCCCCTGCTTGCAGCCTTCCCAGCCTGCACACACAGCCAGCAACTGAGCAGCTCTTTGCCCAACTTGCCTGGTGCAGCGGCTACAGGTGTTGTCTCCAAGTTTGCCTCTCTCAGCCTCTCCCCTGCAGCTTTGTCAAAGGGGCTTTTGAGAAGGTGCCTGCAGGCTGCAGAAGGGGCCTTGGGCAGTGGGGTGGGTGCTCCAACTCTGAGATAATTTGCGATGGGGCCTCCAAGATTTTGACTGCCTAGGGGCCTGCACAGGGTTTAATCCAGCACTGTATGACCGTTTTCGCGCACAGCTTACCACGCGGTCACATTCCTGTTCTCTCCGCAGCGTCCGTCAGATTTCCCACTATCTGTGCCGGAGCTACAGGAAATGCCGCGGCTTTTGCATAGCAATCGTAAACCGCTAAAACCCAGTTTATGTTTGCTACGCAAAAGCTGTGGCATTTCCTGTAACTCCGGCGCAGATAGTGGGAAATCCGACGGACGCTGTGGAGAGAACAGGAACGTGACCGCGTGGTAAGCTGTGTGCGAAAACGGTATATTTCTGTGTTCGCCTATTATTTGAATTTACATGGGAGGGACACGGCATGCAGGGAGAGAATTTACAGGTTCAATCCCCAGCATCTCCAGTTAAGTGCCAGGCAAAAGGTGATGAGAAGGACCTCTGCCCTGGAGTGACCTGGGGCTGATCCTGGAGTGACCCTGGAGAGTCACTGCCAGTCTGAGTAGACAATACTGGCTTCAATGAACAAGTGGTTTGATTCAGTATAAGGCAGTGTTATATGTTCAGTTTCTGTTTCATTGACTATGCTAAAGCCTTTGATTGTGTGGATCACAACAAACTGTGAAGGTGAAAGAGGAGAGCACAAAAGTAGACTTGAAACTCAACATCAAAAAAACTAAGATCATGGCATCCGGCCCCATCACACATTGGCAAATAGAAGGGGAAGTCATGGAAGTAGCGACAGACTTCACATTTCTGGGTTCCAAGATCACTGCAGATGGTGACTGTAGCCATGAAATGAAAAGGCGTTTGCTCCTTGGGAGGACAGCTATGGCGAACCTGGGCAGTATAATAAAAAGTAGAGACATCACCCTGCCAACAAAAGTCTGTATAGTCAAAGTGATGGTATTCCCAGTAGTAATGTATGGCTGTGAGAGCTGGTCCATAAGGAAGGCCAAGCGCAGAAGAATAGATGCTTTTGAGCTGTGGTGCTGGAGAAGAATCTTGAGAGTCTCTTGGACTGCAGGAAGATCCGATCAGTCAGTCCTAAGGGAAATCAACCCTGACTGTTCCCTGGAAGGTCAGATGCTGAAGCTGAAGCTCAAATCCTTTGGCCACCAAATGAGAAGGGAGCGCTCACTGGAGAAGACCCTGATGCTGGGAAAGACAGAAGGCAAAAGAAGAAGGGGACAGCAAAAGAGGAGATGGCTGAACAGCGTTACTGAAGTAACAAACACGAATTTGAGCAGACTTCAGAGGATGGTGGAAGACAGGAGGGCCTGGCGTGACTTTGTCCATGGGGTCGCTAAGAGTCGGACTCCACTGTGCGACTGAACAACAACAAAAAATATGATCAGTTGCAGTGCAGTCCTATGCAGAATCATACTCTTCTAAGGCCCCTGAAATCAATAGGTGTGGTCACACAAGGGATTTGGCCCCATGTAGCCACGTCTTTGGATTTAATGTGCACAATCACACACACACATCTGTTCCCTGAGTCCCACCCATACTTACCTCATCTTACCAATACAGAGCCAGTTTGGTGTAGTGGTTAAGTGTGCGGACTCTTATCTGGGAGAACCCGGTTTGATTCCCCACTCCTCCACTTGCACCTGCTAGCATGGCCTTGGGTCAGCCATAGCTCTGGCAGAGGTTGTCCTTGAAAGGGCAGGCGCTTGAGAGCCCTCTCAGCTCTACCCACCTCACAGGGTGACTGTTGTGGAGGAGGAAGATAAAGGAGATTGTGAGGCACTCTGAGATTCGGTGTGGAGGGTGGGATATAAATCCATCATCATCATCATCATCATCATCATCATCATCATCATCATCATCATCATCATCTTCTTCTTCTTCTTCTTCTTCTTCTTCTTCTTCTTCTTCTTCTTCTTCTTCTTCTTCTTCTTCTTCTTCTTCTTCTTCTTCTTCTTCTTCTTCTGTTTTAGGATGGGTTGGAACCAGATTAAATAGCTACCAGGATCTTCCCAGTAGCAAATCTCTAAAACACAAGTGGGGCATGTTTCCCGGCTATCTAAATGGCCGGGACATGCGATGCACCTGCCTTGCATGCGCAGGAACAGTCTGAATGCTCTTCTTGCGTGTGTGCGGCCCGTGCTTCTCCTGGCATTAACAGAACACCATTGTGCATAGTGAAAACTGAGCAGATTACTTGAATTACGGTGTATTAAAAGAAGGACCAGTGGAGCATGATTAACGGAGCTGGCCATTGCAGTGAGATACGGTGAGGCAAAACAGAGGACGCCAGTAAAGACACCGGATTCTCAAAGAAGCACGACATAAATTCATATCCCTTTGATAAAGGACCGAAACGGACAGTGCATACATTAAAACCGTCAGGGAAAAATACTGAGAGAGCATTTCTAAGCACTGCAATTATATAGTGAGTTCATATGCGCATACAGAATTGTCGCAGCTCTTTTGGGAAAATTGTTTGTAACCCTTGCTATGTGACTGTTACACTGGTGATATCAAAAAGCCGTTGTGCGGAAATATTGAGGTGTTCTAAACTAGTTCTAAACTATTTACCAGAATTCTAAACTATTTAATAGACATAATATTTTGTTAGCATGGTGAGTTTATTTGCTATTTTGGCTAAGTTACTCCAGTGGTTCCAGTATTTGTTATTGTTCTCCTGGCAGCAAGGCAGGGACTGTGTGACTGTTGTGACTGTTGTGGCACGCATCAAGGAGCACCAACTTTTTCAAAGCCAGGACGCCAAATTCTCAGTGTGATACCACCCAGGGGTAGAATACCAGCAGGGGCTCCTTTGCATATTAGGCCACATCCCTTTGATGTAGCCAGTCCTCCAGGAGCTTACAAGGCTCTTTTTTTTAAGCTCTAGGAGGATTGGCTACATCAGAGGGGTGTGGCCTAATATGCAAAGGAACTCCTGCTAGAATTTCACCCCTGATGCCACCTGATATGTAACTTTGGTCAGGTTTGCTAAGCTGGAGTTGCAAGGACATCAGTGAACTATGGGATGAAGTCCCTCCCCAGTACCTTGAAATGATAACATTCAAGAGTGCATCTTTGAGCCAGTATCGTCCATAGCTTTTTTTTGCATATTAGGAGCTCCCTTGCATATTAGGCCACACCCCTTGATGTACCCAATCATCCTGGAGCTTACAGGAGGCCCTGTACTAAGAGCCCTGTCGGCTCTTGGAGGATTGGCTACATCAAGGGTGTGTGGCCTAATATGCAAAGGAGTTCCTGTTCCAAAAAAAGTCCTGGTTTAGAGCTGTTCTCTTAAGAGTAGTTCTCTCAGGCCTTTCTCAGCCCCACCTACCTCATAAGGTGTCTGTTGTGGGGAGAGGAGGAGAAGGAGATTGTAAAGCACTCTGAGCGAAGGGCAAGGTATAAATCCAATCCAATTCTTCTTCTCCTCCTCCTTCTCCTCCTCCTCTTCCACTCCCAAGCTGTGCTTCTTCTCCAACCTCATTGAAATACTCGCAGTTCAATGGCAGAAGTCATCCTTTGCCTTTTTTTCTGTTGATATTCTTAGTTCACTTTTCTATTAAAATACCCAGCGCTATGTTCTGGCACCTAAAGTTAAATCTGTAAGATGCTGAATAAAATGCTAAGAGAGCAATCCTGAGCAGGTCTATTCCAACTCCTGCTCAACTTGATTCAATGCCACTTATTAGTAGGGAAGCGTCCATCAGCAATAACATGACAATGAAAGAAAAGAAGTAAACAGACCATAAGAGAATATTATGCATTCTATCCTGTCTGTAGAAAAAGCCCAGCGGTGACTCATTTACATATTAGGTCACACCCCCTGACACCAAGCCAGCTAGAACTGTGCTCCTGTTCAAAAAAAGACCCCGCCAAGAAGATATGATGTAACAGTACTAAGAAAGATCTCTGCTTAGAGGCCATGGAGAGAAGATGCCCTTTGACCCCTTCTGCACGTTACAAATGTAAGAACATAAGAGAAGCCATGTTGGATCAGGCCAATGGCCCATCCAGTCCAACACTCTGTGTCCCACAATGACCAAAAAACCCAACTGCCATCAGGAGGTCCTCCAGTGGGGCCAGGACACTAGAAGCCCTCCCACTGTGCCCCCCCCCCCCAGCACCAAGAATACAGAGCATCACTGCCCCAGACAGAGAGTTCCAACAATATGCTGTGGCTAATAGCCACTGATGGACCTCTGCTCCATATTTTTATCCAATCCCCTCTTAAAGCTGGCTATGCTTGCAGCCGCCACCACCTCCTGTGGCAGTGAATTCCACATGTTAATCACCCTTTGGGTGAAGAAGGACTTCCTTTTATCAGTTCTAACCTGACTGCTCAGCAATTTCCATGTCTTGCGTTTGTTGGGGAGGAACACAAGGACTTTGTATCACACGTGTGATGGGAGTTCTGTGCTTTCCAGATGCACATCTGGTCCTTTCTGTTTGTGACCACAGCATGCAGGGAGACTCCTCCCCCTTGACTGTTTTCACAGCCTCAAGCCACCGCATCGACCTGCTATTGAGTACACACAAGTTTTTTTTAACGGAGCCAGGATGTTCTTAGGGTTTCGTTGCATTTATATAATGTATGGGCCACATTTTCTGCATAATTTACAGCACAATCCATTTAAATCAATGTGTTTTGGGCTCAAGTCACTCTGCATTAGGACGGCACTGTTAGTCATTCCATGTGAAGCACGACTTACAGTTCAGAAACATATGAAAAAAGAGGGAACACAGCCAAAGATGCAAAAGCAATAGACAACATAAAAAGGTAAAGACTGTGCAAGACCATTATGAGGAATGCTTTTTCTCAGCGCTTCAACAGTTCATTTCCGCGCACACTCCTCATTCCATGCCTGCTGTAGCAAGCATGACTGCAGATCTGCCAGTTCATTCAGGCAGTCTGTCTTCTGCTAAGGCTCCCAGTGATGGTGGCTCCGGCCCAGCTCTGGAAATCTGTCTCTGAAGACTACCAGCTGGTTTGAGGAGACTTCAGTACAGGCAGTCTCTGGGGGCCCTGCTCGTATGTCATCCCAAGGAGACTTTTATGTTACAGACTAAACACAAAGCAAGACCAAAACAGGAGGGAGGGAGGGAGGGAGGGAGGGAGGGAGGGAGGAAGGAAGGAAGGAAGGAAGGAAGGAAGGAAGGAAGGAAGGAAGGAAGGAAGGAAGGGAGGGAGGGAGGGAGGGGAGGGAGGAGGGAGGGAAGGGAGGGAGGGAGGGAGGGAGGGAGGAAGGAAGGAAGGAAGGAAGGAAGGGAGGGAGGGAGGAAGGAAGGAAGGAAGGAAGGAAGGAAGGAAGGAAGGAAGGAAGGAAGGAAGGAAGGAAGGAGGGGAAGGGGAAGGGAGGGAGGAAGGGAGGAAGGAAGGAGGGAGGGGGAAGGAGGGAGGGAGGGAGGGAAGGAGGGAGGAAGGAAGGAAGGAAGGAAGGAAGGAAGGAAGGAAGGAAGGAAGGAAGGAAGGAAGGAAGGAAGGAAGGTACAATGCCACACAGTCCAAAGCAGCCATTTTGTTCAGGGAAACTGATTTTTGTTGGCTGGAGGTCCACTGTAATTCTAGGAGTTCTCCAGCTCCCAGTGCTAAGGTTGCCAGCTCTGGTTTCGGCAATACCTGAAGATTTGGAGGTGGAGCCTGGGGAAGGCAGGGTTTGGGGAAGGGAAGGACCTCATTAGGGTATAATACTATAGTGCAAGGGTGGCCAACGGTAGCTCTCCAGATGTTTTTTGCAGGGTTTTTTTTTGCTTTATTTCAGTCTCTTACTGTGATACTCTATGCATTTTGACCCACCTAGGGATTGGCAACCGTATGCCAACCTGAACAGAAAGCTGGAGGCGGCGGTCATCTTTGTCTGTTATTTGGTAACCTTCAATTTGTGCTGCAGATGGCCATGCAATGAGTTCTTCGAAACAAGAGTGAGTTGATTGCAAGTGCCATGGTTAGTTGTATACAAGGCTTTCTTTGTACAAAAAGCCCGGCAGAGGAGGTGGCGATTATTCCACACCACCGACAATCCCACTGAAACCAATATAATTGAAACCAGACCATCAGAATAACCAGAACATCGTCGTGCACCTTGGATTTTTAATGACCGTAAAATGTATGGAAATGATTTCATTGCACATTCTGTTTTTAATATTTTGCGTTGTTTTTAACTGTCGTTAGCCGCCTGAGCCCATCAGGGGAAGGCGGGATATAAATGTGATAAAATAAAATAAAAGGAAGTCCTTCTTCACCCAAAGGGTGACTAACATGTGGAATTCACTGCCACAGGAGGGTGGCGGCAGCTACAAGCATAGACAGCTTCAAGAGGGGATTGATAAGCATATGGAGCAGAAGTTCATCAGTGGCTAATAGCCACAGCGTATTGTTGAAACTCTCTGACTGGGGCAATTGATGCTCTGTATTGTTGGTGCTTGGGGGGCAAAGTGGGCCCCCCTGGTGTACCCCCTGATGGCACTTTGGAACTCTCTGTTTGGGGCAGTGATGCTCTGTATTCTTTGTGCTTGGGGGTACACAGTGGGAGGGCTTCTAGCCCAACTGGTAGACCTGATGGCACTTGGTTTTTACGGCCACTGTGTGACACAGAGGTCGTTTTCGCACTCACCTTAATCAGCAGCGACGACCCTCTTCACCACGCAGGATCTGCGCGGATTTCGCACTAATTGCTGCGCAGCACCCAGAAGAGCCAGAAAGTCCCGGCGCTTTTGCAGCGCAAACGGAAACTGGTTTTTGGCGGTTTCCATTTGCGCCGCAAAAGCGCCGGGACTTTCCGGCTCTTCTGGGTGCTCCGTGGCAATTAGTGCGAAATCCGCACAGATCCTGCGCGGTGAAGAGGGTCGTCGCTGCTGATTAAGGTGAGTGCGAAAACGACCAGAGTGTTGGACCAGATGAGCCATTGGCCTGATCCAACATGGCTTCTCTTATGTTCTTAAAATAAACTACATTGTTTTGCACAGGGCTTTTTGTAGAAAAAGTCCAGCAGGAACTTATTTGCATATCAGGCCACACCTCCTGACACCAAAGCAGCCGGAACTGTGTTCCTGTGTATTCCTGCTCAAAAAAAAAAGCCCTGCTTTTGTACCTCCTGAAGAGGGAAAATATCGGTGAAGAATCCTTTCTCCGATGCCGAGAGAGGGTTTCCCTTGCAAAGTGAAAGCCGATTCCTGGCCTGTTTGTCAGTGTCAATTGGGTATATTGTGTATCTACAGCTGAAAGTCATGAATAGCTATAATATGCCCAAAGAATGCGAATAAGTCACCCAATGATTTTGCTCTCTATAATGAGTGGCTTTAGATATGGCTTTTGCCAAGAAATTAAACTGGGCAGTGAAGGCACCCCTTCCCCTTTGCGGTGAGCAGAGTAAGCAGTCGGGGAAGCTGCCTTTTGATAAGCTTCTTCCTCCACTGCAGAAATTGCAAGATATCAGCCCTTTAAAGGGATAAATATTCCATACCTGGCTCCCGAGCAAACAAAAGCATGGCCCAAGCCTCCCCTTCGATGGCTTCTTTCTCAATGAAATCGCTGAACCAGTGCTGAAGGCTTCCATTACAAGCCTGCTAGTTTGAAAAGAACTATTTGCTCTGACTAACGTCCGTCTTCGCTCCCCACAGCCAGGATCTGTGGTTCAATCAGCAGCCAATGCCAGTTGCCTCCATCAGCTGGTGAACACGGATTTTTTTTTTTTAAAAAAAAAGACCCTCAGCAGTGGGAAAGCTGCATTGAAAAAAAAAAACCCCAAAATAGCAGGGGTCATTTCATAGAAAAAGAGATGTCGGAGCTCATTAGAAGAAGATGATATTGGATTTATATCCCGCTCTCCACTCTGAAGAGTCTCAGAGCGGCTCACCATCTCCTTTACCTTCTTCCCCCACAACAGACACCCTGTGAGGGAGATGAAGATATTGGATTTATATCCCGCTCTCCACTCCGAAGAGTCTCAGAGCGACTCACAATCTCCTTTACCTTCCTCCCCCACAACAGACACCCTGTGAGGTAGATGAAGATATTGGATTTATGTCCTGCCTTGCACTCCAAAGAGTCTCAGAGCGGCTCACAATCTCCTTTACCTTCCTCCCCCACAACAGACACCCTGTGAGGTAGATGAAGATATTGGATTTATATCCTGCCCTCCACTCCGAAGACTCGAAAAGTGCTCCCGTAATTGGGAGGAAGACTAAAACAGCAAATGATGAACAGAGCAGCCTTTGCTTTTGAAAAGAATTGTCTTACAAAATGACAGAAAATGTAATGCTGATAAAAGTTCGTTCCCTGAGAATTCTGAGCATTCACAATTTTCACATATTATATTGAGCCATTTAACCAAATAGAGGGTGACAAAGTGTTTAATTTTCTTACAAGCCGGCAAGAGTTGGATCATATATGCTCGCAGGAGATAATGCTCCCAGAACTATAGGGGATTTACAAGTAAGTTTGAACTGAGATTGCTTTGCTGAATCCAAAGGGAACAATGAAAAAAACTGGGATGGGGAGAAAGACTAAACAACCAGCTATCTCCCTTGTAAAACGAAAACAATATAGTAATATCTCCAGCACATAAATAATACACAAAACACTAGTATTACTTATGAGTAGAATTCAAAATGTTGTCACACACACACTGTTGCCAATAAATACAATATTCAGAATAACAGAAGCCAAACCACCAAGTTCCATTACAAGGAATGTGTAAAGACTTCCAAGGAATGTGTAAAGACTTGTACAACGCCCAATGGTGACTTCAGCAGAAAGCATGTTCCACTGAGTTGTGAATATTATAGAGGCTGTAAGGCATCAGAGATAAGAAATATTTAAATAAATATTTTTGAAGCTGACATAAGATTTAGAGAGCCTCAAAGTAAAGGCTTAAGTTATTCATATATGCATCTCTTGACAAAGATACTAATCGAAACGGGAAATATAACGATCAAAATCTCATTGAGAACATATTTTATGCACAGTTGGAGAATATATTTATATCATCTTTGAGTGTTGTACAAGTCTTTACATATTCCTTGGAAGCCTGGGACCGTAATGGAACTTGATGGTTTGGTTTATGTTATTCTGGATATTGTATTTATTGGCAACCGTGTGTGTGTGACAACATTTTGAATTTTTCTCATAAGTAATACTAGTGTTTTGTGTATTATTTATGTGTTGGAGATATTAGTACATTATTTTCATTATACAAGGGAGAATGTCAAGCATGCGGGTTCAATGACGAGTCGAAGTTGATACAAAGACTACGTTTATTGATAGACCGATACTTTGGCCGAAGCCATTTCTTGAGAAGAATGAAACTGATACATTGATACAATACTTTTAAGGCTTACTTCAAAAGGGTTCCAAGGGATGGGGTTGTGGGAGAGCATTCACACATAAAATATCAAACTGTCTACATTCCCAGGGCGTTATCAGAACTTTGTCCTTGTTTTCCCCAGATGTCTCATCCTCCCTTAGGAGGATATATGGAAAGGTACTGATTACTTAGTTCCCTTCTCTTAATTAACAGCCATAAAGCGGGATGGGAAAGAGGAAAGAATAACAAACTAACAAGAAAGGGTCCTCCATGACAATTCCCAGACCAGACTTATATAGGACCCTAAAACAATCAATTATCAATAGCAGTTAACCATGCTTGACATACTGCCCCCCCCCCTAAACTCAACCCCTGGTAGTGTTTAGCTGGTGAATCCAAAAGGAAGGCATGTCACTGTTCGGATCAAGTCCAAGGGAACATTGACTAGACTAGGAATGTTCTGTAACTTTCCTGAAAAATGTTTTTTGCTAGCCCCATGGAAGTTCTTTGAGGTTATCTGGAATGTCTCCAGAAGTTTTGTCTCAAGAGGCATCTCCAGTTCCCTTTGGATGACATTTTAGTGGTCTCTCAGTTCTGCAGGATGAAGAGTCGTAGCTCAGACCTGTGGCAGGAGGCAGGGAGGGGAATGTAGGAACAAGGCGGCAGGCAGTATAGCCTCACAGTTGACCTTTTCTTCCCCTTCCTGTCTTCTTGTATAAAGTCTGAAAGTTCATGGAGACGCAAGTGTTTTGGTGCCAGCCAAAAATCAAATCAAATGCCAAAAGTCTCTTGCCCCTTAGCTCTTAATAAACCAGTCCACAGTCAGTACCGGCCCAAGGGAGCATGGCGCACCAGGCAGACACTCCCTGCCGCTGCCTCCCTGCCCCCCTGCTGCCCCCCGCAGCACTGCAACACAATGCCACATTCCATACCATCCCCTCCTCCAAGCATGCCGCGCCTTGGCTCAGCGTCTGCCCAGCCCCTCCCCCCTTCCCTTCCCGTCACCTCCCCCCCGCGTGATCAGAGCATGCCGCACCCGTGCCCTGCCGGCTAAAAAGCGACATGCATCTTATCTTTCTAAGAACATGCTGGAGGCTTCTCCTCGCTCCTTTCCAGAGCAGTAAGGGAGGGGGGGGGGCCAAGCCTCCTCCAGCACATTCTTCAAAAGATAAGATGCACACTGCATCACGGCCAGCAGGGCCCAGGCACTGCGTGCTTTGATCGTGCCGGGGTGGGAGGCAAAGGGATAGGAAGGGAAGGGAAAGGAAAGGAGGGGTGAGGGGCAGGCAGGGGAGGCAGGCAAACTAGGTGCTTGCCTGGGGCACCCGGAGGGGGGGGGAGCCCAATTTGGTGCCTAGTGGGCGAGCCAGCCCTGTCCCCAGTGGTCAATAAATTCTTCTGGAGGGCCAACAATAGGGTTCAGAGGCTGAGGCCTTCCCCTGATGTTGCCTCCTGGCACTGGGTTTCAGAGGCTGAGTGACACCTTAAGGACTATACCATGATGGCCGTCAGCTCAAATGATTTTACATATGGCTCTCAAATTATTGTATTTTGTCGTGACTTTTGATTTAGACAGACTTCAATTTCTCTCTCTCACGCAGGCACAGAAAGGCTGAAGTTCTTCTTTCCCAGTTCCTTATTCACAAGTTATTCATGCTGGTTCCAAGTTCCAAGATCCAAGTGGGCAGCCGTCTTGGTCTGAAGCAACAGAACAAAGTAGGTTGTCCAAATGCTAACAAAACCCAAACAATCTAATGAGTCATTCTTCGATAGTAATTCTTCTGTCTGATTGATGGGAGAGGACCTCTGAGCATTAAGGTTCCTTTTAATGGTTGTGGCTAGTGTAAAGTCCACTCTTCTATGAATCTGTCTAATCCCATTTTAAAACTGCTTTATCAAATTCCACCCCCACCCCCTTCAAGATTTCTCAGATATTTCACTTAAGTCGTAACTTCCAAATTTGTCCTGAGGGTTCACTTTAAGGCAGGGGTGGGGAACCATTTTTTTTTTTTCTGCCAAGGGCCGATTCGAAATTTATAACACCATTCGCGGGCCAGCAGGAACTCATTAGCATATTAGGCCACACCCCCTAATATTAGCTTATTGGGCCACACCATCTGGGATAAGCAAGTGCCAGTTGAATTGGTGGTTAATGGCTCCCACACCCTACCCCTGCCAACCCTCCCTCCCTCCCTTCATGCAGAAACTGCGGCTGCTCCCACCAGACGCAAGGCATCCACACCCCCCACCAGCCATCATTCACAACACCCACCACTCAGAGAGAGAGAGAGATGTGGGGAAGAAATAGGGTTGCCAAGTACAATTCAAGAAATATCTGGGGACTTTGGGGGTGGAGCCAGGAGACATTGGGGGC